>NC_088645.1:7419526-7499526 GCF_964019385.1 Sycon ciliatum
GTCGCACAGCAAAACACACAGAAAACGACAAAATGTTACAATGAATGTAACAACACCCGTCCAAGCTAAAGGACTGACATCCCTGCTCCAGGACGGCATCTCGAAACCTCCACACACTCACCACACGGTCATCGATCATCATCCAGCTTCAGTTCAATCACTGTATTCTTCCCCTGCAGACTCAACCCCCCTGTCACTAGCCATACAATCTTAAGCTGTATGTATCTATTATTGCACGATTAAAGAGGTAAATATATGAAATATAGTCAATATACATTGACCGATTATGAGGGCAATAATAGATTTATCACGACATAGCATGCCTAAACTGTTTTTAGCTGTGTTTATAGGAAGAAAGGAATACTATTGTAATAGTACATAGTATATACATAAACAAGGCCGGTCCTGGAAGCTCGAGGTAGAGTGCTCAATGTACGAATGTACAGAGCAGTATACACACACAACAGAGGCGAAAGGCTGTGTTAGCTGTAACTTAAAGTTTCACGAATCGGAGCGATCATCAGACAGCAGCATTCACTATCGAATTCTCTACGAGCAGGCCTAGATATTTGATGCTAGTGTGGAAGTTAGTGCATATGTGCGAAGTGAAGACGTGACATTGGGACAATGGTATTGAGTTGTTTTGCGAGAGTTAACGGATATAGGTGAGAATAGAGGCGATAACAGGGCAGTGTTACCGAGTCATTAAAGGCGATAGCGACGGTAGCGCAAGACCACAGCAAGAGTGAAGAGGGAGAGAGAAAGGATGGAAAAAAGCACGGAGCTGTCCAAGTGCATATGGAAGCTCAAGCGGAAGAACACTCCGCACTCTGTGAAATGGGCCGTCGTCACCAAAGCCCAGGCCAACTCGAACGCGACCAAGCGTTGTCCCCTATGCCTTGCTGAGAAACTGGAGATCCTGGAAGCAGACACAACGGTCAACATCAACAAAAGGCCGGAGTTGGTGTGAAATGCAGACACGAGAACAAGTATTACCTGTCCAGATTCTCACCATCAGTTACGTGAGGTTTTCGACATAGCGCAACCTGCACCAGGTTTGGCGCCATGGTGCTTTCTCTCTCCCTCTTCACTCTTGCTGTGGTCTTGCGCTACCGTCGCTATCGCCTTTAATGACTCAGTAACACTGCCCTGTTATCGCCTCTATTCTCACCTATATCCGTTAACTCTCGCAAACAACTCAATACCATTGTCCCAATGCCACGTCTTCACTTCGCACATATGCACTAACTTCCACACTAGCATCACATATCTAGGCCTGCTCGTAGAGAATTCGATAGTGAATGCTGCTGTCTGATGATCGCTCCGATGCGTGAAACTTTAAGTTACAGCTAACACAGCCTTTCGCCTCTGTTGTGTGTGTAGTATGTACATATGCCGTTTACATTGGACATTACTTCTCTATAAACAGAAGTTTTCAGTTGTCACTTGTAGTATGTTCCCCAAGTTCTTTGACTGAGAATCTGACAGTTTGGGTTCGAATCCCAACGTTTGGCTCCTTGGTCTTAGTCCTCGGGCTAAGTGATCAATAATAAGTGGTCAATATAAGCGGTCAATATCAAGAGTCCATAAACAAGAGTATGCAACTGTGATCTCTTTTCTATGGGCCAGATGCGCGGCGCGCTGCCTTCATTACATCATTCAGCTGCAGTCCGCGCACTGCGGAAAGTCAAACACCGCACTTTTCCTCTGGTTTGAAATGAACTTTCGTACGGAACTGGAGTTCACACGCCAGAATTTAGAGATTGCGTAGGTACTGGAACGAATCGAGCAAAAACAGATGGGCTCGTACGAGAAATTGTGAGTTTGAATGCATGCTTTCAGAGCGTGATGAAGGTTAGTTACGTAATGAAGGCAGCGCGCCGCGCACTGACCCATAACCACAGTTGCATACTCTTGTTTATGCACTCTTGTCAATATGTATAGGATATTGACCAAGACGAGGTCTATATTTCCCATATTGACCGAAGTCGAGGTCAATATCCTATTTATCACGATTCCTTTGCCATAACCCCAAAATTTGAACCTTTAGGAGCTATTGTAACCTTTGTAGTATAGCATTTGTACTATAGTGTACATAGGATGTTGCCTATTTTCGGTACAAGACTGTAAGAACAACAGGGTTCAGCATCTGCAGCACAGTGGCTGGGTGGTATAAGGGGTTGCCTGAGGTTCACTCTGTTGTGAGTTCGAATCCTGCCTGTTCTCTTCCTTGGTCTTCTTTCTTTCAATTTTTCTTTTTGAAGTGGAGAGAAAATTCTAAGTCCCTCCAAAGTCGAAAGATTACAATGCCTAAGTGGTCGATACAAGCGGTCGATATTAAGGGCGCGCTCACACTGCGACCATGAGCACGCGTCCATGCGTCAGCAAAACGCAGAAACGTGGCAGTCGTGCTCACACTAGGCCTCGTACACGCGTAGACGTGAACTTGTCACATAAACTTTACGAATTGCAGTTCGTATCCAAAAGAGTTCGTGCGTTTCCTAATAAAGTTGTGGCCCGTTTTGGATGTAAATTTTCGCATGTTGCATGTTGGAGGAAGTGCCTCGTGGCTCGTATTCTTGAAGTCGACGAAACGTGGCATGTCAAGACAGCCAATTGAATTGAGGAGAGGGTGAGACCAACCACGGAAGAAGAGAAAAAAAGAAAATTAAGAGCACGTACACAAAGTGGGAAGGGATTAGCAACTTACAAAGCAATGGGATGCTCAGCGAGCTATGCAGCGGAAGTGGTGACTGTGACTTTGTTTACTGGGAGATACTGAAGTGCTGTCTGACGAGGGTACGGAATTTGGGCATATCTGGAGCTTGTCTAACACTGGGAGGCAGTTGGAGCCACGTGGAGTAGGAGGAAAAGAAAGGGGAATTTACGAATAGGGTAGACCTAGCTAGCTAGGGGGAGACGAACGCAGCTTCGGGTGGTGCCACCTGAATTGAACCAATTAAGGGACTGTAAATGAGCAGGGTGCTGGTCAAGGAAAATTGAATGCGCCAGGGTGCACTTGGAAGCATCAAGGTAATGTTGCAGAGTGGTAGTGGATGCAGCAGCATACAAGTCTAGATTTGAGGTATAGCGATCAGTACGGAATATGATTCGCAGTATACGGCGATGGAGAACTTCTAATTTACCTATGTGGGTTTTGTTAATGGTGGACCAGGCAGGGAAGCCGTACGTGAAGAGGGGAAGAATGTATGATTTATAAAAATTAATCCGGCAATTTTTGGGCAAATGGGACAAGTGACTTGACATTATGCCGACAGATCGGCATACTTTGGACGACACATGATCAGCATGGTGAGACCAGGAGAGGGCGGAATCTATGACAATGCCAAGGTGTTTATGGTGGGGCGCTACAGAGATAGGGTGACCGGGATCATCGGGAAAGTGGAAGATGGGCACTGGATCTGTGGGAGGGGGAAACAGGAGGAGCTCGGTTTTGGTCACATTTGGCTTAAGGTACCAAGTGCTCATCCAGTGAACAATGTCGTTGATACAGGTCTGAACTTTGGGGTACAGGGTGGCGTGAGATGGGGAGGAAGCAAGGACAGTGGTATCATCTGCAAACAAAGAAATATTGGGAATTGAATAGGGGAGGTCATTAACGTATGTGAGGAAGAGCAGGGGACCTAAAATGGAGCCCTGGGGCACTCCGGATGTCACAGACTCGGGGTCAGATAAGGTTCCATTTACTGTGACGCACTGATTTCGGTCCAAGAGGTAGCTAGTTATCCAGGCGAGTAGGGAGCCGGAGACACCATGGGCACGAAGTTTGGCGATCAGGCCCTTGTGCCACACGGTGTCGAAGGCCTTGGAGAGGTCGAAGAAACAGATGCAGGAGACCTGCCGCTGGTCTTTTAGGGAGTAGAGGTCTTGGATTATGCGGGATAATTGCAGGGATGTGTTGTCCTTACGACGGAAGCCATATTGTGCGGGGTGAAGAAGAGGGGAGATATGGTCGTACAAGCGGTCGTACACTATTCTCTCTAGCAGTTTGGAGACGCAGGACAGGTTGTACACAAATACGCTTCACGTCTACGATCATGTTGCCGCCAAGTCGTGGCACCCCCCTCCGGAGGTCGCGGTCACGATTCGAAACGTGGCCGCGACGTTTTGGTCAAGTTCATGCCGTTGCCATGCAACTTGGCCGCATGGCCGCATGGACGCTGGTTTTGGTCGCAGTGTGAGCGCGCCCTAAGCGGTCGATATTGCGGCGATATGGGTAATATAGGACCAGTCAAGGATCACGAGAATTAGTGGAGGTCGATATAGAAGAGTGATAAGTATAGATTATTACATGTCAGGTGACCGTTTCCAGGTCTACAGCCAATGAGCGCCCTTGCTCAGCGGTATGTATTTCTCGGTATTGCCCAGCAAGTTATTGCCCGCTCAGTTACATGTACGCGCATGCGGACTGTCATTCTTGTACTTTGTGGTTCGTGATCAGATCAAGTTTCTACTGTTCGGAGTTTAAAATTTGAAACACAAAACAGCAACTTGATCTGACTACAAACTACAAAGCACGAGATTGACAGACCACACACGCCCGCATGTAACTGAGCGGACAATAACTTACATGTACTTGTTCCAGCCACCTGAACCAGCCGCCTCAGCAGGTGAATGCAACCTTGACATTGATATCGATGCGTTGATGAGCAGCCAACGAACTACTTGACGAACTGAATGCGTTCGAGACGAAGTCGTGGAGTCCATCCCAGTTTCAGTTCCCACACGCTGCGGTGACGCCGCTCAATCACGAACAACAACACCATCGATATCGTAATAAAGAAATAGAGAATTTCAAAACCACAAACGACGTTTACCACTGAACAAGTGTGTGGGGAGACTGAGAAAGTCGGAAAGGTTTCTCTCCATTTTCTGGATAGTTTGAGTGAAGCATGCAATAAATGATTTACTGCGCCTCGTACGCACTCGTACACGGGCAATACCGGCTGATACATGACCTCACGGCTGGCGCCGTTCGGTCATGTATCAGCCGGTATTGCCCTTTGTATACTTTATTTATAGTGGAAATCAAAACAGGCAAAATGCCTAATAACATTGGACCCACTGTGAATAACATGTTAAAGGATATTGTGGAAAAAAGTAGATACAAGAGAAAAAGAGAAAGGAAAAATGACGGAAGGTTGGTTGCAACGAACAGATATCAATCCAGTGAGCATTGGAAAACCTATGTCGCTGATAATATATACTGCAAGGCTTGAGATTTAAAATCCAAATACCTATTTGAACATTTTGCTGCTGGTGGCAATCTATTCCACATAATGGCTCCAGCGTGCGTTAGGCGCTTAGCAGAACGAGCAGTGCTAGCAGGTGGGACCACAAGCAAGTTGCTTTGGCCTCCCCGAGTGCGAGTTGAGGGCACGACAGCAAAAAAGGACTCAAACAGGGTGCTACATGCATCATGCAAACATCGCCAGATGAAACAAAACATATTCAAGTGCACAGAAACCTGTAGATCACATACATGCATTCGATTTAGCAGGGGAGCAGTACTGGTCCACGGTGGCGACTTGCAGACTGCCCGAGCGGCACGTTTGAACAGCCTATGTAGCCGTTGTTCCTGGGCAACTGTCAAATACGGGTAGTAACTAATAGAAGCATACAAAAATTCAGGCAAAACGATAGATCTGAAGTAGGTGAGTCGGCATGGATACGGCAGCGAGGAAGCATGTCGCAGCAGGACAGCAATTTTGCCGGCAACACGACGAGCAACATGGTCCACCATTGTGGTCCAACTCATGTCCGAGTCAAAATGCAGGCCAAGGTATTTGGCAGATGTGACTACTGGTAGGACTTGTGAATTGCATACAACATTGATGTCGAGGGCTGCAGCTCTATGGTGTGGTATGGCGAGTATCTGCGTCTTGGTCTCGTTAAGGATCAGTCCACGTTTCTTCAACCAAGTGGCCAGGTACTGAACTGCTGCAGTGAGGCGCTGGGAGACAACTTCTGGCTGTGGACTGCTCGCACGCAGCGAGATGTCATCAGCAAACTGAATAGTGGTGACGTCATGAGGGGCAAGGTCGCCGGCAATATCCCTCACATACAGAACGAAGAGCAAAGGTCCGAGAACTGACCCTTGAGGAACCCCTGACTGGCTGTCATAAGTTCTTGTGCTCGTTTGTACTCGTGCAGTAAATCATACATATTTGACCGCTTAGAGATCACAAGTTTCTGTGGGGGTCAATAATAAGAGAGTGATAAGTAACCATACCCACGACGCACACACCACCCCTATGTTTTTTCACTAAAAAGAAAAGCAGTCGTAACTGCAACAGCCACATGGCCAATAAGAAAACCAATACGATATATCGATAAACATACACCCAGAAGTCAGGGGTGGGAGGGTGGGATACAAACTGCACCAACGAAAAGCCACTACGAAGTGACAGGAATGCGGTCCAGCACAACATTTTTGCTGACGCAAAAAGTTGTGGGGAAATCCCAAAATCCCAAGATTTTGCAGATTTTGCATGAGCCCAAATGTTCAAGTCACCCACAAAGACACAAGCTTTCCAACTCTCTTTGGCCGTTGGAAAGCGTACCGTCCCGAAACATCCCCCCCCCCCCGCCCCCCCCGCCCCCCCCCCCGCCCCCCCCCCCCCCCCGCGAAAAACCCATAAGCCAACCACCTCTAGCTAGGCCCAGACAGATTCTGCTCCGCTCGCCTCGATATTTTGCCGCAAAATGCTTCTGCGAAATCTTCGACATTTTGCCGAGCCTGGTACAAGAAACTCAATATTTTGCTCCATTTCCTCCTGAAAAACGTATATTTTATCCACTTCCCGTACAATCCCGTACAGCGTTTCACACAAATCGCAGGGTCGGTTTCTCAACACGGGTTTCCACGCACGTGTCCCTGAGTTCTTCCAAAATCATGTCGATCCACAGTGAATCACGGTGATATTTTGGGGACATGATCTCGTCCTGGGCAGTGTATCCTGCTGAACGGGTAAGAAACAAGGAAATCCAAGTATCAGGCATCGAATTTACCCAACATCTCGATATTTTGCTCCGATTTTGCCGGCAATTTCCGCTCTTTCAATTCTTCGATATTTGCCGAAAGAATTGACGGCAGGATCTGTCTGGGCCTACAGTCCGTTTCAAAAAGATTTACAACCCTGGCGATCGCCCGCGGAGTTTGGCGTCTTACCGTATGAGCACTCGAGCGCTGCCTGGAAAAACTCACTGTGAACTCGAAGAAATATTCCGCGCGAAAGCAGGAAAAATGACAACTCACTCACGTTGACACAGTCATGGACGTACGTCTGGTTTACAACAAACGAGTTCTTCCTCGTATCGATAATGGAGTCAGAGAGGACATGTCGAAACGAAAGTGTTGTAAATGTTGACGAGCTGCATGGGTCCGTTTTGTGACCAAAATAGTTTCTTTGAGCTGCGATGCAATTTACTCACCGTGTGACGAAAACGACATCGACACGGACTAATTCCCAAGGCCATGACTTGGCAAAGCTATCCGTGTGACTTCGACGACATTTTGAGAAAAGCAAACGCTTGTGAACGCTGATAGAAGACGGCGTTGACTGCTAAATTCAAATAAATCGGCGATCTTGAAATACTAAAATAAATCTCAAAAGCTACAGCGCGATGACTTCCATCAGTATAATTCACTCACACCATTGCAGTGTTGTGGGTGTGTTCACATGGCGTGAGCCAGTCAAGTGTCAGTCAGTTCGGCAGGAAGCGCGAGCTCCAACAACAAGTCGTTTGGTGCAGCCACCTTCTTTGTCTTGTACCAGCTTGATCACCAAAACAATGAAAAAAAAGGTTTGACGTGAGGATAGGTTGGGATTTGAACTCACAACTTCATGGTCAGCAGACAGCATTCATAACCACAAGTCCAAAAAGGAAAGGATAAATCGTGGGTTTTGATAAAAAAATCGATACTGGCTTCCTGGGCAAATTGTAAACCATGGGAAAAGGCCGGAAACCTGGCCGAAATTCTAACTCCTTAACGGTTGGTCCAATTGTTCCGAAACCTTCACAGAACAATTTGCCGTGTCCTAACAAGCCATTCTATGTACTTTGTTGTTCAAATTTCCATTATCTTCATAGTTTTTAAGACCCAAACCTGATTGTAAATCTTTTTGAAACAGACTATAGCTCTGGCCACCCATCAGTCTAGAAAACAAGTGCTTCCATTCTACACAACTATGTTGGTCTTCAGGAAGCAACTATCCCCGCCTGTAACAAGATAACAAGCAGACAGAAAGCGCGATAACAGTAGTGACTTTACTCCCTCGCACCCAGACGCGGATTTTTTGGAAACAAGTTTCTATACTTCCAATGGGAGAATCCGACATCGCAGTGCATTTCGGCGTGGCCAGGTCAAATTGTAGAGTATCGCATCGAGTGAACTGCTTTATCTGAGAGAGGAGATGTTCGTGTCCTTGAGACCCGAAGTCCCGTTTCCATACGACAAAATTATTTAGGAGCTCTGGGCTCAGCGCTTTTTCATGGTATGAATTTCGGGTTGTTCTGGTCGGGTCGCAGCGTCGCGGACTATTCCATCATCTTCAGCATCGAAAAACTACTGGCCATGTGAAATTACAAGGCGGTGAGAAGCTTTTGTCTTCATCTACGAGCGAATTTGTTCTGCGCCGGCATACCAAAGTAAGCAATTTCGTACGCGCAATTCGAGTGACGAGGCGTGTGCACTGTACACTGTACTGCATGCACTGACTGTGCGGTCGTTCTCGACTCTCCCATCACTCCCATTCATTTCTGTTTCCAGCAAAAGTCCAACTTGGCGCACTTCAAATCACTATAACTCAAGAATGGCTGGGCCGATTTGAATAATACTTGCAGATTTCCTATGTACTTCGCCTGGGAGAATCGAATGAGACCAAAATCGAAGCGATCGGAGCAAGTTTTGGAAATTGGGTGTAGTCACTAATAACAGGGCACAAAACTGACATGTTACTGAGACATTCAACGACCTGAGACCTACATGTAGCTCTCACACACCTCCAGTGCGCAAACTAACAGCCTTCCAGCTTGGAAAGTTACATATTGCGCTCTCTGACTTCTCCCTACCCTGCCACAGTCATGGATAGTTGCTGCACAACTCGTTTCCATGCGACTCTTCCCATCCCAACTAAGACAATCAATGCAGAAATAATGTGCCAGAATCAGTGTACTGTGTAGCTGAGAGTAGTGAGAGTCTGTGCACGTGTCCGAGCGCCATGAAAGCCTGGAAACTCACCTCACGACCCGCCGACGTCGACAGCCACAGCAGCCCCAGCGCGCCTATTATCGGGGCAAATTCAAATTTTCTGTGACCAATAATCTCTACGACCTTTTGGGGGAAGATCCCTTTTCGAATGCTCTTTGAGGGACTGAGTGCATGATAATTACGTAGTCGGCTGAAATTTGAATCACGTCGGAAAAATTTGAGCGTTCTGCGATGAAGGGGAGTGGAATGGCGTTGATGGGACGAATTTGCTTGCATATAAGTTAGGCTTGGAGACGACTTTGCTGTTACCGCGCCTGACTTGCGGCGGCTAGATAACGGAGTTTGGTACTCTGGCGTTGCTCTCGCCAAAAGCTTTCCAACGAGCCCTAGATTTTGGAAATCAAGCAAAGGAGACTAAAGACTTTTTAGTCATGACCGGGTGAAGTTGAAAAGTTTGCTGAAATTTGTAATTCTGTTGCATGCTCTCTTGGTAATCTGGTAGGGTAGAATTAAAACACAAATTTAATTTAATAGGAATGGTAACAGGCCATGCTAACCCACATAGGTTAATTGGCGTTTGAATGATTGTTTTCTCACTTTCTTTCTTTTGGGGGAGGGGGGGCGGGGGGGGGGGAGGGCAGTTCAGTCTCATCGTGTTTATTCATTCCCATTTTTAACATAAGGAGTGAAATCCCGTCCCAGAGCAATAGCAATTTGCGTCGAAATATCCAATCCAAGTACATGATGATTGCAGTCTCCGAGGAGAAGCCGAACAGTGGCTCCAGATGCCTTTTCTCATAAAGAATCCCTCAGGTTGCACAGATAATGATGAATACTATTATTTTTGCGAGGACACACCTCAGTCAACACACTTCGGTTTCATTGAACAGCTGGGAAAGCCAATGACAGCGGATAGACCGTTATGCGATGCGGGCCGTGGAACCCAGGTACATGTAACAGACAATACTTGAGAGATCATGCATAACGTTATTCAACGTACTGAGATGTGGGGAAAGGCTGGAGAATATTTCGCTGTTACCATTCAGCCTCTAGTCAGGAAAATGTAGAGGCATCCAAATTAATAAAATTGGAGAAAACTCAAGCTAAAAATTGCAGTACGCACATAGGGAAACGGATAGGCGAGTGAGTTAAATAAGAGTGCAGGCGAACAGGCCAGCGAACAATAGGACTGCGGAAGAAGCAATGAGGGTGCTCTGGCCAGAACCTTGGCCGGATTCAGCGATGACTTTGAGCGGGAAGGACGTGGCGGACACAGTGAACGAAGCCTCCGGAACGGCCGTCTGCTTGGAGAGCGACGCAGTGAATTGCTGAGAGGAAAAGCTGCTGCTTGCTTGGGTGGTCATGACGGCCTCCACGCGGAACGAGCACTTGGGATCGCTGGTGGTGAAGTTGCTATAGTCGACCAGCTCACAGTGGGGAGATTTGGGCGGGCAGGTTTTTGAGAGGACGGACGTCAGCACGGTCATGAGCAGGGACGCATCTTGTCCTGATTTGCTAGAACAGAACGTGACGTTGTACATAGTACCCACGCTTGTGCTTGTTACCAAGGTGAAATTGGTAACCGGGGTAACGGTAGGAGCGGCAGTGGTGGGAGGTGAGGTGGTTGGTACGGGGCATGATGAATCTGTGCGAGTTGCTCCAATGGCACTGCACACGCTGGTAGCGGCAGCTGCGGAAGCCTGACAGTGAATGTTCATGGCTGCCTCGCACTCGCTCTTGCACATCCTGTGGACGCTGGTGGTGCTGGAGCACACGCCCAGGCTTGTTCTGCAGGAAACCTCCTTCAGGAAGGCATTACAGTCGGGGTTGCTGTTAAAGTTAGAGATGGTATGCGTAACACTGTCGCCGAAGGTGGCCACGTTGGTTCTCATCCATTGATCGTGATAGGACTGAGCAATGCGGTCCGAAATGAGCGATTTGTCGCAGCGGGAGCCGTAGCGAGTGGTGACATTGCTGGTGAAGAACTGAGCGCAGAACGGCAGCTCACGCTGACTGCTTGGCACACAGCTACTGCAAGTGACGCCCGTCGTGGGAGTGACCAGCCCGGCAATGCTGGCAGGCTTGGAGTCCGTACCGGCAGCGGAGCACTGAGCCATTCCCTTGTTCCACTCAGATTCGCCGAAGCTCTCCAGCTCGGACGCAATGCACTGTTGAATAGCCTGGTTAATGTTGAGGCCGGCGGTGACCTCGCCTTCGGTGAAATTCTGGGCCATCAGCCCAAACACGTGGTCAGCGGTACTTGGGAACAGAAGCTGAGTGAGAGCATCGCAGGCTCGCGAGTGGGCACTGGCCACGCAGCCATAGCCCAGCACCATTGCGGCCACGTTTGCGCTCATCAGATCGGCCTCGGAGGCCTCTCGCTCGAACACGAGCGCGTCGTACTTGGCTCGGTCCATCATGGGTACGACGCACTGCATCATGTCGCTAACCAGCGTGAAGTTATTGGTCTCACTGCGGCAACCATCCAGCAGCTCCACAAGTGAGCCATGGTTATCCAGCTTCAACGCCGCGTTGCATTTCGCCATTGTGCATCCCCCAAGATCCACCCTACCTGCCGGCGCACAACACGGGTGCTGAGCCACCGCCAGCCCCAGGCTGCAGGACAGCATTAGCGAGAGTAGAAGAGCAGTGCTCATGGCTGATGACTGATCGTTTGCAGGCGTCGGTTATCTGAGCTCCGATTCGAACGGCTCCAGGAAAAAAAGTGATGCAATTAGTTCGTCTGCACTAGCTTTTCTACCTCCGAGGAACCGCATAAGTATTGCATGATACTGCTACATGGTAGCTGTGTGCTTGAATCGTGCGTGTAGCCGTGTAGCCGTGTAGCCAAAGTACCTGCCTGACAGGCTGGCATGCCTTTAGCTCAACACGCCTGTAGAGCAGTAGTTGTCGAGTCTAAACTGCTCACTACTCAATGATCCGCTCGTGCAAAGGAAGGTAGCTGCATGGAGTTGTCCGGGGTGCGGGCAGGCGAATTACACACACATACATACACACACACACACACACACATACATACACACACACACACACAGTGCACAACACACACAGTCCCAGGCGCGTGCACGCTGTAGTGCCAGTGCCAGTAGCGGTGGAGTGAGGGTCAGGTATTGACAGGTAGTGCGGCCAGCACTACCTAATCGGGATATGGGTGGACAGTTCCGTCTGTCAACACGTCACGGTGTTGCTCTGAGGTAGGCCTTTCTCACGCGAGCCGCCAAGTCGGAAACACCTCCTGAGAATAATCTTACTCCTGCTGGACTGTACTACGTGCTTGCAGGGCAGGTCTACATCATACAAACACTAGCAATCCAGCAGGTTCTTTGCAGAGCGACAAGGCCAGGGTATTTTCAAAAGACTGCCTAGAACAAGACAGGCATCAATTGCATCCTGCGACGTGGGTTTGAAGGCTACGCAGGCTGCGGACAGATGTGAGTGTCAACGTGCACGCGCTAAAGTTTGGGCCTTGTCAACACTTGATAGTATCAGGTTAGGCTCGATATGAACTAATACTTCCGATAGTGCTAGAGGGCTGTGCTGCATGGCTCCCTGTATGCAGCTGTCCCGGTGTAATACTAGTATTGAGAACACAACCGTCATTGCACACTCCACAGTCCACTACTGCCTGTATCACTATCAGTGTATGGGAGCCGAGTGACCCAGCAGGCTACGCCAGCTGAAAATAGCCTCTCATTCAAGCATATACGCAGGCACAGGGTATTCTGGAACGGTAGCTTCAAAGTCTGCTACCTACTAACGCGTGATTGTATTACACTCTGAATATTTAATAGCAGCCGCGAGATTGTTGTCTTGCTGGCTGGCTGGTACAAGCATGTGTATCTCAAAGTGATGTAACAGTACTGATGAGTATACATGTACTAGTATCCGGCAGCTCGCAGCAACAATCCCCGAGGTATGCATAGATCAGCGGATATCCTGACCTGGTGTTGATTTCATCAGGATGCTATACATTAGCGTCTGCGTGTTCTAATATGGAGCTGCTAGGACGTCTTTAGATAGCAAAACTCGAAAACGATAGACACGTGTTTCACAGACATACATGTACACGTCTGGGGCTTGTCAATGAAATCCGATAGCGGTGGATCATTGCCTCCTAGCCTCCCTGGCCTGGCGCATGGCATGCTCCAGCTAAGAACATCCCAGTGTTCGCAGGTGCATGCGTGTAGCTAGCAGCTGCGCAGGGCCGTACAGCGCACAGCGCACGTGCCGTTGACGAAATCGATCGGATTTCATTCATCGATCACGGGCATGTACATGTACGTGTGCATGTAGCACTAACTGACTCAAGCCTAAGAAAACAGTCTACTACTACTACAGTGCGAGTAGATACCGTAGCAAAACAGCCTAGGCTAGAGTCTCTCGTGTTCTGTGTTTGTGTACCCTGCAGCGCTAGCGAGCACTCTAGTCTAGTCCTGCTGCTCCGAAAGCCATGCACACATACATTAATTTTGTACATGTACATGTCGATGTAAAAAAGGAGACCAAGTTTGTACATTGTATGCACATGTGCATTGTCTAAAGTGTAGTTACCTGCACAAAGCATCTCAGTTACATTCACTATTCGGGTATTCCCCCGAAACCGATTTTACTGGTACATGTACATGTACATGCATCACTATACAGTAAGTATTACACCCACTCCGTCCTGCTGGATACTAGTATGTACCATTGTGTCGAGTCCTCCTCCTCATTTTACATGACTGTAGTTCATCATGCAGTGAGTGTTCAATAGTAAAAATAAATTAAAAAAATAAACCCACCCACAAGGGCCACATGGCATCTCTGCTACAGGGAACAGTACAGCCTCCCTAGCTGCATTCCTATTGATGCCTGGTCGTAGGCTATGATTCCGAGACCTCCGGTCGGATGAGCCTCGCCAACCACATCGCCCCTTCGTCTTGTTGCCCTGTGTCATTTCAGTTGTCCTCTTCCCCTGATTATTAATAGGGCTGTATTTTCTAGTGAAAAAACAAAACAAAAAAAGTAAAACAAAAACAGCATCGCTCCCTGAATCCGGGCACATACCGGTGTTGGGGCATTGCTCATTACTAAGACTTCACATGAAGATCTACATTTACATGTATGGTGTGTACATGTCATGTACATGTACATGTACATGTAGATAAACCTTGTTTTGTAGGACCACGAGGAATACCAAATTCACAAGCAAACGCCGAACTTTTGGGAGATTTCTAACATGAATAGTGGCTGCTAAATATTATTCCAAATCGACAAGAAGCGTTATGTATGGTCCTTCAATAGCAGGTGGGTACTACATGTATATTACAGCCTCATTGGGCATCTGCCTTTGTTCTTCTAATGCCATGTTATGCTCCTTCTAAAACAAAGACCTGATTATGCCAACGTGTATACCGGCATAATCCGCTTACCCCTACCTCTGGTGTCTGGCCCATATACATGTACATGTACCTGCAGGGCTGTTTATATGGACTTAGAAAATAAAACAATTTCAGCGCGAAAACATGCTTTTTTGTTTACAGAGCACAGGCTTACGCAAACGAATACACACAGCTTCAAGAACCTTCAACTATCGGGCATAACGAGCACGACACAACACAGAAAAAACAAAAACATCATGCACTTCCAAACACTTGTTGTTGTGTTGTTGTAGAAGGAGGCGAAACCGCCTCCTTTGATACATGTGGACGAAAGAGGGAATGAAAGAGAGGGAGGATGGGGGGGGGGGGCAGAAATACGGAGAGAGGAACGGTAGACAATACTAGTAAGTGAACTGACCTCAGGGCTACATGTCGGGGAATCTCAAGCACGCACACAGAGTGCACCCGACACAACGAACACCCACTCAGTTCATATGGTTTACAAAGTTGAATGCATGATAGGATTAAAGTAACGGGAAGAGAAATAGAAAGTCGGAACTGTCTTCATGCCATTGCAATAATAATTACAACCACTGAACACCGCGTGGTTGAGAGCTCTATCTGCTCAGGGGGTGCATGCATGCGTGCACAGCACACCCACACGTAATGAGTCTGAAGCACATGCCAGTACGTCATATTAGGACGTGACGTGGCAACGTGATACTAGTACATGCCCCCTAGTGACAATTGTCACTAAAAATGAGGAGAAGAAGATAAAAAACAGTACCAATTATCGCAGAATAGGAGCCAATAAATTGAGAAAACAAAACAAAAGAACCAAATTTATGACACACACTATTAAACGTCAATCGTCAGAGACGGCCAAAACACGAATTAGAGTCACGAGTCAGACCCAAACTCGGACAAAGCAGAGAACATAGTGGTCTCAAGAACCATACCTACTAGGCTCACGGAGCAGGGCTCTGTCGCGGAGAAGACGACCACCAGCGGTGTCATCAGGTACACCAGCCAAAGGCACATGGTCCAACGGCTCGTCATCGATAATACTAGCTACATCTAGTGGCTCAGGGATACGACTGGAATGACTTCCAGCAGGCTTCAGCAGCTCTGTGTTGACGAGTTTTTCTGCTGTGCCACGGCCAATCACGACAGTTGAGGGACCAACGACTCGCTTGACGATCCAACCTTCTTCGAATTCGGGGAGTCGTTTCTGGTGCCGGTGTGGACGGCGGAAGAGAACAGACTCTCCAGCCGAGAACGCTTGAGTTGGCTCCTCGACAAAATCGCAGGACGACAACTCTGATTCCAGGAGATCGTACATGGCTGAGGCGCGACGCTGTATTTCCTCCGTTCAGCGGGGAAACGACCAATCTGTTGGGGTAGCATCCACCACGAGACTGCGGGGCTGCTAGCCAACCATTGCTTGCATAGGTGAGACACCGGTGACACTGTGGGGCCTGTTGCGGTAGAAGTACAGGAGCATAGCTAGGTCAACCTGCCAATCACTGGACTCGTCGAGGACCTTCCGCACCAAGGTCAACAGCGTTTGGTTGAACCGTTCTGCGGCACCTTGCGATTGGGGGTGGCGAACTGCGCCAAAACACACGTTGACCCCAAATACCTTGTAGAGGGATGACATCAGGGCATTGTGAAGCTCGGTGCCGTTGTCGGAGCGGATAACATGGGGAGGACCCCACCGAGTGCAGACACTAACAAATGCATCGGCGACAGACTCAGCATCATGGCGAACAAGTGGGACGACCTCCTCCCACTTGGTGAAGGTGTCAATGCAGACAAGAACGCAGTGATATCGGCCAGACTTGTTGGTACCAAGCTCGAGCGTGTCAATTTCCACAACACGCCAGGGACCATCGGGAGTTACAGGTCGCGTTGGTTGCGGTAGACAAGGTTGAGCAGGATTTGCCGCACGGCAGGTAGTGCACTCTGAAACGTAGTCACGGCAGCGCTGTGCCATACCAGGGAAATAGCATTGGCTACGGAGTAGACGCCACATACTTTCCCAACCGGCGTGACCACTCACAGTATGGGCGACTGCAAGTGCATCGGCAGTAAGACTCTGGGGAAGGGCAGGCACAAGCTCAACATCGTTGAGAGGCGATTTCACGCTGCGAAACAGCACATCATCCTCAATCACCAGCTGGGTTCGGACTTTGCTGTAGCTGGAGTTGGGAATCGGTTCACCGGAGAGAAGCTGGGCCTTAACGGACGAGATTGCCTCGTCGGCAACTTGGGCAGTGGCGATGTCACCCATAGCAAGAGGTGGGAGAGCACGAACGGTAACACCGGCTGCTGCAACATCAGGCTGTGGCTTCTTAGGACTGTCCGGCACACGGAACCAGGTAGGGACACGGGTTAGCTGATCCGAAATATTGTCCTCTGAGCGGACCCATTCAACGTCAACTGTAATGCCAGATACAGTGATCAAATCGTCGATGATCTGCAAACGACGCTGAACCAACGTAGCGTGAGGGCCACTCACTTTAACACGACGAATGTTGTTCAGCAACTGCGTCAACCAGCCATGGACTGTACGCGAATCAGTGTGCAAGACCACGTTCTTCACTGGCCAACACAGAGCGAGGTTGAGCGACTTGATGACGGCGTCTAACTCTGCTATGTTGATATGACGCTTATCATCGGAAGGTCTGAGCCAGGACTTGTCTTCGACGATAGCGCCGTTGACTTCCAGAACCGCACCCATGGCCAGGCCAGAAGCATCGCACCAAACGTGCCACACTGTGGTGTCATCACAGGGCACAGACCAGACACCATGCACAGGATCGTCTTGACGGACACGAGACTCGACCTCACGACATGGTTGCACGAGATGAGGCGGTACGAGGTCATCCCATTTCGATGTGTTCTCGCCGACAAGCCGCTTGATGTAGTTGCACAGCGGGCGTAACCAGGAACATACCGGGTAGTGACTAATCACACGGCCACACCAACTGAACACTTGACGACGAGTTGGTGACTCTGGCAACTTGAGGTCAACACCAGCACGACGTTCCCACGTGACTGTATCTTCGACATCAGAAGAGGACAGCTGTAGGCCCAACACACGAGCAGTTGCGAACTGCTCTGGCTCTTTCGTCTCAAGCCCATAGCTGGCGAGTTCATGGCGGACGATGTCGGTCTGGGCAGTAGGGACGTAGAGGTTGTCCACATAGTTGTCAACGTCGGCGTGATCACGGGTAATCCATTGGACAATCATGTCCAAGATCTTTGGCGCGACGTTCAGACCGAATCCCATGCGGGTCATGGTATACAACTCGCCTTTGTACACAACGGTTTGGTACTTGTACAGGGTGGGATGGATCCGAACTTGCAGGTAGGCTTTCCGGATGTCGAGAAGAACGCTGTCGGCACTACGTCTGCGCCAGTCACGAAGTTTCGCGTCACAAACTGGAGCGGTGACACCGGGGTGGGACACAAGACAGGCATTCAGGGCACGGTAGTCCAAGCACGGCCGAACCGGCGTGGATGCCTTGTGCTGCTGACTAACGGCAAGTATCGGCAAGACAGCGACAGGCTCTCCGAATGCCTCGGAGTCGTACTTGACAAGCCATCCATTGTCCACCCACAACTTCATTTCTGAAGCAAACTGCTCCTCCTCGCTGACGCTTAGAGACTTCCGCGAGTACTCTCCAATGCCGGAACCAATGTGCTGCTCGGGTGCAACGCCACCCTTCCACGACCACTGAGCAATCCAATGACCACGCTCATTCGACCAGTTAGCTAGGCAATCATTTGCCTTCAAGGTGACTGTCGACTCGGACTCGGTAACATCGATGTGACGAGAAAGCTTGTTAGGCTTCTCAGATTCGGGTTGGGGAGATGCCCCGGCAGCGACACCTGCCTGCTGACCAAACACAACTGAGGACAGCGTGCCCCCTAGACCGTCGTAACGTAGAGTGAGGCCACCGACCTTGCCAATGGTATCTGTGCCAATCAGGAAGTCCGTGTTCAAGGACGACAAGTTGGGCACAACGAGACAATCAATAGTGATCCGAGGCAAATGGACGGCTCCATCAAGTCGTTGCACACGTAGCGTGACGTTGCCAAGGATAGTAAGTGGTGTTCCGTCGATAGACAACAGCTTGTCCTGACAGGGAGAAACTGCAGCTGATAGGTTCAATCGGTCAACAACAGCCGACTCCACCAGTGTGCGAGTACAGCCAGAATCCACCACAGAGGCAAAACGCGTCCACGTACTAGACTCAGTACTGGGTTCCTGTACGTCCACGGCTACACGAACTAGGTCTCCATCCGATTTTGCCAGAGCAAGGCAAATATCCGTACGTTCAGGCGGCGCGTGACCAGCAGCGACATTTCCAACTCGACTCTTGTTCGGACAGTCCTTGGAAATATGCCCTTTCGCTTTACAGGCATAACAGGTGACACTGGGCTTACGCTTCGGGCACTGTGATCTCACATGGCCCACGGCCTTACACTGGTAACACACGAGCGACTTCTTGGGCTGAGAGCTAGCAGCAGCAACAGCACCATGGGATTCTGGGAGTTTGGATGCCTGCATGACTCTGATTTGATTTGCCATATCAGTGACAGTGAGCTTCTGCGTAGCAGACGCCATACGAACGTGGTGACCAATATCAGCTGGCAACCCACTCAGGAACTGCTCAATCAGCACGGGATCTGAATTATCCGCAATCTTATGGCCAGACAGCGTAAGTAGGCGCTTCAAATCTGCCAGGTACGCGTCCACAGGCTCTCCATTCCGCAAAGCCCTTGACGTAAATGAACGGTAGGCAGCACCAGGCGTGGGGCAAAATGCCTGCTCCAGCGCAGATTTAATTTTTGCCGACGATTTTTTGTCCTCGTCAGACAATTGAGTGACAACCGTAAAGGCTTGTCCACTCAGGAACAACGGAAGATGCTCAGCCTTGGCAGCGTCATCGGCCCACTTATTGGCCATGGCTAAGACCAGAAACTTAGCCCAGAACTCATCAAAGTCGTCCTGTTTGCCCCGATACGGGCGAATAAATCCATCCAACTTCGAAGCCATCTTTCAGAACTTCCAACGGGTTTCGGCACCAAAGTTGTCGGGGAAT
The DNA here is from genome assembly GCF_964019385.1 of Sycon ciliatum. Classification (NCBI taxonomy): domain Eukaryota; kingdom Metazoa; phylum Porifera; class Calcarea; order Leucosolenida; family Sycettidae; genus Sycon; species Sycon ciliatum. Next base: position 7,439,257 of record NC_088645.1, read on the forward strand.
CTCAAGCACGCACACAGAGTGCACCCGACACAACGAACACCCACTCAGTTCATATGGTTTACAAAGTTGAATGCATGATAGGATTAAAGTAACGGGAAGAGAAATAGAAAGTCGGAACTGTCTTCATGCCATTGCAATAATAATTACAACCACTGAACACCGCGTGGTTGAGAGCTCTATCTGCTCAGGGGGTGCATGCATGCGTGCACAGCACACCCACACGTAATGAGTCTGAAGCACATGCCAGTACGTCATATTAGGACGTGACGTGGCAACGTGATACTAGTACATACACTAAAGCAAAAAAGGTATGGGAAATATATTACACAAAATATCATCTTGCAATATTGCGAAACACGTTTCCTATTCTTTAGTCTGCTATACTACAGAAACACACAAGCCGAAAAGCATTTAAACGGTGCCCTGATGCGCTTTTACCAGGGCACAGAACTGAAGGTGGCTGGGCTCGGAGCGGAGATCAGGCGGAAACTGGTTCCACAGGACTGCGCTGATGAACTGTATGGTCGCTCGACCCACAAAACCCGGCCAAAATGGTACTTGGAGAAGTTGATGTGCTGCTCCCCGAGTACGGTCACCAGTAACCATCAGGAAGAACTTGGCGGAGAGAGAGAGCTAGCTCGAGAGAACAGAGGCGGAGCTGTTGAAAGATCGGGCTGGTGCGCCATCACGGTGGCAGACCGAAGAAGCCGCGGATAGCGCACTTCGTTAGCCATGTCAGGGGCTCCATTTTGCCAATTGCTAGTGACGGATAAAACGCGTTGGAAGCGTAGGCCAACCTACCCTGGATTATCGACCTGTGAAACAGGATCTTTGATGCCAGGAAGAGGCTTCGGCGGCTCCGCCACAGCGCACCTACGGACTTCCGCACCTGCTGGATTGTGTGGTTGACGTGAGGCTCCCAGGAGAGCTGACCATCTAACAGGACGCCCAGGTACCAGCGCTTGTTCCAGAACTGCAAGGGCTGCTTTTCCACAGCAAATTCGTGTGTCATCTGTGGCAGGGGCTGGGCCTCTTGGGCAATCAACAGCGCCTGCGTTTCCTTACTTGTGGTTGAGCATTAGTCCACGGTTCTCCAACCACTGTTACACGTTGGTGAACACTTAGGGTGAGATAACAAAATGCAAAAACACAGCAGAGTTCTGACGATCAACGTCTCCATCCCACTCACCATCATCATCAGCACCACCATCCATGTCATCGTTCGATCCTTCATACGTGTCCATCTCCAACTCTTCCTCCGCTCCATCCTCCTCCTCGACCTCGTTCACTTCTCCATCCTGTCAGTGTCCATTAGACGCCGCTGAGAGACGCCTCGTGTCACCAGCACGGTAAATATTTGCATCAATTGATGTTGCAGTTGACCTCACAGTTTCTTGATATCCAGTGTCATAATAATTCATTGTGTAGGTCGCAGTTGCTCTTCTTGGTCTCCCAATTCCCTGCCTATTTTGTTGTTGTAGGTGGCGGCTCCGGTGGAGGCAACGGTACTGGTGGCGGTACTGGATCCACCTCCTCCTAATTGCCTCGTTTGTCAGCCGCGACTAGAGCTGCATTCTGCTCCGTTCACTCTTGTGTTGTTAGAGTGTGGAAGGTTCTTGAAACTGTGTGTATTCCTTTGCGTAGGCCTGTGCTCTGTAAACAAAAGAAGCATGTTGTCGCGCTGAAATTGTTTTGTTTACTAGTAGTTTTTTTTCTGTTTCCACAGTTTGTTTCTCTCTTCACTTCATGGTTTTCACATTCTGGTTGTCTCACTTTCTTTTGTGCCGTTTACTTACCATTTTTGTTGCCTGTTTTGTTAGTTTATCACATTTTGGAATGCATACTTTTAACATTGTTTTTTTGCTTGACTTGCCTTCACTTCAGTCACGATAATCCACTGATGACAGTGACAAGAAAATCGTTTTTATTTGAGTTCGTAGATACATGGTGATGAAGGCAGAGTTAGTTCTATTAATTGTATTGCTTTAATCTTCTCCGCGGCGTTTATTCAGAGTTATAATTATAGTATAATTATAGTAGTAAAATATCATGAAACAGTAAAAGATGATGAAAAAGTGTTTTAACTCCGAGATTCACGGATTAAGCGATCACCAGAAAACAGATCTCTCTGTTTTCAGATGATCGCTTAGATTGCGCTCACACGACGATAAAAACATGCGAGAAAGGTTGCGCGTCGAGCGAGAAAAAGTGCTACCTCGCTCACGTGACACTTTTACGTGTACGATTACGATTAGGCATCGGCGGATAATGCTCGAAAAGGTGGCAGATTCTGCTTGAAAAGCAGTGAAATTTGCAGAACCATACAAACCTTATGGCGAGCAATTCCTCGAATTCTGCTCCATTTCTTTATCCACATACCAAACATGCATGAAACTTACCAGAAAAAGTACCGAAATCTGCCAAATTGTCTGCCGGAATTATCCGCATATGCCTCCTAATTACGATGAGGGCAAATATCAGGGAGCAGTAAAATACCTACATTATTTCTCTGGTTGAAGTAGACAAAAACAAAGACTTGGTATGTTCTGCCGTGATGGGTGAGTGACGCACCCGGGTTTCATTTTGCCTGCTGCGGTGGGCAGTCACGTGCTTTAGGGGCTGCAGGGTCTCTTACATTCGCCGCAAGGTCGGGTGCCCCTTTATATATTTATTACTATGTTCACATAAACAGCTCGAAAAGAATAAGGAAAGACAATGGGGGGTGGGGGGGGGGCTTTGCAGCACTTTGTAGCCGGCTGTGCCGACGTGGGCAGAGGCCTGACTTCGCCGTTGCATGCGAGTAGGCAATCTTGTTAGGTAACGATTTCTCGTGAAGCTTTTGTGTTCAATTTCTCAATTATTTCAATTGACTCCGAAATTGGGTTGTCTTTTTGCTTTGACTCTTACTTCATGGTTTCACGCGATTGTTGTTGTGAATAAAACCGTTCCCAAGTAAAATACCTATTTCACTACTCTCCTGTGATATTCTCCGCGCGTGGAGTGGATGTGGATGTGGATCGTCCCAAGTTTTTTCTTCCTTGTGGAGAAGACGGCTCACGATGGATGACCGACATGCTGCTCTGCTGTTTTTTGTTGTTCAGGCTTCTCAGTACATGTGCCTCAGGAGATGAAGAAGAGATCGACTCGGCTCCTCCTGTTCTTCACGTGGACAGAAAAGCCAGGGCTTGCAGCTCTCGCTGCACAGTGATTTCATCTCGCTCACGCAACAATGACAACATTTACTACTGGACCACGATGATTGGCAGGCTGCCCAAGTCTTTTGGAAATTGTTTGCTTCGGCGGATTCTACGTATCCCCGGAGTTCTCCACTACTCTGCAACCTGAATACTGAACAATAAAATACTGACTGGCACTGGAGCAGAAAAAGCAGTCAAACAGTATGGTGGGCATCAGACATCGTGCATAAACGCTCAGTGAATGTAGTTTACTTTTATCTTTGATCCCCCCCCCCCTCTCGAGGTTCTGGACAAGTTTTTCTCGGTGCGATTATGATTTTCGTGGCCAGCAGCATGGTCACTTTCCTTTGCGCATCATTTTGCGAATGGTGCCAGCGCAACCTTCGTGCGTGAAACTCGGGAGTTACAACACTTTTGTCACCCTCTTATTAAGGTTTGAACTAGATCTGCCTTTCGGTATTGAGCACTCTATTGGACAGCCTGGCCGGAATCTCTTTGTTTTATAAATATACTTCAAAGTAATTATATCATGGTACTTCAAAGAAGTACAATATTATTGTGCCATGATGATTACAAGTAAAAGCCCCCTAACAACAGACAATTCGTACATTTCACTGGTACATTTGTACACACAGTGTGCGTTGCCAATCAATAGGTCTGGATTATTGTTAGGAAAAAAGTGCTTTGTATGGCAAAGAGCATGTGTATGTGATGCTGACCTACATTTGTATCTCTTCTTTTGGCCGAACTAGCCGACACGTACACATGAAGTTTGAAGATGGCACATGCAAGAAACATGTAGTCAGTGCTGAACACATTGCAATACGTAGTCCACACAACTACCTTGACGTGTGATCCAATTTTGAAAGTGATCTAAATTCGATATGGACGGTCGCGGGGATTTGAAGGATAAGGAGATCACGGGTGAGCCAATTTTTGCACAGCGCCGTGATCAACCCTCGCCACCATGTCCAATCTCTACATGCCCAACTGGTGCAGGCCCAGGCTGTAGCAGAGCGGACACAGCCGCTCCTCAGGATAAGGAGACCACCGGTGAGCCAATTGTTGCACAGCGCCGAGACCAACCCTCGCCACCATCTCCAATATCTACACGCCCAACTGGTGCAGGTCCATTCGGTTGCAGAGCGGACACAGCCGCTCCTCAGGCTGGCCGTGTGAAGCCAATGGAACGACCAGCTGCGGAGCGAGGAGCTGTAACTCTAAGAGCCGTTACTGCTCAAATGCAAGCCCATCGAGTGGTGCTGCCGGCACTGGGGGCCGTGATCAAGCGCAGCCAGCCTCGTGCAAAACCTGGATCTGTGGTGGAAGTCAGCCAAATTACTGTGGTGCGGAAAGTAAGCGTGTCCCTGCCAGAAGAGAAGCCGAGCCAGGCTGCCGCAGCAGAACCCCCACCGTTTTCACGCAACACCAAATCGAGACTGTCCTCCAGGATTAGTAAGGCGTTTGGGCAGAAGAAAAAGCAGTAATGTGCGAGCAATGCTCAAATAGAACACGGTGAAGTTCTCACTGAGGGCGATGCCTGGTGCGTTATACTTCGGAAATTAATGTAATAACTTAAAGCGGAATGGCACTTTCGGTGTGATCTGGTGCTAGGGCTACATGTGTGGGCCTCATGAGACTTTTCAGTGTACTTGCAAATCCAGGCTGGATCTATGTGTGACTGGAAAAGGCGTTGAGAAATGTACAGGATAAGATAGAGCGATATTTAAGAAATTATTTTTGTCGGTTGGTTTCAATCAACATACATTGTATTATCAGTGTAGCGAGTTATGGAAGCCCCTTTCATCCCTATGAAGAAGAGGTTCACGAGGAGTTTGTCGCGCTGGAAACGGAGCGTCTCTGCAAGTTTGAATCCCTGGTGATATTTGTGCCTGTACACAGTGAGCACTATATAAGTGGTGCTCTTCAGGCACAATCCTCCTCAGCCTACTCAAGCTCAACTGATGAGGGGTGAATTCCCCGAAACAATGTGTATTGAGCAAGGAGTGGTGCCGTCTTGCAGGTTTGCCCAGTGGAAGGTTCGATGGACTTCTCGTGTGCTCTGGAAGACAGTCGTGAGCCAGTCAAGTGAGAATTCAAGTCGGCCAAAGTAGCGCAAGCTCCCACGTAGGGAGTAACACACAATTCCTTTCATCCCTGGTCGGGTATCATGTCCCGTGACAGGCTGGTCTAGAGGCGTGATCCTGAGCTATTGGGCCAATTTAGAAAATTCATTATACGCTACACACACCAAAACAAAAAAGCCACTGATTCAAACAAAACCAATGCATTCACAATGTCCGCATACACATTAAAAGGTATAGGGCCGATGACATCGGTTACATGCATGTACATGTAGGTTGCAGACAATGAATGACACAAACATGAACCCCTTCGCACAAATCATATCCCCAATTCATTTCGCCAGGAGCGTAACAATTCCATTAATCTTGGGCACCCTGTAAGAAGACCTTCGGGTCTGTTGGGAATTCCCAAGTAAAATAATAAAATACAATACAAACACCATCAATATTTTCTGCAGATTGTGAAACTCGGGAATGTATTTTTGTCTATCTTATTAACTAATAGGTTCGACTCATATCTCTTTCATGTGGGCATGCCATCGCTTAAACTTCATTTCATGGTTTGATTGCCCGATCAGTTGTTATGGCTACTTTCGTTGTGGTACTACATAACCCTTTTTCCAGCAGGTGTAATTCGAAGAAGTTGCTTGCTTTTCGCTTGACGACAATGCACGTAAACTGTTTGGAGTACATGTATGTACGCGAGTCCAAAGGGTTGGTGGGTGAGTGTTGCAAGTTTGTTGTGTCCGTGCCGTTAGTAGTTCTATAACGTGAAAGTACCCGAAGCAGTCTGGCAAACACATCGGCGAATGTCTTGGCAGTCATGCATCATAATCGTCTCTTGCAAAGTTTCCGAAAAAGGCATCCACAAGATCTCCGCACAAAAAATAAAAAAATTATTAATTACTCACTTGGTTTGAGGGAAAGACATAAATGGGAAAAGTCTGAAGAAAAAATGGACTGTGACCATGGTCACCACAGGATTCAAACCAGAGACCTTCACTTGAGGCCGCCGATGCTCTAACCACTGAGCTAATGTGTAGCCGTCATCCCATTGGAGACCGTTCACCACTTTCTTCAGACTTCGTAACTCACACTTCCCGTGAGTCCACACCCAATAACACCCAATAAGCATACCATTAAACAAGCATGTGCAATGTGAAAATCCAAAACACTTTCCACTATGCCGCTGCATTGGAGATTTTGGAGCCGCTTGCAGGAAAATCGGCTAGATAAGGAGCTTACCTTCGTGTGACTGAAATCAAGGCCACTGAAACCATCAACTGAAGGCATGATTAAGGAAGCACAAGACCAAGCCCTCAAAACGAAAATTACCAACAGGCCATAATGAAGTCAATTGTCAGCGCCTGCCAGTTCTTGCTCGGACCAGTTACATCGAACGTCATAACCGGATAGTAAAGTATGTGCACTTCGAAATGTGTAGAGCACGAGATCTACCTACTGGTGCTTCGTGATTCGATCACCAGCTCAAGGTATTGATCAAAAGTGATCGGTATCGGCTCTATTGGGAGTATTCGGTCCAAACTGACCTGAAACTATCAGCAAACAGACCCGATCTGCTCCTTGTTGATGACAAGGAGCGCATCGCATACATATGCATCAGAAAATGGCTGAAAAGCGCTCGAAATATTATGACTTGAAGAAGGAGATTTCCATAATTTGGTCCCTCACCCAGGCTGACGTGGTCCCTGTGGTTGTCGGTGCCCTGGGAGGCTTGGTGAGAATGCCTTCGGACTGTTCAAGGAGGAAGCCTGGCTGTTGTGCACCAGGAGGCTATCCAAGGTTCGGTTCAAATTCTAAGAACTGTCGTTAACATGTAGATGCACATCTGCTGCGTTTTCATTTTCAAAAGCCAACAGACATGAATAACAACTGATAAAGATTTTTCCTTTGTTACTCCCTTTAGGCGCCGGTCACACATGCATGGCGCTTTTGCGACACCACCAAAGCTGCACCACAAAAGTTGGGATATCCCCGGATCACCATGGATACTGCGCCTGGCGCCACTGGCGCCACGGCGGCAATCTCAAAAGCGCCACAACCAAAAAATTGGTGGCGAAACACAAAAGCGGTAGTGCAACTTTTGCGGCGTTGTCGTTGTTGGATCTCTTGGATCATGGAAAAATTGGTTTTTCATCTCTCGTCATGAAGTGGACTGGTGACCAAGAGCAACTGCTCCTCTCCCTCTATTTCGAGGTCTACCATCCGACATGGGACTCGACTCAGGCGTCCACCGATGCTCAAGGAGCTTCCGCAAGATTCAAACGAAGAGAAATTGAACAACATGAATATTGAGGCAATCTCCATAGCTCTCCGCAGTCGCTGGTCACGACGTAGTCGGCGATTCTGGGCGTTTCTGCGATCCATACCAGCGCAGGAAATGAATTTTGAGGCTACAGTCCTTTTCAGAGAAAAGTTTTACGACACCTGTGGGGACCCGTGAAGCTGCGTGCGTATCAAAGCCTTTGCATGTGTGACCGCCGGCAGAAAAGAGCCGCAAAAGCGCCCACTGCCAGCGTGTTGGAGGCAGCCGCAAAAGCGATGTCGCCGCCTGCATGTGTGACCGGCGCCTTATTGGTTGATGTACTTTTATTTAGCACTCTGACGTTGGCCAGTTTAGGCTTTTGCACTTGGCTACAATCTGCACAGGCCATACTTGGGTCCTGGTGTCGGCTTTTGTCCCTTGTGCTACTTCAGGGCGGACTCTAGAGGCGTCAGTAATAGACTGGTACCGATTCCGAATCCCAGTGTCTTAATAATCCCATAATGACATCATTCGGCTCACCAAGTTTCGAGCTTTAATTAACCGATCTCAACGTACTTATCACTTGTAGAAAACATGTCGCTGCAAATTCTTTATTATTGTTTTATATTGGAGTTCGGATTGAGGTTCTTTCCTTTCTTCCTCTTCCTTCCCCTATTTCTTGTCCCTTTGGTTTTTAGCTTTTTATGTTTTCACTTTGTTTTTGCTGTTACACCCATGAAAAAATCTTCCCGGTGGGTCTGGCTGATCGCCTTCAAAAGATGTGAATAAAGGAGATATAATAATAATAATAATCTTTATGGACTCGGATGGAGAGCAAAGGATTAAATAATTTTAGAAAACAGAAAGGAACAAGGAACTGCAAGACGTGCTAGAGCTGTGAGCCAGTTAGTTGTCAGTGTCGTGCAATGTCATCGCATGAGCTGATTGTTTTAGTAACTGGTGGTGTTAGTGGGCATTATAGCATAACTTGCAGTTCAGTCGTCCTGTATATTTTCTATAAAATGATTTTTATTTCAGAATAAGCCAAAGGCTAACGCCTATCTGTATGCTGTATACCCTCGGCTTTCCTTCTATGGCTTATACTGTATATTATCTGAAGTGAATTGGAATGCAACGACAGCCTAGTACAATGGATACCTCGAGCTTAGGCGGTGGTAATCGCATTATCACTTGTGCACCGCAAAAGGCTCAAGAGTCTAAACTGATGAGTACAAAGATCGGATGGGGCGTATAACTCTAGGTACAAATGAAAATAGCTCGCCAGTTTTTATAGTATTGTTTGAGCGACGCTGGAAGCGGTATATCTTCGCTAAAGTCATAATTAATAATTAATTACGGTAACTATTAATTGTTACCGTTGGCAACTTGCAGGTGTATGTATACGTTTGTGTACTGGGAGTGATAACATACATAGTATACTGTCCATGTGTGTAGCGATTGTAAAACGTGCAATCAAATCATTATAGCTGCATGTGAAATTTGTGATGTCCCTCGCAACTATGAAAGGAGGCGCCATCGCCTCTTTCCACTGTGATTTGTAATGTACGACAACATCAACATCAGACTGAACGAAGGCTCATTGCTATTTTCGACTCCCTTTGAGAATCTCAGACGTCGAACCGTTAGCTTTGTAGCAGGAGAGCATCGATATGGAGGCCCCACAACAGCAACAAGGTGCAGTACCTCAATGTCAAGAGCCAGTACCACCACCGTTGCCTCCACGTCGACGGGCTCGTGCTCCACGAGCTATGGGTGCAGCAGTACGTGCGGAGTCAACGCCGCTACCACCGCTCCCAACAGTTGCGGTGTCACCACTCCCGGTAGTAGAAATGGAGGCTACAACACAGCAACAACAAGGTTCAGTATCTGCGTCTGAAGAGCCAGTTCCACCGCCGTTGCCTCCACGTAGACTTCCACGTCGGAGGGCGAGTGTTGCACCAGCTTTGGGCGCAGTAGCAGTACTTGTGGCGGAGTCAACGTTGCCGCCACCACTGCCTCCAACGCCGCCGCCGTCACCCTCCACAACGCCGCCCCCAGCACTCCCTCCACGTGACTACCCTCTACGTGGTGCGGTTCCGGTGCCACCACCACGTGACTACCCTGTACGTGCCCCGGTTCTGCCACCACGGGACTACCCGAAGGGATGTGGACGTACTGTTGAAACAGATCGTCATGGGCGCATTATCAATGTATTCGTACCGATGCGCGAAAACCAGGCCCCCGGAGTTGAAAGAGACGATTATACTCCGATGAATTACACTCCGATGGGGCGCGTTGACCGACATCGTCGAGCCGCTCGGTTTAAGCCATTCGACAAACTGGAGCCTATTAGCGAAGAGGTTGTCGTGGCAACCAAAGTTCCAGGTGCTGCCACGGCGCGTGACTGAACGCCGTGGCCCCACATGGTGCTGTTGCCATGCAACGCATCCTAGGACTCCCGCCCACAGATGCAAGGGTTGAGTCGAAACCCTAGGAATGGCCGGAGTTCCAACAACATCAACTAAATGTCCCAAGTCTAGACTTTCAGTTGAAACAAATGTTTTAGTCTCACATTCATGTTTTAGTTTACCTATCACACAAACGTGTTTTAGTCTATCCATCCACAAGGAATGTTTTAGTCCATTGTTATCAAGAACGACATGTTTTAGTCTAATCATTTTGAAAGTGTTCCAAACTGGTTTTAGTCTACCCATCCACAAGAATGTTTTAGTCTATTTATCAAGTAATGACATGTTTTAGTCTACTAATCATTTTCATCTTTTTTTGGTGTTCGAAATGTTCTAGTCTATTTATTATGAATAAAATGTTTTTGTCAATAATGAAGAACGAACTGTGTTGAAACACATCACTTGGTATGCGTCAGGTACATGTACATGTACAGGACCTGTTCTTTGAACGGATACCCTACAGAAAAACAGAGAAACTATGCAGATGAACTGGAAAAGAAATGTGGTCGGTTGGTGTCCATATTCAACACTTAAAATAATAATACTGTTGTTACCGGCGTTATGATGCTAGGGCGTTCATTCTTTCACTTGGTGTGATTGCTTGTTATTCGCCTATGGAGAGAGCACGAAAACATGTTAAGAGTACTGGGTCCTCTATCCTAAAGATCCTGTTCCTCCATTACCACCACACTAGCTTTGTTTTGGGTAGCATCACTGCGGGGGTCAACGCCGCCACCACCATACCCCCCGCGTAGCCCGCTTCGGCCACCACGTGTTGAGGCCAAGAAAGTTAGTTCAACAAGGTCAACCATCGCTATCCGAAAGATCCAGTTCCAACTTTGCCTCCACTTGGATGTGCTTGTTCGCCAGTCAGCTTTGGATTGTGCAGCAGCAGCAGCTCCGGAGTCAACGCCACGTCACCACCATTCCCTCAACATGGTTGCGTTCTGCAACCACGTCAGCCGCGCCACTACCACTCCCAGCAGTTGCGGAGTCAACGTCTCCGCCACCACTCCCTCCAACGCCGCCGCCATCACCTTCCACAATGCCGCCAACAGCACTCCCTCCACGTAACTACCCTCTACGTGGTCAGGCTCCGGTTCCGCCACCACGTGATTACCCGCAACGTGCCCCAGTTCTGCCACCACGTGACTACGCGAAGGGATGTGGACGTACTGCAGAAGAAGATCGTCATGGGCGCGTTATCAATGTTTTTGTACCGATGCGCGAAAACCAGACCCCCGGAGTAGAAAGAGACGATTACACTCCGATGCATTACACTCCGATGGGGCGCGTTGACCGACATTCTCGAACCGCACGGTTTAAGTCAATCGATAAACTGGAGTCTATCAGCAAAGAGATTGTCATGACAACCGAAGTTCCAGGTCCTGCCACAGCGCGTGACTGAACGCCGTGGCCCCACATGGTGCTGTTGCCATGCAACGCATCCTAGGACTCCCGCCCACAGATGCCAGGGTTGAGTCGAAACCCTAGCAATGGCCGGAATTCCACCAACATCAACTTAATGTCCCAAGTCTAGACTTTCAGTTGAAACTATTGTTTTAATCTCACATTGTCCATGTTTTACAAGTAGTTTACCTATCACACAAACTTGTTTTAGTCTATCCATCCACAAGGAAGGTTTTGGTATAATTTTCAAGAACGACATGTTTTAGTCTAATCATTTTGAAAGTGTTCAAAACTGGTTTTAGTCTATCCATTCAGAAAGAATGTTTTTGTCAAATTATCAATCAGTAATACAAGCTGGATCGACATTTGTGCACACTTTATTCATGTAATGTAAAACTGTGGAGACAATGTGCAATAAAACGATGAAAATGTGAAGAAATTGTGTAGAGAAAAAAAGAGATTCAAACAAGTTTTCGTACAACACTCATCAGGAATCTTCGTTGTACTAAAGGACACTGAAAACAAAATTGAACTATTATAGAAAATCTAAGTTAGAGAAATAACACTAAGAACAACAGCATTGAAATTTACAAGTGTTAATTTTATCAATGAAAGCGAGAGCAATAACGAATGCGTGTACTAACACTAAACTTGCAACTGAAAAATGAACAAAGAAGAGAAAGGGAAAAAGTGATAACAAATAACAGCAGTACATTACACCTAGAAAATTAAGGGCCAAGCTTGGCCGCACAAAACATGACACTTTACTTGAACAATTTCAACCCAATTATACAATCCTTCTGTACACACAAATTAATTAGGCTTATACAGACGATGACAGATGGCTTCCAAAAGTTTTAACTGTAGTCCATAACCATGACGACCACGGCACAATACAGTGAAAGAAGAATCGGAATACGAATTGCAACAATCAGGACTAGCCAACAGATGATTGTACACTGAAGGCTTGCTACCACGAAACCTACGCACAACACTAACATTCTCACGGGCAGAAGGAGGGACGTAACAGCAGGGTGACGGCCGAGACCCGTTCAATGAGCCAAGTCAGGCGGTATAACAGAGAAAGCGGAGAGGAAGCGGATGATGGGACGGACGGTGAAGGGAGCAATGAGTCCGAGAGCGACGATTGTAGTGATCGTGAGAGTGCTGGTGAGAATGTTAGTGTTGTGCGTAGGTTTCGTGGCAGCAAGTCTTCAGTGTACAATCATCTGTTGGCTAGTCCTGATTGTTGCAGTTCGTATTCTGACTCTTCTTTCACTGTATTGTGCCGTGGTCGTCATGGTTATGGACCACAGTTAAAAGTTTTGGAAGCCATCTGTCAGCGTCTATAAAAGCCTAATTTGTGTGTACAGAAGGATAGTAAAATCGGGTTGACATTGTTCAAGTAAAGTGTCATGTTTTGTGCGGCCAAGCTTGGCCGTTATTTTCTAGGTGTAATGTACTGCTGTTATCACTTTTTCCCTTTCTCTTCTTTGTTCATTTTTCAGTTGCAAGTTTAGTGTTAGTACACGCATTCGTTATTGCTCTCGCTTTCATTGATAAAATTAACACTTGTAAATTTCAATGCTGTTGTTCTTAGTGTTATTTCTCTAACTTAGATTTTCTATAATAGTTCAATTTTGTTTTCATTGTCCTTTAGTACAACGAAGATTCCTGATGAGTGTTGTATGAAAACTTGTTTGAATCCTCATTTCTCTACACAATTTCTTCACATTTTCACCGTTTTATTTCACATTGTCTCCACAGTTTTACATTACATGAATAAAGTGTACACAAATGTCGATCCAGCTTGTATTACTGATTGCGGTTATCAAATTGTTGTCTCTTCGCCATTTGTTCTAATTATCAAGTAATGACATGTTTTAGTCTACTAATCATTTTCATCTTTTTCAAGGTGTTCGAAATGTTCTAGTCTATTTATTATGAATAAAATGTTTTTGTTTATCATAATGAAGAACGAACTGTGTTGGAACACATCACTTTGAGCATAGCTGATGCTCTGAACACTCAGTTCACCTCATTTGGGCTACCTGATGATCCTTCGTGGCGCATTCCCCCATTGTCCCAGTCGCCTTTCATATCTGTTCCGTTCCGTACAATCACTGTCACTACGTTTCAAGTTCGGAAATATCTGAAGCGCCTGAAATGTGGAAAGTCTCCCGGCTCAGATGGGATCCCGAATGAAGTGCTGCAGTCTCTTGCACCATCAATAGCCTATCCTCTGGCCATTATTTTTAATATGTCATTTCCAACTGGTACATTCCCACAGGATTGGAAATCCTCCATCGTGACACCGCTTTACAAGAATAAAGGCTCCCGTGCTTGCCCGGCAAACTACCGCACCATCTCTCTGCTGCGCACAGTTTCCAAACTTTGTGAGCGTATTGTATTCGATTCCCTCTACCTGCACATCGCTCCGGCTCTCTCACCAGCTCAGTCGGGATTCTGCCGTGGTGACTCAACTCAATACCAGGTGACTCGACTTGTCCAAGACATAGCGACAAAGAGGAACTGTGGGTAGCACGTGGGAATGGTGTTTTTCGACTTGGCTAAGGCATTCGACACCGTTTGGCATCGTGGCTTACTTGCCAAGTTGGAGGTCACCTTCCGGGTGGAGGATGCTGCCTTGCGTTGGATATCCTCGTATCTGTCTGCTCGTTCTCAGGCTGTTCGCTTGTCCTATTTCTTGTCTGATCCCCTCCCTGTAACGTCTGGAGTGCCCCAAGGTTCCATTCTGGGTCCTTTGTTATTCTTGCTTTACGTTAATGACCTACCTTAAGTTGTCCCCGATGTTAGTTTGTATGCAGATGACACTGGCCTTATCTGTTCTGATTCCTCCCCTGCACAATTACTCCTTACCATGCAGCATCGCATCAACAGCACTGTCATGTGGATGCAAACGTGGAAACTCCAGCCCAATTTAGACAAGACAGAAGCCATGTATATTTCTTCATCCCCTCCTGATCAACCATTATACTTCCCTGACTCGACTATGCCTATCCGTGTTGTTACTCAGCACAAACATCTAGGTGTGATGTTTGACTGCAAACTCTCTTGGGCTGCACATGTCAGCTGTGTATGCAAGCGAACCAGTTGAGCATTAGGGGTACTACAACCACATTGCACTCATTTGCCCATCCAGTGTAAACTATTATTTTATCAGTGCTATATTCTCCCTATATTCGACTATTGCGATACCGCTTGGTGTGGCCTTTCTGGCACAACTCTGAACCAATTAGAAGTCCACCATAGATTTATACTTAAAATTCTTTACAACAAGGATCGATGTTTTCCTTCGGATGCCCTTTATCGACTTGCACACACTTCTCCTCTCTCCGTTCGTCATAAGCACCATCTCTGTACAAAAAAAATATTTCTTCATAAAACCCCTTCACACATGATGAAGTACAATTGGTTTTCGACAAGCTCAACCCGTAACGCGCTCATCCTGCCTCTTGTTAAGTCAGCCCAGTATCTAAAGTCCCCTTTGTTTTCCGGCTACTCTCATTGGTTATCATTACCATACGGTCTGAAAACTTGTTCTTCTATTGGTCAGTTTAAAGATCTACTATCACAACTGAACTAGTAGCTATAATTATCATCGAAGAACATTCTCGAATAGTACCTGGGTGATGCACGAATTTTGGTAGTGCTCAATTCCGTTAATCGTTTTTATTTGCAATTTTCCATTCATTTTCTGCTTTAATTCATATTTGCTTTGTTTTCCTAGCTTACTATTGCCGTGGCTGGCTCAACGCCCTCGTCTCAGGGGATTCTGTCCCTGCATTAGCTATGCTTGTCACATGCTATGAGATTGTGTCTAATAATACTAATAATAATAATAATAATACTTGGTATGTGTCAGGTACATGTACAGCACCTGTTCTTTGAACGGATACCCTACAGAAAAACAGAGAAACTATGCAGATGAACTGGAAAGGGGAACGTAGTCGGTTGGTGTCCAAAATACTTCAGTAATATTACTAGTTTATTATTTATTTATTTTTACTATGTTCACATTCCCATCTCGAAAATAATAAAGAAAGACAATGATACTGAGTATTACCGGCGTTATGATGCTAGGGCATGCATTCTTTCACTTGGTGTAATTGCTTGTTATTCGCCTATGGAGAGAGCACGAAAATCTGTTGGAGTACTGGGCCCTCTATCCTGAAGGTATAGTTCCTCCATTACCACCACACTAGCTTTCTTTTGGGCAGCACCACTCGCGGGTCAACGCCGCCACCACCATACCCTCCACGTGGTCCGCTTCGCCCACCAGGTGTGGAGGCCAAGCAAGATCAACAAGGTCAACAATGTCAACCATCGCTATCCTAAAGATCCAGTTCCAACTTCAACTCCACGTGGATGTGCTTGTTCGCCAGTCAGCTTTGGATTGTTCAGCAGCAGCTGCGGAGTCAACGCCACATCACCACCATTCTCTTCACATGGTCGCGTTCTGCAACCACGTGACTGTCAGAGGGCAGGAGGACGTACTGTTGAGACGGATCGTGGCGGGCGCATTATGAATACTTTTTTTACGGATGCGTGCAAACGAGCCCCTGGAGTTGATGCGAGTGCAGCTCCAAACTCTAGCGCTGCTCCAGACAGAATGGTGTGGGTCATGTATGTAAATACCCTGTTATCTAGTTTGTTTCTTTGTTTAGCTTGAGTGGTGTGAGTTGCCAGTATGATGCAAGCCAAATATTGAAGGATAGATTTGCCATCACTGAGGTGCCTGGTTCGAGTCCCCGTGGTGTGGCTGATGATTTTTTTCAGTTTAATATTTTAGCCGATCGCTGACCTTGAAGGTCGTTTCACACTGCAAGTTAGTTACTAGTATTAGTTGGTCACTAGTGGCTTGTTATGGTGCGCTAGTGTTTGGAGAAAGACAGCTACCAAAACAATTGACCAACTCCAAGAGCTTGGCTGATCGTGATCGTCCGTACGGTGCACTTATGGTGCAGCCTCCCTAACCTTAATCGACCGTATAATTATTACTATAAACCTACTGGACCCAAGGATAATAATGATTGTGTTACTTTTTGTACGTATAATTATATTTTTTATTTTTTGTTGTGCCGGGGTAAACTATTCACGCGGTGATAACTATTGTGTTCAGTTTGACTGAGTACAGAAATCAAATGGCGTGTACATTGTAAGATTCTAGGTGCCAATGAAAATAAATTACACATTTTGCAGTACCGTTTGAAGGTTTCAGGTACCTGTAAGTGTACTTCTCCACTGTAATCAGAGTTTTACAGAGCCGAGCAGAAGAGCTCTTCTGACCTCCAGGTGTGCACCCTTATTGCCGCTTCTCTTTCTTGCCTTTTAACATGTAATCCAGGTGTGTACTTGAGAAAGTTCGATTAATTTAAAAAGTTAATTCGTGTTGATTGTCGTGCCTCCACTCGGCTACCCACTACAGTAGGATGGCGACGTATGTAGACGTGTGTGTGCTGGAAGTCATTGGAATTAATATAATTATACATTACATGTACTTGTATGTGTGGCGATTGTATAACGTCGTATAGGGGAACTACGATCGAATCTACGCAGGTGCATATGAACTGTGCACTATTACGGAATTTGTCTCACAAAGTATAAAAGGCGGCGCTATTTTTCTGTTTTGTGTCGGGACTTCACAATATGCCAGAAGAGCAAGTGCAGCAACTATTACAAAGCCAACTGGACGCAGGCACATTGCAATCTCTAAAAGATCAGCAAGCCGCTAGTTTTGGTGTATGAGACTATCGACATGGAGGGCAAGCAACAACAGGAGGGGGCATCATCTGTTTTTGTGATCGAAATATGCGAAGATCCAGTTCCACCTCCTCTACCTCCACGTCGACGGGCTCGTCAGCCATCAGCTTTGGTTGCAGCGGCAGTATGTGCGGGGTCACCACCACCGCCACCTCTCCCCCCACGTCGGCCTGCTCTACCACCGCGGGATTACCCGACATCAGGCCGAGCTGCTGCTGCTGAAATGCGGGCAAATCAGGCTCCAGGAAAGGCTGTAGCAACAACAAGTAGCGCCGTGTCAGATGCAGACTACACGCCCATGGACTATACTCCCATGAGGCGGCACGGCGGGAAAACTGGCGCTGTACAAGATACAGACTACACGCCAATGCATTCCACCGTGATGAGGCGCAAAGTTAGACGACCTCGCGCCCCACGTATGCAGCCTATAAAGGAAGGCGTTGTTATGACAACCGAAGTTCCATGTGTTCCCACAGCAGAAGCGCTGCAAGCTGTGGCACCACATGGTACTCGTGCCATGCAACGCGTAATGAAACTTCCGCCCTCCACAGTAACGTTGGAGCGGACACCCCTGGAATGGCCTGAATTCAAGCCTAGTTACTTCGAGGAGGTCGCTAGAACCAGAGAATTTGAAGCGGCACGTCAGCAAGGCAGTGCTTCCGAAGCAGGCGCTGCCGGAGATGCAGGCCCCGTCCAGGGAAAGAAAAAGAAGAAGTCCCGGATTGCGAAGTTCTTTGAGTGGTGAAAGAACGGGTAAATGTTCCCAGTCTAGACATTGCTGAAACAATTGTTATAGTCTTCAAACTTGCATGTACATGTGTTAGTTTTATGATGTAACAACCTGTTGTAGTCTACCCATTGTCAACATGTTGTAGTCTATTGTTTTAGTTAAAGTTGAGAACATAATGTTTTAGTCTACTCATTGTCAACATGCTGTAGTCTATTGTTTTAGTTAAAGTTGAGAACATAATGTTTTAGTCTACTCATTGTCACAATGTCGTAGTCTTTTCAAAAACGAAATGTTTTAGTTTGCTGCTGTATAATAAAATGATTTTGTTCACCCATCAATCAAACTTTTTAAGAAGACTGGCAGAGCATGGGTACCAGCTGTTCAAGGGAGATTATCTAGAATCGCTAACTCTCCTCCATGGTTGACCTCTCCTGAACAGGCCATCGAGGCTTTTCGACGATTCGCCTCAACGAATTTCAGGACATTACATAACGAATTTCAGGACATTGGTGCGCACGTAGTAAAAGAGACAAAGATGTAGCTTCTGAGCTCCCGCCATTGGTGAAGTTTTTTATGTACCAGCCACCACAAAACGAGAAGGAGATCCGTGCTGATGTCAGTGTAAAAGCATTCTGGACAATGGCTCAGAACGTGTTTTATGACGTCCAGCTGCATCACCGAAGCCCTCAGGCATAATTAGCAGTGCCCATTGGACAGAGGGTGGCTGTCTTGGGGGAGCCAGGAGACTTGGTACGGGATCGAAGCCTGAAGCGCCGTATTGGAGAGTTAGAAATTACCTGTGAGAAAAAGGTAGACGGCTGCACGTGTACAGGCCCATTATCTTCGTACGAGTCACACGTCACTCGGGACCATGGTTAAATGTATATGTACAGTCATGCATACATAATACATTCACCCCACCGTGTTTTTCAACATGTGTCCGTGTTTTTCAACATGTGTCCGTGTTTTTCGCACTCGACTTTATACTAGAATAAGCCCATTAAAGGAAGAGCGAATCCATCACACAAATTGCCAACGTCGAACTGTGGTACTGTCTCTCCATCAGTCTTCACCATGGTGGGTGGCTTTGCAGCGAATTTGTCAAGCTTCATAAAGCGAGTGCGCGGACTGAAGTGTCCGTTGACAAACCTAATAGCGAGCAAATCGCTTACGTTTAGTGCTCATGCCAGCAATATTGTGCATTCGCGGACGAAGCTCAGCGTGCCACCGCCCCAGTTTGTGCACTGAGGAAGTTGATTATAGCTGAGAACCGCTTCTAAGCATGACCAGAAATAAACAAGACTAATAATTGATGTGTGATCTCTAAGGTCCTTCTTTGGATCCTTTCTTACACTGTTAATCGACTTACATGTATATCAAGTACATGTGATGCTAACATTTAATCGAATTCGGATTATGAGCCAATAGGATCAAAGTAGAAGGGAAAGGAACAATGTTTTATGAGTTATGACTGACAGTCCACCACGGTGAAGATATAATGTACAGTCAGAAAGTGCAACAATAGGGCACTAAAACTGAGAAGGGTAGTGAGACATTCAACGACCTCACACCCAGCTCCAGCGGCTCTACGAAGCGCAAACTAACAGCCTTCCAACTTGGATGCCTCAGGTGCGAAAAGCTCAAAGGAGGGACATCTTCGTTGCACTTCCCTTCCCTTGTGTGGAACTTTCCTTTTTTCATTGTTTCCTTCCGTTCTTTTGTAGTTCAACTGCCGACTTTCCTCCGATCCTCGTCAACCAAAAACCTATACTCCGACCAAAATCTGGTCCCTAATTTGCTAAATCCTTCAGTTTCCTTGTTGTTATTGCTTCCCCTCTGAGCTAGGCTCCTTAGACAGTCCCAGGCTGTTGAATATGCAGTTGAGTGAACTTTATAATGCTTACTGATTCTCAAATTCTTTTCTTTTCTTTCTTTCTTACTTTCTTTCCTTATTATTTCTTTTCACATCCAATATTTCACATTCACTTTGCGTGCTTTCTCTCCTCTTCTTAACTATGTTACTAGTACATACACAAAGAAGAGATCACCAGATAGGCGCTAGCCTTTGGGGAATCCTAAAATAAAGATTATTATTATTATTATGGGGGTGGCTTTATTGGTTTTGTGTTTGTATTATGCAGCATCCCGGGTCATTTAAGACCATGGGGAGTACTGCTGTTGTATGTGAAGAAAATATAATAAGGAAGACTGAGAAAAAAGAAAGAAAAAAGAGAGAAATACTGTGAACAGCAAATCTACAATGATGCATGTACAATCTATTATACATCTAATCTGCGAGAATGAGACTTAACACAAGCAGGTACAGTAATAGCAAGAGAGCTTAATCAGAAAACAAAATCCGTTGAAAAGTAACCGTCATCAAATCGGAAATCGAGCCCTTCAGCGACACAATAGCACTGAAGGCAGCAATATAATTCTTCTCATTCAACATCAGTGAAGCACCGTCAAAACCGGTGAATGGGGGCTGATGGTATTATTGTTGTCTTTGTTATTGGCAAATGATTAATATTACAAGTAGAAAGGAAAAGGACACACGGAAACGAGCCAAGAGCAACCCTCCACCACCGCAACCAGACACTATACACAGTCAGAAAGCGCAACAGCCAGGCACAAAACCGACAGAGTACCGAGACACCCGACGTCCCGACACCCAGCCCCAACACATCTCCGCAGCGCTAGCCTTCCAACTTGGAAGGTTCAAGGTTATGGAGATGTGTCGAAGCTAGGCGCCAGGACGCCGAATGTCCCAGCACTCCGCCAGTCCCGCGCCCAGCCGCCGCACACCCCGACTGCATATATTATTATTATTATTATTCAAATAATCTACGTGGAGATAAAAGTTTAATAAACGCTATGAAAAGTATGAATGCCGCAGACATCACCACGCAACATGGACCCTTCAACACCTGAGCGCACGTATCAAGCAGCATGTACCACTTCACATGCTGCCGGACGCAGCAAAAGCGAAGCGCCCGAAGCGGGGAAGACCACGCAAGAACCCGCTCCCTCTACCACCCACACAACCAGAGCAAGTCGAACACACGGTGCAGAGGAAGAGTGGTGGATCACTAAGCCAACCGAATGTTCCTTCTCCACCGTTGCCCTTGCTGCCACCGGAGCCACCACCAGTGCCGTTGGTGGCTGGGGTTGGGGAGGAGTCGGCAACAACGACGGTACCGCTAATCACAGAAATTGATCCCATTTCTTTGACACAGTATCCGGCTGTGCGGACACCGCAGCACCCTCCGGCGCTTGATCCGTGGGTCCAGAGACCACGGAGGTCGACCGCTAATTATTCAACCGAAATATATGCTAGGAATGGCCAAGGCCCACGCGGAGCATCGAAGGAGACCGGAAGCCGAGGGCAAAACGGAACACAATCTCGGGACGTAGATGAGGTAAGGACAGTGGCACGGGACAGACGTAGGAAGGAGAACATGGATGGTATCAGACGACTGACTGGTGGTGAATATGAGTTGGGTGATGATGCGGCGGATGACGAGGATACAGATGACAACGAGGCGGATGACGGCGAGGATACAGATGACGACGAGGCGGGTGATGACGAGGCGGCGGATGACGACGAGGCGGATGACGATGAGACGGCTGGTGGTGATGGTGATAAAACGGATGATGAGGAGTCAGGTGGCAGGGAAGGTGATGGAGCTGATGAGGGTGAAATTCGTAAGAAGTCAGCTGTGTACTTGCATTTGTTATCTCGTCCCGATTGTTTGAGTGTTTATGATGATTCCCACTTCTCTGTACTGTGTCGTGCCCGTTATGTCCAGCAGTTGAAGGTCCTTGAAGCTGTTTGTATTCGTACGCATAAGCCCGATTTGTGTAAGCAAAAAGAACATGTTTTAGCACTTAACCCTTTAAGAGCCACAGGAAAATTTCAAAATTCTGCATTTTTTCGTGTTCCTTGGACCATAGCTTCAGTTCTACTCACTCAATCTTCACAATCTAGGGCTTCCTGGAAAGGTCTCCGCGAGAGGAAGAGAATGAGGTTGATCATGATAGCCAGCACACCGTCTATCCAGCGCTAGATCGCAGCGACAGTACGAAAAATGCCCCAAATGCGTCCAATTGCGTCCCGCTCCAGATATTTCATTTTACTCGATCGTGGAGTTCCCATTTTTTCGCTGTGTACTCTTGACAATATCAACAGTGAAACCCGTGCAAATTCGAGTAAACCAGCGTGACGAAAAGTCTCAAAATTCTCAATACTAAAGTCGCACTGCGCGCTTTTGAAATTGCCGCGATCGCGGCTCAACTTACGAGTGATTTATCTCAGGAACCGTTGCTCGCAGCGCTTCGCGGATTGTTTCTCCTGACAGGTGAGAGTTTTCTCTTCGCCCTGGATATTTCGATCACTGAATTTGAGCAGGATTGGACTGAGTTACGATCTTTTGAAGTTTTGCATTTGAATGCGTCGTTTACGACGCATTCAAGTATGGGGCGGCTCTTAAAGGGTTAAGTTATTTTTGTGAGTTTGCACCCCGTGTTCATGAGTTGTTTCTGCACTGTTCATGCCCGGTTGTCACACTTACTCTTTATTTTAGTTTTCACTTTTTGTAATACTTACCACAAGTTACCCGTCATGTGTCACACTTCTTTGGATTTTTAACCTTTGTTTTTCCCTTGATCTCTTTAGTTCCGTATTTCCACTGATGATCGGAGCGTGAAAATCGATTTTGGCAACACACAAAACCAAACCTTGAACAAATTGTCATGTTGCGTGGTGATGTCTGCGGCATTCATACTTTTCATAGCGTTTATTATTATTATGATTATATCTCAGTGTACGATGGTCTGGACCTGCTTACGCTTATTAAATTTTATGCTTTCACCACTTTCGATACTTCCCCTCCCTCCACCCCCTTGTTTTCTATTTCTCTGAAAGTCCATATGCCTACATAGAATGGACGAGAACACCCACACCTACGCCAACAACAACAACTACAAAATAGAACATAGTGGCCTACAAGGGACGTGTGGGTGCTATGAAGGTGAGGTGAGGTGCGCGCCCTCGAACCATAGAACATTCTTGCCAGTATTCAGGTCTACTCGCTGGCATGCCGTTACACTGCTCATCGTAGTCCCCCCTCCCAATCTGTACTCTCTTGTACCAGCATCCTTCAATGCCACGGATCCCACGATAGGCGGTCTTTGGGTCTTCCTAACGAGAGAGCTTGGAATCTCAGGGCCCTACGCTATACTTTTTGGCCTTGATGACCTAGACAAAAAAAAGCATAGGGATGTTATAAATTCTTTAAAAAAATCCTTTTTTTAAGACATAACCTGGGATTCGAACCCGCACTATCGCGCGCCCTGCATGCATCCCCGATACACTTCGCACACATACCCATTCTTCCAAGTTGTTTCACATTGTGATCTTGCATTTAGAAGCCCTATTTGAATATGCATTGTGGCCAGCCGTCTTTGATGGCACGGTACGGTAGGGGATAGGTACGGGACAGGTACGATCGAGGGTAGTACGACACCGTCTCCCGTACCGTACCATCAAACACAGCTGGCCACATACAACTGCCCGCAATATTCAAATAGGGCTTTCAAACGCAAGATAATAACGTGAAGCAACTTGGAAGAATGGGTTTGAATGCGAAGTGTATGGGGGAATGCATGTATGGCGATAGTGCGGGTTCGAATCCCAGGATATGCCTGAAAAAAAAAGGAGAATTGAAAAATATATAACATATTATGCTTTTTTGCCGTCAGATACAGGCCCGGCGGAAGCAATTGTTGATTGGTCCGGCCAAGTTTTTTCGCCAGCACAGCACTTGCGCACATGTGACATGTGCCAACACAACGTCTCTTTGCTCATCATAGGTCAACCAAGACCATGTCTTGAAATACATGTATGACGCCTGACAAGAGCGCTTCACCACTGCCTTTTTCCCAAATTCCCGCCGAGGAAACGCGAAGGAAGTAGTTGGGTGGACTGGCACTTCTGGCACAGATACTTCGCTGGAAAAAGCCATAGCTGCTAAGCATGCACTGCAGCTAAGCTGACCAAACAGCGAGACAAATTTAAAAAACTACTTCGTTCAGTAAGTACTTGAGGGTTTTTCGTCCAGTGCTTCACATTCTTTTACTGAACGAAGTAGTTTTTTCAAATTAAATTATTTGTCTCACTGTTTGGTCAGCTTAGCTGCAGTGCATGCTTAGCAGCTATGGCTTCTTCCAGCGAAGTATCCATCATGGCACGTGCTTTCAGGTCGCGCGACTCGCGCCACAGGCCCACAGGCGCTAGGCCACAGCTAGACCTCAAGCGCGCACGCGTGCACGGCAAGATCAGAGCGAGATCGCAAGTACGCGTATATGCAATCGATGATCACAACAATCATAACGTTACTGTGTCGTAAAAAAATCGTCAGTGGCCGAAAAGTTGGTCCGGCCATGGCCGGACCGACCGGAGCGGCTCCGCCGGCCCTGAGATACGGATAGCGCCAGGCGTGACACAAACAAACAACCAAACACACAAACAAACGAGAGAGCTTGGAAGCTCAGGGCCCTACGCTATGCTTTTTTTCCTTGATGACCTAGACAAAAAAATCATAGGTATGTTATAAATTCTTTTTAAAAAAATTCCTTTTTTTTAAGACATAACCTGGGATTCGAACCCGCACTATCGCGCCCTGCATGCATCCCCCGATACACTTCGCATACATACTAATTCTTCCAAGTTGCTTCCCATTATGATCTTGCATTTGAAAGCCCTATTTGAATATGCATTGTGGCCAGCCGTCTTTGATGGCACGGTACGGTAGGGGATAGGTACGGGACAGGTACGATCGAGGGTAGTACGACACCGTCTCCCGTACCGTACCATCAAACACAGCTAGCTGGCCACATTCAGCTGCCCGCAGTATTCAAATAGGGCTTTCAAACGCAAGATCATAACGTGAAGCAACTTGGAAGAATGGGTATGAATGCGAAGTGTATGGGGGAATGCATGTAGGGCGATAGTGCGGGTTCGAATCCCCCCCCCCCCAGGATATGCCTGAAAAAATAGGAGAATTGAAAAACGGGATAGCGCCAGGCGTGACACAAACAAACAAACAAACACACAAACACACAAATACCAAACGAGAGAGCTTGGAAGCTCAGGGCCCTACGCTATGCTTTTTTGCTTGCTTATCATGCATGTAACGTGTCAAAGCTGTGATGGCCCTGGCTAGCGTTCTGGAGTCGAAGTTATATCTGTCCTGACGTTGCCTGTGACCGGTAGGCATATGCGGATAATTCTGGCAGAAAAATTGGCAGAATTCGGTACTTTTTCGTGTAAGTTTCATGCATGTTTGGTATGTGGATAAAGAAATGGAGCAGAATTCGAGGAATTGCCCGCCATAAGGTTTGTATGGTTCTGCCAATTTCACTGCTTTTCGAGCAGAATCTGCCACCTTTTCGAGAAATAATCCGCACACCCCTAGTGACCGGCGCTGACTCTGCCGATCACGGACGTTCTGGAGTCGACGGGATCTCTCTTCCGACGTTTCCTGTGACCGGCGCTGACTCGCCCGTTCAGGATTATTTTGGAGATGACGGGATCTTTCTTACAAAGTATGTTTTTGCTGACGCATCCTGTCTTTTATTCGGCAACTAAAGTCCATTCTAATAGCATTTCCTCGTCTCCCTACTTCGTATTTCTTTTCAGAAAATCTCCCTATACAGCAGGGAGTCGTTTACATAATACGAATCCCTGCTATACATCTATATACGTTATAATTATTATGCTACAGAAAGAAAGTGTTATCACCCTCAAATTGTTTACGTAGTGTATGGTGCGAGTGTTGTGAGTATGATTGTCCCCCCCCCTCCCTCCGTTCACACTTCCTTCCGTCTGTTCAGGTTCGTTCTTTGTTTTGCTGATGCTGATGATTCACATATGCATTGTTCTTACCTGCTGACCTTGCCCCCCACTGAATTGATGTAGTATTATCACCTTTTTTGTTTCGCTCCTTTTCACCTTCTTTCACTTTTATTTGTCCATAATTATAAGATTAGTTCAAGTAGTTCTCATTCCATTGTTACGTAGATTCACTGATGATTGTAACAAGAAAACAGTTCTGAACGAATCCTCGCTTTCCCTTCCTTGTGTGCCTTGCGATAATCGTACAACATTTTACACATACATGTCGACATAATGCTTACTGTGCAATTAGTTGTCTTTGTAGCTATAATTATTAAAACTTCTGTCTCCGAAAGGCTTGTTCATTTTTAAATTGTTTGATGGAAACATTTTTGTTGTTTCGTTCTGTGACAATTGTACAAGCTGCCAGGCGTTGTTTTTCTATTGCGATGGGTAAGAAGCGAGCTCAAGGCCGACCAGGCAGACCCAGGAAGAGAAAAGTTCATGGAAATCAATCGCTGAGAGCCGAATCGGAAGATGAAGCTGCAGCATGTGCGCCAGAAAATCTTGACGATTCTCTGCCAAATTTCAACGATTATTTGCCTTCTTGTTCTAGTTCTGATGATGCTGAGACTTCTTCCAAGGATGACCTGAGCACAAGCGATTCGAGTTCAGGATCCAGTTCAGACTCGGACGATGACAATGAACTACCTCATGGATTCAGGCTCGTCGACTTGGTGTGCCTTCAAACTCTTTTGTTGGCTTGTGTGTTGCAAAATTTGTCATGGACCAGTCACTCTGAGTGAGCAGAAGTGGAAAGGGTTTGCATCCTGCCCGGAGCTGACCTGTCAACCCTGTGAAGCTCACACATCGCAGTATATGACAGACAAACATAAGCGTGTTTGGGATGTAAACCGACGAGCTGTGTTTGGCATGCGCTGGATCGGTCGCGGGCACTGAGCAATGCTGAAGTTGGGAGCTGCTTTGAATATACCTGTGCCCATGACCTTCTCCGCATACCAAGGACATGCCAGGGCTCTACACAAATCGGCCAAGGTTGTTGCTGAGAATAGCATGAGTGCGGCAGCGACACAAGTCTTGGACAATGCACCTGGAGATGTTATTATTGCCGACACTGCCGTTACGTATGACGGAACCTGGATGCGCAGAGGCTATGCATCGCTGTATGGTGTTTTGTGGCCATGGCATGGGGCACAGGAAAAGTCCTTGACGTTGAAGCTCTATCCCGATTCTGCCACCAGTGCGCCCATTTCAAGAACGAGCATGCAAATAAAGAGTTGACAAATGCTGAACTGCAGGACAAGCTGGACAACCATGAATACCCGTAGGCAAATACACCGCCTCCACCAGTGTGCTGTTGGATGCCAAGAGAAGGTCAGGTGCAGCCAGAAAGCAGTTGGGGCACATCAAGCTGTCCAGGAAAAAGCGCAGGAGGTTGAGGAAGGGTGGACAGGATGCAGCAGAAGAGATAGAAGGCGCCCCCTGTGTGGCAGGTGGTCACTAATACATCATCATGCTGTGAAATGCTGAGATTTGGAGTGCCTTTTTCTCCTATTTTAGGGCTGTTCCGCAGCTTCTAACCACGATTTCAGGATGCCAGTGCATGACACACCCCACAATGTATATATATTCTGAACTCTGTGACATATTTGGCTAGGTGCTAAACCAATTGTTCCGTGCATTACTGCAAGTTTTATGATGTTTTACCTCATTGAAGGACGCGTTGTCAATGTGCGCGAATTTTTATATCTCTTGCTCTGGGTACTGTGTTTCTCCTTGTCAACAGATCAATCCTTTCTTTGGTTTAGCACCTCAAGTTATATAGTAGCAATTGTGTTTTGTAACTTGTTTTGTGTTTTCTTCATTTTGCGGCTAGAGCTCAGTATGCGTGATTTTTCGAAGAATTTCTAATTATTAATACATAGAGTGACCAGTTTGGTTCATTGGCATGTGCTAAGAGTGCGGTGTGATACGTTAGAAGAAAGCACAGAAAATGTTGTGCAATTCCAATGAGGGAGACTGAAGTTACGTCCCGTTTGCCGATGCCGGTCCGCGAAGGCATAGTCCCACCTTTTTTAAGGTAGCAGCCGGGTCCTAAATTTCATATGGCATTCAATTGACCGTAACTTTGGTGTCTCTCAATGGATTTGAGTGAAATTTGCACCACACACTCCTGCCAATATGCTGGCCCTCTGGACATGATTTAAAAGTTCTTGCGCCTCACTGACAGGCTTTACAGGCCGGACAAACCTCAAAATTCCGGCATAGTGCCACGGTTGGCGAGCCACCCAGGAGCCAAACAAATACATTTACAATTTTTTCACATTTTCTAGCCAATTCTGTCCGTGCGCAGGATCAAAACCTAAAAAACGTCCAGAAGCAGCCATGGGTGGTGGGATAGGGCCCTTCAACGTGGCCCTGGAATCTGTCACAACTGAAGGTGTGGGCGTTCTGTCACAGACTCCCACAGACCCAAGTCAATTTTTGAATTTGTTTAGGTTCAGGGCGTGCTACGAGGTCGTACCTTAGATACAACATCCAGTGCTGGGACCTCCACAGCAAGCCATTTCCACAGCGCTTTAAACCGAATCCAGGATACCCTCCAAAATCGGCAAAGACTACCACTCACGTTCCACTACTACCTAGTACTGAGTCCTACCTGACTTCTTGACACGACTCAAACTTGCCAAAGTCACTAAATCAACATCAACTACAATAATCAAGCCACATATCTGCAACGTCACGAGGGTGCTGGCAAAAGTCCTGCTGCACGGCGGCGGGCTTCGCCTGCCGCCGTGCAGCCCAATACGTGGTTTTTTAACGTGATTATTTGACCCAGAATCTGCGAAAACCAGGCTTAAGGTGAAATTTCACAAAATGACTTTTTCCCATTTTCAGCTTCTACTGGGCATGAGAGGTCAGGAAACAAAATATTACAGGTGTGTGTCGACTCATAGTGGTATTAAAAGTATCTCAAACACACCAGGGTATTGTGTTAAAAAATCCAAAAAAAACACAAAATTGTTATCACAGGAAAGAAATGAAGAGAGATCCACCAGAGTGAAGGAAGAGACATGGATGATTTTTGTTTAGGTGACATGACAAGGTAGGCATGTGGGGGCAGGCCTGTTGTGGCCTTGGTGCTGCAGGCTGTAGCCGCCATGCACAGTTCTGCATGAATTTTGTTTGCTCCTCACTCAGCACATTCTGGGGCTGAATACATGTACTGGCATGCTCTGGCGCTACACACCACAAGGAAACCCGACTCCAGTCGAGATGGCACCTTTTGAAGGGTGAATCTAGTACAACTGTTCAGAAACCAGAAAGAACACGGCCTTTTAAACTGTTCCACTGTTCATAGTATGCGCATAGTGTGCTGGCGTCACGCGGCTGCAGTGTCTGCTTGGTGCTGACCAGCAAGTGAAATCTCGCGATTATCTCGGCACGCCGTACAATCCCTGGCAGCTGGCTGTCCAGCGAGGAAAGTTTCAAGTGGAGGCCTCTCGATCTGCTTGCTCATTCGCCTGGCATTCAGTAGCACTTCATCGCCAAGGACTTCAATTCAAAACAGTTTTCGCACTGCGCTTCAAGCCTTTTCCTCGTCAACTTGCTGCAAACGTATGAGCTCTGCTGCGCGTGTTCCCTTTGCGTGAGGCCCAGAAACAGCTAGTATCTCCATACTTCGATTGGCTAGGATCAATGTCGTCCAGGTTCTCCTCGCTATCGCCATCACGACTCTAACTGGAGGCGATTTCTTCACCATTTTCCGCAAGCAGCAGCTAGCGCAGAAATTTCGCCATTCCTGAGTGAAGGAGATGGAATCCGTTCGATCAGCTCAAAAACTCTTCGTTGTGACTAGAGGAGTAGCAGGGAATATTCTACCGGAAGCCCTTTGACTTCCCTGACTGCTGAAACCCTTCCTGCCATGACTGCTACTTCTTCAAACAAGCGAGATTCTCTTTGGTTCCATTTCACTGCACTCGAGCGTCCACGCGACACAACCTTTTACAAAACATCATTTTTCTCAAAAAAATGATTTTCACCCTAAGACTGGTTTTCGCAGAAGTTGGGCCATTTGGACTTTTTTGGACTTGGAGCAAAATTCTGCACACTTTCGCGTGTTTCCATGATACAGCAAGTTGCGCACAGTCTGCTCACATGCAAATACAGTGCTGCCAACAAATGACAGCGTGCAACAAAAAAATCTTTCCCTGCAAGGGCACATTTTCGGCCATAACTCTTGAACGGCCGGTCAGATCGAGACAATATTTTCAGAGATTTTGCAGCTATTCATGCTCTCTCAATTGATGTACCACTCGATATGAATTTACAAATTCGATTTTTCAGTGATTTTACGACCAGGCTGCCACTTTAAGCGTTTAAGCGTTTGGGTGAATGGAAACGTCATCGCACTAGTAGAAGCGATGCTTGGATGGTGTTTGCGGATGCGGGTTTGCTCTTTGTTTTTGTATTCCCTACATGGCTTGTAGTCCATCAGCCAAGAACTCAGAAGTCGTCAAATTCAAGCACCCTGTTGCACTTAGAAATCGAATACTTGATTTTGGCCTCAATGGGGAGGTTAGGTACCCTGTACACCGAATCCGCAAGTAAAAAGAGTAAACGACTTGCACGCTCTGCAGGGGGAAGCCGACAAAGTGACCATTTTTGGCATTTCATCGACAGCCATTGTTGTGACCTAAACCCAATCTCCAATCAGTGCCATGCGCGTTTCAGGAATGAACTTTCAGATTTTTGTGAATTACGGGAAAAATCTTGCAAATCGAGAAGATTTGCAGTGTAAACCATTGCAGTTTCCGTATTACACGTGTGCCTGGGTTCAAATTACAATAAAATTGTTGTTCGCCTAAAGTTGTAGAGTGTTGTTCCATTACACATCTCTTTCACTGTTCTATTTAATTGAACATCCGAATACATACCTTCAGGAAGATTACAATGAGCTAGTATTGAACATCATCCACCTTCGGGTTTCCGAAGTGTGCACCCCGAGTCATGTCAAGCAGGTTTGAAGCGTAGTTTTTACTGTTTGGCAAAAGTGATCTACGCTTCCACCCTGAATGGAATCACCCCGGGAAGGTCCTGATCCCTGGAAAAATAAGGAACGTGGAGAGCTAAAAGTAAGGAATCTGCGGCGATGGATGTTGTACATCGAGTGAATGCCCTGCAGTTCTCTTCTCCATTACGACCAACTAGCAAACGCCATGGCTCTGGATGCTGACAGCAAACAGTTGAAATAAAGGCAAGGCTGCTTTGAACATGTTGCAACCATGTAGTAGTACAGTTACAGTTGTACTACTTCGAAGTACTATCTACCACACTCGAGATCACCCAAAGAATAAAGCGATTGAATTCAAAATCAAAAAAATTGTTGGGGATCGTCTGAAGCATATTCAAGCGAGGTACAGTCGGGCTTGATGACTGACCAAAGCCCTCGGGCTGGTCCCTTGGGCTTTGATCAGCCATCAATCCCTCTGTACCTCGCTTGATTATCTTCTTCATACCATTGTAGTTGCAAACAAGTAACTACAACAATTGCAGTACAATAGTCATGTAGTTTTTTGAATTAGTTATTTGAAAATGGTTAGCATCTTCATCTTCTTCCCGGTGCGCATGTACACATATTTTTTGAATCTGTACGTGCTCCAAGCCAACTCACCTCTGCTCAAATCGACGGCGATTTATTTCGCGATTTTAGGTCGATCGCCACGGAAAACCACACCAAACGTTGACAAAACTCCACGTTTTTCACTGAAGACGCATTGGATGTCCTGATAAAACGGATGGAAAACCTCGTAATGGCTGATGAAGAAGAAGAAATTTGTCGAACTTCCAAGGCGCACTGCAAAAGGAGTGCAAGAGTTTCGCCAGGGAAAGTAGGCAGGTTGGATTCAGTGATGCTTTTGCTGTCGATTGATGTCAGTTCCAGGTGTTCGATTTGTAAGTGCAACAGGGGACTCACTTTAGCACCACTGGCTGATGGACTATTGATTCCTTTCTATCATTTTCGGATTGGATTTTCCTATTTAATTGATTTGACTTTTCCTCCTTACTTGAATAGATTTGTCACCATTGCCTTCCTGGCTTGCGCTTTTCAGTTTCTTCATTCCGACACCCGGTTTGTTTTCAAATAAAGGCGAAGTTCAGTAGTAATAGCAGTAGTAGTAGTATGTATGTATTATTTCCTACGGCAATCCCACACTAATACGGTGACGTTTAGCTGGCAGTGGATTATAAAGACTCGCTGAAAGGAGATGAAGCACGTGGGCAACTTGTGACACGTTCTCTTGAGCCTAACGCGCAACATTCGAAGCTGGTGGTGCTTTTTAACACAGGATCAAGCCTGGATTGTCACGCATGAAAGAAAGTTTCGTCCATTCAATTCTGATTTATCCCGTGTAGTTCAAGATTCATTCAGGTTTTGTAAAATGTCCAGTGAAAGCCAAGAGGCTGTGCCCAAGAAGGAGGCAAAGCTTGGCTTGCGCACGAAGGTAGCGGCTTTGAGGGCAAAGAAAGCAAGTATGGAGCGTCAGCGAGAAGAAGAAAGTGAAACCAAGGAGTGTGTGCCCAAGAAGGAGGCAACGCTCAAATTGCGCGAGAAGGCAGCGACTTTAGTGGCAGAGAAAGCTAGTAGCGAGCCTTGCCGAGAAGAAGGTGATAAGACAATATCAAGTGAAACCAAGGAGAGTCTGCCCAAGGAGAAGTCGAAGCTCGACTTGCCCGCTAAGGCAGCGACGTTGGGGGCAGAGAAAGCAAGTAGCGAGCGTGGGCAAGAAGAAGACGATGTTACAATATATATTGAAATGCTTGAAGAGCTCAACCTTCGCGCTACGGCAGCAGCTAGCGAGCGTCAGCGAGAAGAAGGTGATCGTCAGAGGGCCTGCATAGCTGCCAGGGAGCCCTACAAAGTCCAATTTCAGACAAACGCCGATAGCTCGACTGATCTAGATCGTCCGTATGGTGCCCTTAAAGTTACGAAAAGTGCCCTTCCACTCCAGTCCAGTCTTCCACTGGACCCACGGGTATGGTGGGAGTTGTCACAACATCGAACTCTGGACCCTGCGTACCTGAGGACTACGCGCGAAGGACGGGTACGCATCAATAAGATGAAGAGAGATGCGGCGAAGAGACGACAACTTGAGTAATTATCGTAGTAAGGAGGACGAAGCCATTATTGACGGTTGGCATGAGACAATTTTTTTTGTATACGCACCTTTTAAATAAAAATTATTTCGCGTTCAATTACTGTATACTTTTAGTGTAAGCTATTATAAATTTATAATATTGCCTCTTGTCTTGGAAAGCTACATGGACTTCAGAGTAGTTCTCTCGTAGCCCCTTCTACTATGATCACATAAATATTATGATCAATCAGGTGAGACGAAGAGAGAGGGCTACTACTTCTACCAAGGTCGTAGGCGGATGAATGTAAGGCGCCACAACAATGTTTACATTAAATTTAAATTTTCGATAATATTACTTTCTTACGTACCGGTAGCCTGTTGATAGTAGTAATACGTCACGTGACAAAGCCTCGAATCACTCTTGTGTACGTAACGGTAGATATTATTAATTTTTTTGTTGCGTCAGGGTAAACTATTCACCCAGGATAACTGTTGTGTT
Organism: Sycon ciliatum; assembly: GCF_964019385.1. Lineage (NCBI taxonomy): Eukaryota > Metazoa > Porifera > Calcarea > Leucosolenida > Sycettidae > Sycon > Sycon ciliatum. Next base: position 7,472,749 of record NC_088645.1, read on the forward strand.
CTGTTTGAGAACAGAGATCGAATGGCGTTCACATTGTAAGATTCTAGGTATCAATGAAAATAAATTGCCCAATTTGTTTTGCAGTACCGTTTGACAGTTTGAGGTACCTGTACGTGTACAGGTTGACTGTCATCATAGTTTTACGGTCAGTAGGATGCCGGCGTATGTAGACGTGTGTGTATTAGAAGTCGTAGGAAAAAAATATTTATTTTATTTATTTAAAACTCGCTACGGAGATGTGTTGAAGCTGGGTGTCAGGACGTCGAATGTCTCAGTTTTGTGCCTAGTTGTTGCACTTTCTGACTGTATATAGTATCTAGTTACAGTGGTGGAGAGTTACTCTTAACTCGTTTCCATATGTCCTTTTCCTTTCTACTTTTATTTATTTATTTATTTATTTATTTCACCTTCCCGTGGCCAGAGAATATAGGCCAATATGGAGGGAGGGGGGCGGTAGCCAGCCATGGCAGTAAACAAAAACAAAGCAAAAATAAATAAATATTACACATTACTGGAGGCAAAGAGAAACAAATGTGGATGAAGAACTAGCAGTTATTAGAACACGAGCTTCATGTTGGCCTTGAAATCCTTTAGCGTACAAGACGATTTTACTGATAGAGGCAGGGCCAGCCAGAGAGAATAGGCAGCAAAAAACGGAGATCTGGTATAAGCTGAGGTTCGGGCTTTAGGTAAAGTGCAGGGATTGCGCGTAGGACGAGTGGGAAGAAACCAGTTATATTTACGCAAGTGTGGCGGGGCTTTGTCAAGACGAATAGAATGAACAACAATACACAGTTTTCGATCCGCTTGACTAGAGATAGGGAAGGTGTTAAACATATCATACAGCTCGGCAGAAGGAAAGTATGATGGTTTGCGGAAAAGGACTTTGAGTATCCTCTTATTGTGGACTTCCAGGGTACTCATTAACGATTTACTAAGTAGGGATGACCAGGCGGTTGAGCAATAGAGAAAAATGGGGAGAATATAGCAATGATAAAAAAGGCGAATGCATTCAAGCGGTAGGTGGGAGCAGTGAGACACGAGGTAGCCAACAGCTTTACTGACTGTGCTACAGATATAGTCGACATGTCTACTAAACGATAAGTCTGAGTCAATGACCAAACCAAGATGTTTGTGTTGTTTTACCACTGTGAGGTCTGTGAGGGATCCGGGAAGAGTGAATGCATAGGTTGGCTCTGAGTTCGGCAGGAATAATATCTCAGTCTTGGCGATATTAAGTCTTAGTCTCCAGGTAGTCATCCACTGATGGACTTCGTTGATACCGCGCTGGAGACTGTCTCGCAGCCTGTCTAGACACTCATTGAACCGGAGCAGTGCAGTATCGTCAGCAAATAAGGACACACCTTCAACATGACTGGGAATATTTATATACACTAGGAAAAGGAGGGGCCCTAGGATGGATCCCTGGGGCACTCCGGACAGAACAGGTGAAGCATCTGAGAGAGTTCCACCTACAAAGACAACTTGCGTTCTGTCGGATAGGTAGTCTGTAATCCACTCCAGCGCTGAGTCACACACACCGAAAACTTTGGAAAGTTTAGCAAGTAATGCACGGTGCCACACGGTGTCGAAAGCTTTCTCGAGGTCGAAAAAGCACATGGCAACTTTCCGCCCCATATGACGATGGTCGGCAATGTTTTGGATCAGCTTGGTGAGCTGTAGAGCGGTCGAGTCACCACGACGAAACCCAGATTGCGCGGGATCCAGAGCAGAAGAAATATGATTATACAATTGATTGAAGAAGAGCCGTTCGCAAAGTTTGGAAATACAGGACAGGAGGGAAATTGGGCGATAGTTACTAGCTTGAGATTTGCTGCCTTTGCACTTGTAAATAGGCACACTTTTAGCCAGTTTCCAGTCAGTAGGGAACTTGCCTGTGGTAAAGGAGAGGTTAAATAGGCGGCTAAGTGGAAAAGAAATCGCAGGAGCTAGCTTCTTTATCATATTGTTCGTGATACCGACTAGCCCTGGCGCTTTCCCAGATTTCAGGTTTGAGATGGCTTTACGAACATCTGCTGTAGTGATATGAACGCGGGTGAATTGGCGAGTAGGACGAGTGTCATATTGGAGAGGGGGTATTACTAAACGTGGGTCATCAGGCACCGCGACAGAGGTAAACTGCTTGTTGATGATGGTTGCTTTTTGGAAGCTGTCGGACACCAGCAGCCCATCAGGGCTTGCAATGTCAGGGATGCCAGGTTTTACTTTGTGCGATCGCTGACTGCGGACAAACTGGTGAAGCGTAGTGCTGCCTGAGATAAGTGTTGTTTTGATTGAACGAATGTACTGGCGGTGGCACCAGCGGGAGAGATGTCTCACCTGGTTCCGCTGTGCCTTATATGCTGATAGGTTGTAGTCCGTAGGGAATTTCTTGGAGAGGCTGAATAGGTCACGCTTCAACTTGATAGCCTTGCGTAGTTCAGTGGAAACCCATGGATGATATTTGCGTGTAGACCCTGGGGTTGAGGGAGTTCGATTTGGTTTGCGGGAGCTATGAAGGGGAACATACTTGGACAGCACAGTCTGCAGGACACTGTGCAGGTTACTAAGTGCACTGTCCACGTCTGAGGATATTAATGAGTTCCAAGGTACTGAGTCTAAGTCTGCATTGACCGCCTCCCACACAGCAGGTGTGACGTGTCGGAGATCAAAAGACATAGGGTTAGGCTCCTGAGCTTGAGACGTTATTTCGCGGGGAGACTGAGGCAGGGGGATGTCAGTACACAATGGCATGGTCTGAGGCGCCCAGAGGGCAGTCAGTTTCGACGCAAGACGAGAGATTGGCACGGTTACTAAATACCAAATCCAAGCTGCTTAGCAGGCTTGGACACCAGAGTGTGACGTGTATGTACATGTGTTGACGAGTTGGTGAAGACCAAATGGACTGAGCGTGCGATACAATTCAGCACGGGCAGTATTGGTGGAATCTGTCGAACACCATGACGTGTGCTTGCTGTTAAAATCACCTGTCAAGATAACGTGAGAAGATGAAAAAGGAACAGTAATGAGTACGTCTTCGAGAGTCTGGCAGTACCTTGCTATATCTGTTGGCTTAGCAGAAGGTGGACGATAACTGCAGCAGAGGAGGATCGGCTCAGCTGCAGCCGGATACGGCTGGAGTTGAACCCAAACGGCTTCGCACCCATCGCGAGCTAGATCGGGACGCATGGCAACAGACTTAAACTTATTCTGTCGAACAAGGATAGAGACACCACCATAACCTCTTGCACTTGTCGCGGACTTATTCTCTGCAGGGGGCCTGTCCCTCCGGAAGGTGTCATAACGCGTACTTGTAATATTAAGTGCAATATTCGGGTCGAGCCAGGTTTCAGTTAGGCAGATTATGTCAGGCTGCCACTCTTCAGCAACAATAGTAAGCTCTGTACACTTATTTACTACAGAACGACAGTTTGTTGATAGGAGTGTGAGCTGGGGTGGTGTAGAATGCTGGTGAGTGGGAAGGGAGTGTCTGGTAGGAAAGAATGGGTGTGCGTGTGGGTTCAGTGAGGAAGGTGGGTGTGGGTCCAATTGCATGGTTTAGTTACTTGCAGACTGATCCAAGGTTGTGCTGTCATATTATACATTACATCGTTATGCAGAGCTCACTGACTTGTCAGTTCGAGCACTCTGGCAAGGTACGTTCGGGCCCGGTTTAAATCTGGCTTTGGAAAATATATTTTTCATTGCTACCAGATTCGGCCTCATTTCCTCTGTGCTGCGCTGACGAGTCCACAAAGGACGAAACAGTTCTGGCCGCAGATTGAGTATTATACATCACACACACTTGAGAGGAATCAAAAGCGTTTCTGCATTACATTTTTGTGTGGCGACTGTGTAACGTCGTATAGGGGAACTACGATCGAATCTACGCTGGTGCATATGAACTGTGCACAATTACGGAATTTGTCTCGCAAAGTATAAAAGGCGGTGCCGTTTTTCTGTTTTTGTTTCGGGACTTCACAATATGCCAGAGGAGCAACTACAGCAAATTAGCCAACTGGACGCAGGTACATTGCAAATCTTGAAAAGATCAGCCAGCCGCTTTTTTTGTGTCTAAGACCATGGACATGGAGGGCAAACAACAAGAGCAAGGTTCACTATCTGTGTCTGTGACCGAAGTATGTCGGGATACAGTTCCACCTCCTCTACCTCCACGTCGACGGGCTCGTCAACCATCAGCTTTGGTGGCAGCATCAGCATGTGCGAGGTCACCACCACCGCCACCTCTCCCCCCACGTGGGCCTGCTCTACCACCGCGGGATTACCCAACATCAGGCCGAGCTACTGCTGCTGCCATGTGGGCAAATCAGGCTCCCGAAAATGCTGTGGCAACAACAGGTAGCGCTGTGTCGGATACAGATTACACGCCCATGGATTCTACTCCCTTGAGGCATCAAGGCGGGGAAAATGGAGCCGTACAGGATTCAGACTACGGGCCAATGCATCACACTGCCATGAGGCGCAAAGTTAGACGACCTCGCGCCCCACGTATGCAGCCTATAATGGAAGGCGTTGTCATGGTAACCGAAGTGCCATGTATTCCCACGGCTGCAGCACTGCAAGCTGTGGCCCCACATGGTGTTCGTGCCATGCAGCGAATCATGAAACTTCCGCCGTCCACATTACCGTTCGAGCCGGAACCGCTTGAATGGCCAGAGTTCAAGCCCAGTTACTTTGAGGAGGTCGCTAAAGCTAGAGCGTATGAAGCGGCACGTCACCAAGGCAGTGCTGCCGATACAGCCGCTGCCGGAGATGCAGGCCGTGCCAAAGTCGTCCAGGCAAAGAAAAAGAAGAAGTCCCGGATTGCGAAGTTCTTTGAGTGGCGAAAGAACGAGTAAATAGAGAGGTTTAGCATAATGAAATTCGTCTGAATTTTCGTTAGATTTTGAATCCCGGGAACGAGTAACGAAACTGGCAACGAACTTCGGGACACACACTCCCAGAAAACATCAATCCAACGAAGTTTGGTCTGTCGACTTTTCGTACCGCGATCACATGAGAATTTTTCCTTTCCTTTCGACATTTTTTTCTGAGGTCCTTGTTTTCACGACCAGAATGTCCGAGCCGAACTCAAATCCTGCAGTTTCTGCAGCTGCTGTTACCTCTGGTGATCAGGAGGGACGACGACCTACGTGGGATCTGCAGATGGATCTAATGATGCTTTGTGAGGTCGATGGCGAATTGTTTCTTGCGGAAATAACGCACGAATGAAGAAGCAGCTCTGCTGCTTTCCCAGAGCGATGAGAGATTTCAAGTGCTGGGCTGAAAAATAAAGGGCTTGTGGATCGGCTTCATCTCCTGCTCAAGAAACATTCGAGTGGTGAGGCCACCAGTTTACGAAAGTCGGGGATTGACGAGGATTGTATTTCGCGGGGATTTCCGCGACATCCACGGTATCCACCAGTAACACCGAAGTTCGTGGCGAACGTTCTGCTAAACAACAATTCAGCGAATTTCGGTCGGCTTTTTTGTACAGCGGCATAACGAAAATGAACAACGAATCTCGCTGTGCTAAACCTCTCTAATGTCCCCAGTCTAGACATCGCTGATTCAATTGTTATAGTAGTAGCAGTAGTAGAATCTATTATTTTACTAGAGAACTCCCAACAGGCGTTGCCTTTTTACTGGGAACCCTAGGAATGACTTGGTGCAGAAAGGGGCTTAGCTTGACGACATCCAGGTGGAAGCATGTTCCATCTGTCTGCTGCCAAAAATGAAATAGCATTCAGGCCATAACGAGACGTAGCTCTGGGTATGTTCAGAGCGGCTGAAGCTTGACCGCGGGTAGCAGCATTTGTGCGGCATGATGCAGAGCGGGGGGTAAATATCGTGCTTAAAAGAGCACTGGCGCAACGAGATAGACACCTAAAAACAAACACAAATAGCTTCAAGTTTACACGGCGAGAGAAAGTATACAGGTTATATTTGGTGAGAATGAAATCGATAGAAGTATACTGATCATAGCCAAACACTCGCCTTAGGCACCTATTGCTGGTTGACTCAAATTTGTCTCGGTGTTTAGCTGACAAGCAGTGAGCATAAGATGTGCTGGCCTAGTCTTCAAACTTACATGTACATGTTTTTTTTGTAACAATAAGAAGATCCGGTTGTAGTCAACTCATTGTCAAAATGCTGTAGTCTACTCAAAAAATGATAATGTTTTCGTTTGCTGCTGTAAAATATAATGTTTTTCTTTGCAAACTGTTCAAGAGGACTGGTAGAGCATGGGTACCAGCTGTTCAAGGGAGATTTTCGAGATTCGCTAACTCTCCTCCATGGTTGACCTCTCCTGAACAGGCCATCGAGTTGTGTGTGCGGGCAGCCATTTCACTCGACACATATAGTGTTTTGCTCAGCGCGAGGCTTTTCGACAATTCGCCTGGACGAAGTTCACGACATTGGTGCGGACTTAAAGGAGGCACAGATGTAGCGGCTGAGCCCCCGCCATTGGTGAAGTATTCATAGAGGCCACCACAAAAATGCGAATGAGGTCTGTGCTGATGTCAGTATAAAAGCATTATTGTCCATGGCTCAGAACGTGTTTTGTGCCGTCCAGGTCCTCGAACGCGACTTTATACGAGAATAAAGCCATGAACGGAAGAGCGAAGCCGCCGCACACATTACCAACGTCGGCTGTGGTACTGTCTCCCCATTAGTATTCACCAGGGCGGGTGGTTTTGCTGGGGATGTGTCCAGCATCATCAAGCGAGTGCGCGGAATGAAGTATCCGTTGACAAACCCTATAGCGAGCTAATAGCTTAGCTTAGTGCGGCTTGTCCTTTGCATCGCTCATGGCAGCAATATTGTGCATTCCCGGACTGAGCTCAGCATACCACCGCCCCAGTTTGTGCACCGAACGAGTTGGCTATTGCTGAGAACCGCTTCTAAGCATGAACAGAAATATGCAAGACTAATTGAAGTGTTATCTCTACATGTCAGCTCCTTACAAAGGTCTATTATTGTATCCTTTCTTAAATTGCCAATAGGTTAGATCAATTTAAAATCTTCATTCCTGATGACGGTCTTTTTATGACCGAAACGTGGAATTGATTTTTTTCTGAAATGAATTTGTGAAAAGCATTGATTGAATGTGAGCCAGTAGTGCTCACAAGCCAATGGGTAGATCAAGTACATGTAATGCTAACATTTAGTCGAGCCAATAGGATTAATGCAGAAGGGAAACGAACGAAATGTTTTTAGTTATGTCTAACAGTCCACCACGGTTAAGATATAATATGCAGTCAGATGGTGCGACAATAGGGCACTAAACCGAGAGGGGTCACGACTGAGACATTCAACGACCTGACACCTAGCTCCAGCACATCTACTAAGTGCAAACTAACTGTCTTCCAACTTGGATGCCTTAGGTGCTAAAAGCTCCAAAAGATGGACATCTTCGTTGAGCTTTCCTTCTCTTACCCTCTTTTTTATTGTTTTCTTTCTGTTCTTTTGGAGTTCAACTGCTGACTTTCCTCCAATCCTCGTAAACCGAACATCTATACTCCTTCCACCATCTGGTCCCTATTTTGCCAAATCCTTCCATTTCCTTGTTGGTAGGCTCCTTAGACAGTCTCAGGCTGTTGAATATGCAGTTGAGGGAAGTTTATAATGCTTACTGATTCTCAAAATCAGGCATACCCTGTTTCATATTTGCATGCTCGTTCACTTCTTTTCGTTCTCTCTTACTTTCTTTACTTGTATTTCTTATCATTTCTTTTTTGAATCCAACATTTCACACTCACTTTGCGCGCTTTCTTTCTTCGTCACTAGTACATAAACAAATAGGAGATCCCTCAGATAGGCGTTAGCCTTTCGGTAATCCTGAAATGAAGATTATTATTATATCTCAGCGTGCGATGGTCTGGATCTGCTTATGCTTATTTATGCTTTCGCCAATTTTGGTACTTCCCCTACCTCCAATAATTATTTACCCCCCCCCCCTTTGTTTTCTATTTTTCTGAAAGTCCATATGCCTACATAGAATGGAAGAGAACACCAACACCAACGCCAACAACAACAGCTACAAAATAGAACATAGTGGCCTACAAAGGACGTGTGAGTACTATGAAGGTGAGGTGAGGTGCGCGCCCTCGAACCATAGTCTGGGAATCAAGGCGCACATCACGCACCATGGGGGAGAGAAGAGAGATTGTGCGAGAGAATTCTTACGCCCTTTTTTCACCTCACACCTCCTGACACCTAGCTTCAACATGTTTCCGTTGGAAGGCTGTTAGTTAGCGCTGCGGAGATGCGTTGAAGCTAGGTGTTAGGTGGTGTGAGGTGAAAAAAGGGCGTAAGAATTCTCTCGCACAATCTCTCTTCTCTCCCCCATGGTGCGTGATGTGCGCCTGACTGTATAATTACAGTATCTAGTTACAGTGGTGGACAGTTCCTCTTAACTCGTATCCATATGTCTTTTTCCTTTCTACTTTTTCGAGTAGAAAGGTAAATAGGAATGCATTTACCGAATGGAGTAGTTTCCTACCCAAACCTGTAGATCAAAAACGAACGCCCCGGAAATGAAAAAGAAACAAATTGTGCCGGTGTAAACTATTCCCCGGTGAAAATCTTAGCGTTCTGTTTGCCTGAGTACAAATATCGGGTGGGATGTATATTGTACAGCTCTACGTACTACTTGAAGTAATGAAAATAACTTACCCAACTTGTAGTGCTGTTTGACGGTTTGTGACAAGCAGGAAGAGGTACGTACGTCTTGACGTATCATACTAATGTTTTGTAATGATTCTTTAACGTATAGCGGAACGACATTCAGATCTTCTCGGGTGTACATGTATGCTTGGTATGGTACTTCTATGGTATGGTATTCTCTATTTTGTGTATATGAACTGTGCCCTATTATCACATGTGTGATGTCGCTCAGCCGACTGGACGAAGGCACAGTGCTATTTCGACTCGCATTGAGAATCTCAGCGAAAGGTTAGTTTTGTGGTACGAGACATCCCAGTGATATGGACCCGAAGAAACATGCCCAAGGTCCTCCACCTCTCCCTCCAGAAACAGATCCACCTGCACTCCCTCCGCGTGGCTGGCCTCGTCGACCAGCGCAGCGGCCAGCGGTAAAAGTAACAGCATGTGCGGGTGCGGGTGCTGGTGCGCGTGAGAAACATGCGCAAGGTCCTCCACCTCTCCCTCCAGAAACAGATCCACCTGCACTCCCTCCGTGTGGCTGGCCTCGTCGACCAGCGCAGCGGCCAGGGGTAAAAGTAACAGCAGGTGCGGGAGCGGGTGCTGGTGCGCGTGCGGGTGCAGCACCACCACCACTCCCTCCGTATCCACCTCCACCTCCCCTTCCCCCACGTGATCGCGCTAAGCCAGGACGTGCTGCTGCGACCCTGCACGCCGCGGCTGGTGCGGGTGCGGGTGCAGCACCACCACCTCTCCCTTCCTATCCACCTCCACCTGCCCTTCCCCCACGTGATCGTGCTATGCCAGGACGTGCTGCTGCCACCCTGAACGCCGCGGATCCAAATGGTTCTCAGGGCATGCACAGGGTAATGAGAATTCCGCCCTCACAAGCGCAAGCCCCCAAGCAGGCCAAACATGTGCGATGGGACTTCAAGCCCAGTTTTCACGCCGACATACCTCCACCTGAAAATTTTGTGGCCGGGCACGGTCGAGTGGCTGCGGCTCGAGTCAATCAAGCACACGGAAAGCCTGGCCCTGCTGTAGACCCTGCAGACGCTCGTGCCGCTGTCCCCCCACCCAAGAAGAGCAAGTCCAGGATTTCGAAGTTATTAAAATTTGCCAAAAGGAAGTAAAATATGCCCCGCCTATGGTCTAGATTTTCTTGTTACTACAAAAAAAGTGCACTTGAGCAGTGATTTTCATACATCTAGTGTGATGGACAGTGGAACGCTGAATGGCACTTAATCCTCATCGTGTGCGTGTTGATTTTTCAGATTGATCTTACACACTTGAGCTCTTCATTTTTATGTTCAGTCTTCTCTCTTTGTGTCTGTCCGTCTGTGTGCTGTGTGTCTGTTTGTTTGTCTGTCTGTCTGTCTGTCTGTCTGTTTGTCTGTGTGTCTGTGTCTGTGTCTGTGTGTCTGTTTGTCTGTCTGTCTGTCTGTCTGTCTCGCTCTCTCCGTTTCTTTCTGTCTGTCTGTCTGTCTATGTCTCTGTGTCTATCTGACTGTGGGAGTATACTATTCAAACCAAAGTTGGAGCAGCGACACATCATCACAGCACTAAACTACACATCTAAATGTGATAATATTATAATGGTACAACAGTTAAGGTGTGAATCTGTATGCGAACATGCTAGCAGAGCGATGACACGTGACGTAGCAAAATAACCCTGCCCTTTTTATAGATGTTTTAAATCTCTAAAACGGCCAAAGTAGTACCACAGCAATCAGGACGTTTCATCATCCAGCACACCATAACTGCGCTCTCCGGCCGACCTTGATACGACGTGGCCACAGCACACAACCCTGCACGAGTCAGCAAGGTGAAAAGAAAGGAAGGGTTAACACCAGCGAGTGTGCGGGAGGAACTATGAGACTATTAATAAGTTTTGTATTTGTATTGATTTATTGGAATTCGGTATCTCAACAGTACAATGTACAACTTGGGAAGATCCGAATGACATAGATACATAAACATCACATAAAAATGGAGTACATGTGCATGTAGATGCTTCAGCTAATCATTTTCAATTACAAGGGTTGTGACTGAGAGGAGCATCGTCATGGCTAATCATGGCGAGTTGTTGTTGTTGTTTATTTATTTCACATCGCATGTCCAGCTTCGTGCCCGGATCAGTATGTGCATGATTCGCTGGCAAATTACTTGCCTGTGGGGGTCACGAGACTCCTACCCCAGAAGGCCCATGAGTGCTGGTCATGGTGGTCTTGTGGTGGAGTGCAGAGCCCGTGCTCACCTGGCTGTTTAGCCTGACCTAAATGTTTCATGATAATTATTGTAAAATGGCAATAAATAAGATGAATTGTGCACTCATACCAACAGCAAAAATGAAGAAAGTCAAGTTCCATAGCGTTTTCTTGTGACTGTCATCAGTGGAACGCCGTCACATAAAAATGTAATAACTAAAACACACACTTATATACATGTAGCGAATATGATTTCAGGTAGAAATACAGCAGCTAACAGGTACAAAAAGCGAAGTTTGCACCTTTGCAATGTGTGAATATAGTGTATGTGAGAAAGGTAGTGGCAGATGAATGTGATACTGTGTGAATGAATGTAATGGTGCGTGTGTATTACTTGAAGAGTGTGAGTGATACAACGTTTTCTTTCTGTTTACTTCGAGTACATAGCACAGGGTCACGAGTACGAATATACACAGCTTCCAACACCTGCAATTGCTTGAAGAAACGTGCGCAACGAATAACACTAAACCAGGAATCGTCAAACACCTTACGACATTCTGGACTGGACACCAAATGCTTGTACACTGCAGATTTCCTCTTGTCAACATCAAACTCCTCCTCATCACTACTCTCATCCTCCACCTCCATTCCAATGCCGCCGTCCATCCCATCGCACTCGTATTCGTCGTCATCAGTCTGAAACCATATTCACTACATGTATATAAGTGTGTGTTTTAGTTATTACATTTTTATGTGACGGCGTTCCACTGATGACAGTCACAAGAAAACGTTATGGAACTTGACTTTCTTCATTTTTGCTGTTGTTATGAGTGCACAATTTATCTTATTTATTGCCATTTTACGACTATTGTCTCCTCGTCGATTGTTTAGATAATTATTGTCTGTATTTTTGTTGTAGCAATTTTGCTATTATATGTTGGTCATGATTAAGGGCCAGTGCATGCAATACCGTGTCTTAGGGCACATTTTTGGAAATTTTTTTCTTTCTTGAAAATCAATCACAGGGGTCTAGAGAACACCTCTGTGGAAGATAAAGTTGGATATCACATTTGAAAGTACATAGAGACCATGATTTCTATGGCATTGTCCAACATAGAATATGCCTTGTATAATGCATTATCTACAGTGTCGCTGAAAGCAGCAACAGTGTTGCGTATCAGCCTTTAGTATTGGCCAAGACATTCAATGAAGGCTGCCTTGTTCTCCGGTCAAAACCGGGCAACATTGTCCAGCAAGTTCTTGTGGCGTTGAGCTAACAAGAACTCGCATTCTTTTTGAGCAAAGACAACAATGGGCACGGAGTGGTTCCGTTGTAGAATTCTTTCATCCTATCCACGAGGAGAACGAATATCGTCCTGGAGCAGCTCACACTTGTTGCACACATCCATCCGTTGCGTCATGAACTCGATGGACTTGCACTTCTTAGTCCACACTGTGACAGATACAAAAATATAGAGTAACCCAGGGTTTGCGCTTCACCAGACTGCTCCACATGTTCCGAAAGGACAAACCTGTAGGGACAGATGTAGGTAAGTTTATGGGAGATTCCTCACCTCTCCCTCTTGGTGCAGCAGACAGAGGGAGACTGAACACTAAGCCCTGGTTCAGAATAAACTGCTGCGCTCTGTCTCCCACTTCTGCACTAAATTTATTCCAAGGCACATTGCCAGATTTCCATGTGCACCAGGATGACAGCTATTGTTCTCCTTGTCCACTTGAACACAGTCATGTTCTGCCAACCACATAGAGATGCATAAACGCAGTTCCACACACGATGTATCCATCACAGATTATCCAAACGTGATGCACGTCCGTTCCGTTGCGGAAGCTGTCGACTGATGCACGACAGTCGACAGGATCGTCATGCGTGCAGCGCAGCCAGCACACCAATAATGCAATAATAATAAATAACGAGATCCTTCGATTTCATCGCCGAGATTTAGTTGTCGTAATGGAGGATTGCGCTCGACGTGAAGCTGCTGAAATGGCAATTCCGCACGCAGCCACAGCCTTCAAGAATCAGTGAGTCCACAGCGGCAATGCTCTGAAGCGCGTCCTGCTCATCGTCGCTTGCAGAGTCCACAGAATATCCGCCTAATTCATCCGCTCTCGACTCGCCTTCAACCTCAACGCAGGAGTCTTTCACTCCCGGACGCTTAGTTGGGGCTTCGTCAGAGTTACTGTGAGCAGTACAGCTGCTAGCTGCCGACTGTTCCGACTCACGACTCGCCAAATAAATCGTCGTCTTCCTCCTCGATAGTAAACCTTGTCGATCTCTTCGGACGCGCCGACGATAGTCACGCGAGCGGTACAGCTCAACCGACGTGCTGCTCGGCGTCTGCCGCGAGTGTGTCTACTCAGATGCCCTTCCTCAAGTGCTACTTCCAACTCCTCCTGCGCCGCCACGTTCACGATGATTGCTGCAAGTCGATCGCTTGTCGGTTCTCTTGTCGTCTTGAGATCGATTAGACAAGATCCGCGATCGAGCCACAAAAAAATATAACTCTTCTTTCCGCGCGATTTTCTCAAAACTCTGAAAGAAATCGGTTTCCCCGAAGACACGTTTTCGTATGCACTGGCCCATATTAATTTTGATGGTTGATTTACTCGTTTTCTTTGTTTACCTTATCTGGTTCTCATGTCTGGACTGTTGGATGAGTTGGGTAAACGGTGCTGCTTGGATGGTGTTTGCGGGTGCGGGTTTACTCTTTGCAAAATTCTTTCAACGTTTCGGCAAAAACATACTTCATAGCACCAAGTATTCCATGCATGTATATAGCTGCTCCTTTGCAAACTTGCACACCATTGCATACCTGATGAAGGCAATTTTGCCGAAACGTTGAAACATTTGATTGAGAAATGAGTTCGAGTTTGCAGAGTGAATGGGAAGAGAGCGAGTATGCTCTGAAGTCTTTTTTCATATTATTTTATTTTTGCCTGTGCAAGAGGCTTTACTACAGTGCATGCTGGCAACTGAAATCTGACCACCCAGGGGGTCGGATTTCAGTTGCCAACATGCACTGTAGTAACATTAGGAGTAGTGGTATGTACACACTAGTGGTATGTATGTATTATTTCCTACGGCAATCCCACACTAATACGGTGACGTTTAGCTGGCAGTGGAGTATAAATGCTCGCTGAAAGGGAACTAAGGACGTGGGCAATTTGTTACAAGTTCTCTTGAGCCTAACGCGCAACATTCAAAGCTGGTTGTGTTTTTAAACACAGGATCAAGCCTGGATTGTTACGCATGAGAGAAACGTTCGTCCATTCAAGTCTCATTCATCCCGTGTCGTTCAAGAGTCAGTCAGGTTTTGTAAAATGTCCAGTGAAAGCCAACAGCTTGTGCCCAAGAAGGAGGCGAAGCTCGGCTTGCGCGCCAAGATAGCGGCTTTGAGGGCAAAGAAAGCACTCATTGAGCGTCAGCGAGAAGAATGTGAAATATCTAGTGAAAGCAAGGAGCGTGTGGCCAAGAAGGAGCCAACGCTCGACTTGTCCGCTAAGGCAGCGAAGGAGGAGCCAGAGCTCAAAATTCCCGCTGAGTCAGCGACTTTGAAGGCACAGAGAGCAACTAGCGAGCGTCGGCGACAAGAAGATGATCGTCAGAGGGCATGCACAGCGGCCGGGGAACCTTACAAAGTCCAATTTCAGACAAACGCCGATAGCTCGACTGATCAGGATCGTCCGTATGGTGCCCTTAAAGTCAAGAAAAGTGCCCTTAAAGCGCGTCTTCCACTGGACCCACGGGTATGGTGGGAGTTGTCACAACATCGAACTCTGGAACCTGCGTACCTGAGGACTACGCGCGAAGGACGGGTACGCATCAATAAGATGAAGAGAGATGCGGCGAAGAGACAACAACTTGAGTAATTATCGTACTAAGGAGGACGAAGCTATTATTGACCATTGGCATACATGTATGTCTGTATGTCTGTTATCATGCACCCATTTGACCTTTTTCGACTTGTTATATGTCGTTGATGGCGGGAAAACGCCTCAATAAAAATTATTTGCGTTCAATCACTAGTGTACTTTTCGTGAAAGCTATTGCCTCATGTCATGGAACTGAGCTACTTCGTAGTAGTTCTCTCCTTCTACTATGATCAAATTTATGATCGATCAGGTAAGACGAAGAGAAAGGGCTCCCACTTCTACCAAGGTCGTAGGCGGACGCAAATTATTCAGCCAAGACATTTGAAGAGGGAGGCGAGAAATCGCAATGAATGGAGGTGGACACAGAAAGAATCACGGCTAGCTATTTTGCCGGCTTCATGCTTGCCTCCACAACAGGAGAAGGAAACCGACAAGCAAGTCGTCGATAAATGCATGGGCGTCGTAATTGCCCTCAAATGTTAAATGTCTTCGGTCGTGGGTGTGTTTTGTTTAAACGTGTGATCAACACTGTCAGCGTTTGTTCTTTCAACATTTTCAATCTTTGCTTCTCCAGTAGTGAAAAATAAAGTGGAATTCCCTGTGTTGGCTGTACCTTGACAATTTATATTAGTTGCTAGCCTCCACGGCAATACCCGCTCTAGAGCTGCACAATTGGGTTGATGTTTGTCCAAAGTGTGACTGGTAAGAGACAATCGTGGAGAGTCGTTGTCTTGCCAGTAACCAATACTGTAACAAGGGCAACTGGATCGGGACAACAAGTGTTTGATCGGAGCAACAAGTGTTTGATCAGAGGAACAAGTGTTTGATCGGAGCAACAAGTGTTTGATCAGAGCAATAACTGTTTGATCAGAGCAAAATTGTTTGATCTGAACAATAACTGTTTGATCAGAGCAATAACTTTTTTACGCATAATATTTACAAATAAGCATTGTTACATTCTTACATTGTTATGTCTTAGTCCTAGCTTGTAGCGTGTTTCAGATTACATGTAGTAGTGTGAATTCAGTGACTATTCCTGTACTGTCTTATAAAAAGCCAATTTTGTATCATTCTTCTCCTATATCCCTGATGATGCCCTCCTGGGTGAAAATTTGGACAATTTCAAATGTATGTGGTGAAGCCAAGGACTGTTTGTGTGTTGCGAGTTGGGTATACTGAAAATATGACAAGGCTACAGTGGAGTTTCAAAGTTCTTTAAAAATGTTTCAATTGTATTTGTAGAAAAAAACAAGGACCAAGAAATTACAACTTATGCTATAATGTTCACTAACACCACCAGTTAGTAAAAAATCAACTCGTTCGATAACATTGCACGACACTGACCGACAATACTGACGTTCTACAACTAACTGGCTAACAGCTCTAACACATCTCGGATGCGCACTCCAACAGCCTTCCAATTTAGAAGTTGAACCTGTCCTGCAATGTTATCGGATGAGCTGATTGCTTAGTAACTGGTGGTGTTAGATGACGGCTTTGAGCAGCAAAGCCAAGTTAGCCCACGCATGCACATGTTTTGTCACGGGTTCGTCACGCGGCACATGATTAAAAAAATATTTTTTCCGAAAATGGTGGATGAAAAAATACATCTTGCGTGGCCGCTTTCCCTGCCTCGTGTCAGCAAAGCGAAAAAAAAACCCTGACCTTGAGCTATTCACGGATGCCTCTGATGTTGGCTTCTGCGGTTTCTATCAAGGACAATCGTTTTTGGGGCAATGGGCCGCTGAGATGCAGCATGAACCTATTGTGATTACTCGCTTCCGAGAACTGGCTTCCACAGCCAACCAATGCCTGGTGACAACTCCTCCGCTGAACTCGCCGCTCTGATTGCTGCCAGCAATGATCTCATGAGCGACTCAGACCTTTAAGCCCGGTATTTGCCCACACATAATCTGATGTACCCAGTTCCGGCTATGGCCGAGTTCCGGTCCCTGACCGCTACTGCCGGCAGCTCACGGCCAGTGTTTGTGTTCGTCGACGGCAGCTACTTCTTCCGAGTTTGCTCGACTAAGATCCTCAACTGCAACCGGGTGAGCTCCCATTCTGTGCGCATTGGCGGGGCCACACTCATGGCTCACCGGAGTACAAGTGTCTGTGAAGCAGCCATATGCCGTGCAGGCTGCTGGCGAAGTGCAGCATCCGATCACTATGTCAGGCGTGCACCCGGTAATCCCTCTGTGCAATGGATAGCAGCAAAGACTGGAACAGCCCACGCCCATGTGGTGTTGAGAACAGAAGTGAGGTACATTTGTAGTGTTGTACAGTGTCGTGCCGTCCGCTTGTTGTGCCGTCCTTGTGCCGGTGTAGCTCTGTGGGTATCACTTAGGGTTTTCCATGGTTACTTGTAGGATGTTATGCTACTGAGCGATGCCGTGAGAAATGCTTGGTCGTGAACACTGGTTTTTGGGAGGGTCAAATGCATTTGCCTCTCAGTGTTGTGCTGTACTGTCTCAGTGTTGTGACACCTGTATGTTGTTGTGTGGTTGACCCGCCAGTTTGAGGCATGGGTGGTCAACTGTGTATGTTGTATCGGTGTGGTCCCGTTTGAAGTTGCCGGGCCACCATGTGGTTGACCAGCCGGTTTGAGGCATGGGTGGTCAACTGTGTCTGTTGTATCGGTGTGTTTCCGTTTGAAGTTGCCGGGCCACCATGTGGTTGACCCGCCGGTTTGAGGCATGGGTGGTCAACTGTGTCTGTTGTATTGGTGTGTTCCCGTTTGAAGTTGCCGGGCCACCATGTGGTTGACCCGCCGGTTCGAGGCATGGGTGGTCAACCGTGTATGTGTATCATTGAAGTTGCAATACGTACATTGCTATGACTCGCCCGATTGCTGTTGCCGGGCACCTACGCATTTATTTGCCTACTTGTGAAGAGATATCTCTTCTGGTTTATTGCATAATTCTTGGCTCAATGTTATCCACGGTGTCGCTCGATGCAAATTCTCGTAAATATTTATCAGAAAAAATTGAAAGAAAAAAACTTTGGCAAACCCCACTTCCTTGTATTCTATCTGCTTGGTGTACATGTGTCCATGTTTTGTACGTTTGGCACGCACATGCGTGTGTGTGTGCGTGAGAGCGTGTCAGGATAAATGTGCATATTGATGTTTTGTTTGTTTTAAGTTTTATTGTGTGTATGCGTGCATGCATGTGGGTTAATGGACATTATAGCGTAACTTGTATTTTCTGGGTCCTTTTTTCTTTACTATAAATTTATCCTTGGCTCAAGAGATCTCCATCCGAGTCCATCCTTGCATGCCTGATGAGATTTTCTATACGGCGAAACGAAGGTGGTGTGAAAATGCTGTCTGTCACCGCTGCTTATTGTCCTTCTAAATTGTCACAGTCGAAGTAGAGTGTTGTTTAAGAGAGACATTCCGTTTTGCAGGATTCTTGTTCACATGGCTTCGGAATCGGTGCGGGACAGATCGCAAGAGTTGGGCACTGCTCAACTTTGCCGTCGGTCCCTTGCGATTATTTAACGTATGATTTTGTTACGACTTCACTGGTTCACAAAATCGCAATGCGCGGGGAGTGGTTGCAAGAGGCCCACCACCGGTGACTCCCGGCGAACTCCCCTGGTAAGAGGGTCAGAACCGGGGCTAACACCCATACGGTAATCGTCTGAAGGCCGGGGCTCTGCCGACCTTGGATGGTTGTAATATCTCTCTCTCTCTATCTCTCCTTCTCTCTCTCCTTCTCTCTCTCTCTCTCTCTCTCTCTCTCTCTCTCTCTCTCTCTCTCTCTCTCTCTCTCTCTCCTCTCTCTCTGTCTCTCTGTCTCTCTGTCTCTCTCTCTCTCCCTCTCTCTCTCCCTCTCCCTCTCTCTCTCTCTCTCTCTCCCCTCTCTCTCTCTCTCTCTCTCTCTCTCTCTCTCTCTCTCTCTCTCTCTCTCTCTCTCTCTCTCTCTCTCTCTCTCTCTCTCTCTCTCTCTCTCTCTCTCTCTCTCTCTCTCTCTCTCTCTCTCTCTCTCTCTCTCTCTCTCTCTCTCTCTCTCTCTCTCTCTCTCTCTCTCTCTCTCTCTCTCTCTCTCTCTCTCTCTCCCTCTCTCTCTCTCTCTCTCTCTCTCTCTCTCTCTCTCTCCTCTCTCTCTCTCTCTCTCTCTCTCTCTCTCTCTCTCTCTCTCTCTCTCTCTCTCTCTCTCTCTCTCTCTCTCTCTCTCTCTCTCTCTCTCTCTCTCTCTCTCTCTCTCTCTCTCTCCGTTTCAGGTGACCTACATGCATATAAGCTGAATCTTGATCAATCTATATTCGATTTTTTAAATATTCTCTTCCAATTTCTGTTTCATTTTCATTTTTGATTTTGTTTTTTTAATAGTATCTTTCCCATTTCTACACATTTTCCAATTTCTGTTTCATTTCATTTTCAGATGCTCGTATAAGTCTACCATTCATAGTATAACCCCTTGGTTCCCATAGTCCATGTTGATTCCGAGATCGGAATGGTCGGAAGAGTGCACTCCTTGTTTGTTTGTCTCTTTAATACCTCCTTTATTTTGTAGGGATGTGCACACAGTATTAGTAAGGGCACCGTTTCCGAACATGGTGGTCATCTGCCTTGTAAGTTGTAACATGCTGTCAACCAACACCATGCCGATGGTTGTAGAGAGTAGCATGACTATTATTGTATAGGTACAACTCAGCCGCCCGATGCAGATGGTTGCAGTCAGGACTCAGGAGCACCGTATTGTCAGCGCAGTGCGTCCTCCGCCTTGTAGGTAGTACATGTAGTATGCTCCCTAACAAAATGCGCAGTCATGTGCATGTACGCCAGAACGCCACCGTTAACAGAAACATTTCCATGTCGCTATGACTGTGATGTTTGCAGCCTCACACTGATTTCGTGCTACATGTCCACTCCTCCTTCCTACACCCTTTTCTTAATTAACCCCATTATTATATTCGCTTCCATGTAATTGGGCTTGTAGCCCGTGTGTACTAGCGAATTCAAATAAAAAATATACATCCATACATGATTGTACATGTACATACTCAATCTGCGAACAGCATACTGTTTCGTTCTTTGTGAACTCATCAGCGCAGCGCAGAGAAAATGAGGCCGAACCTGATAGCAATGAAAATAAAATTTCTAAAGCCAGATTGAAAACCAGGCCCGAATGTACCTTGCCAGAGTGCCCAAACTGACAAGTCAGTGAGTTTTGCGCAATGCAAACAACAAATGCATACATCTACTTCATACGAGATAAGCCTTGTTTTTGAATTGAAAAATCATTGTTCCTCCGCCTTGTTACCTGCTGTCAACCCACAACACGTACCTGACATTGTACCACTTGAACTACATCACCAGTGTGAGAGACAATGATGTCCGCATTTTCCAGTCTCCCTCAAACCACTGAGTTTTGACGATGATGTTCTAAAACATTAGCCGCCCGGGCGTCTGAAGGGGGGCGGGGTGGGGGGGGGTGAGTGCCCGGGCGTATGGGGGGGGATGACTGAGTGCCCAGACGTCTGAGAGGGGGAACTGAGTGTGCAGGCGTCTGAGGGGGACTAGGAGACCGGGACTGAGCGCGTCTGAGCGTGGACTGAGTGTCCGGGCGTCTAGGGGGGGGGGGGGACTGACTGCCCGGGGGTCTGAGGGGACTGAGTTTTCACCTGGCTGGCAACTTCTTGGACGTGCTTGCAGAACCCCAACAATTAGAAGCTACTAAAGGTTTCTGCAATCGCTTGTCTCAAGACACACTACATGTACAATATACATGTAGGTCCGACTTGCAACTGGACTCCACAGAAGTGCTGGCCAGTAGCAGACAGAGCTTGGACCAGAGCCAGACGTTACTGAAGTAACGTCTTCTGCATAGCTACGGGAATTAAAGCTGTGTGGACCCTGGCTAGCTCCAGACGTTACTGAAGTAACGTCTTCTTCATAGCTACGGGAATTAAAGCTGTGTGGACCCTGGCTAGCGCCAGACGTTACTGAAGTAACGTCTTTTGCATAGCTACGGGAATAATTTTTAACGTGATTTTTGGGCCTTTTTTGGACAGCGTGCAACAAAAAAATCTTTCCTTGCAAAGGGCACATTTTAGGCCATAACTCTTGAACGGCTGGTCAGATCGGGACACAATTTTCAGAGAATTTGCAGCTATTCAAGCTCTTTTAACTGACGTAGCACTCAATATGAATTTACAAATTCGATTTTTCAGCGAATTTTGGGCAGTCTGCCAGTGATTCTGCTTGTGCCGCTGTGAGCACCCATGCGCCGCAGTTATACAAAAGAACGGGCAGAACCAGGGCATTATGCAGTCGGATGCGCCTTTGCTCACTGACCTTCCCACGCCTCAGCCAGAGGCTATACATCCTGCCGTCTGCACTCGAAGCGAGGTCTTTCCTCCGCTCCAAGTCCTCACTGTCGCCAATGAGGGACCCTAGCTGCCTGCTGGACCGCCAGGAGTCTGAAGTTGATGTCAGATGCAATAATTCGGTCTTGGTCTCATTTGCTGTAAGGGACCAATCCCCGAGTTCTGCGCTTATGATGGAGAGGCTTCGCTTCAGCCACTCCTCACTGGTTGAGTACAACGTCACATCATCGGCGTAACCTGTTTCTCCGGGTATGTGACGGTCGGCGAAAGGGCGTTCGGGAAGGTTTGCTCTCACTTGGCGCAGTGCTGCCTCCAGGTAACAAATAAAAAGAACAGGGATTAGGCCATCTCCCTGGGGGGTGCCGATGGTGCTGAGAAACGGATTGGCAGTTGTCTTTCCTACTTTCACTGATATTGTGTGTGGAACAGTAGGTGCAGGATCATGCACACTTCATCGGGGCTAGTCACTGATGCCATGACGTCTAACAGTTTGGTGCGATCGATCGTGTGGAACGCATAGGACATGTCAATTCCCAGCATGTGGCATTCCCAGTTGTATTGAGTCGCCTTCGCCGCAATCCAGCGCTGTGTTCATACCACATCTGTTGTACTTCGGCCTTGTCTGAAGCCAGATTGAGTTGGACCGACATAACGAGCAACGTCCTTTGCGATTCGGCAGTGCACTACAAGGGAGAAAACTTTTCGGATGGTGTTCAGGAGGACAATGGGACGCAGGCTAGTCACGGGTCCTCTAGGTTTTTTGGGTTTTTGTAAAGGAATCAGTGTGCCAAGTCCGATGAACGATGACATGTCGGCACCCTCTGCTACGCTTTGGTTGATGATGTCTGCCGCCACGATGGATAGCTGTGATGTTCCATACTTCAGTAATTCTCCAGGAACTTTGTCCGGCCCACAAGCCTTTCCGTTTTTGAGTCGTTTCATCGCTGTTTCCACCTCCGCTGGAGACACTGCCACACTTAGCCGGTGAGGGACTGGCTTCTGGATAGCAGCTGATTGATCTCTACAGAATAGACCCTTGAAGTGCTCCGTGACGCGCTCTGCCTTCTGCTTATCTGAATCCAAAATGTGGCCATCAGCAGAGCTGACTATGATACTGGATGGCTGAGATCTACTTTTCATGGCCGAAACAGCAAGGAACATCTTTGCTGAGTCAGGTGCCTGCTCCACCTTCTCTGCCAGTCTGTCGAGGCGTTCATCGGCATCGGCCCGCTGAATAGAACGGATGTTGTGCTGTATCTGGTTCCGCTGCCTCTTTAGCTCTGCCAAGGAGTGGTGACCCGACTCTGGACTCTGCACGAAGCCGAACCTCCCGCTTCTGCTCCGATAGGCGTGCCACTTCCTGGTTGGGCAGAGGTTACTTCCCGGATGTGGATTTGTGCATATGGCCAACACTGCTCTCTGCCGCTTTCAGGGTACATAAACATAACATAAACATAACATAAAATGGAGTACATGTAGATGATACATGTAGATGCTACAGCTAATCATTTTCAATTACAAGGATTGTGACTGAGAGGAGCATCGTCATGGCTGATCATGGCGAGTTGTTGTTGTTTATTTATTTCACATCGCATGTCCAGCTTCGTGCCCGGATCAGTATGTGCCTGATTCGCTGGCAAATTACTTGCCTGCGGGGGTCACGACACTCGTCCCGCAGAAGGCTCATGAGTGCTGGTCATGGTGGTTTTGTGGTGGAGTGCAGAGCCCGTGCTCACCTGGCTGTTAAGCCCGACCTAAATGTTTCATGATAATTATTGTCTGTATTTTTGTTGTAGTAATTTTGCTATTATATGTTGGTCATGATTTGATGGTTGATTTTCTCGTTTTCTTTGTTTACCTTATCTGGTTTTCTCATGTCTGGACTGTTGGATGAGTTGGGTAAACGGTGCTACTTGGATGGTGTTTGCGGGTGCGGGTTTACTCTTTGTAAAAAATTTTCAACGTTTCGGCAAAAACATACTTCATAGCACCAAGTATTCCATGCATGTATATAGCTGCTCCTTTGCAAACTTGCACACCATTGCATACCTGATGAAGGCAATTTTGCCGAAACGTTGAAAAATTTGATTGAGAAATGAGTTCGAGTTTGCAGAGTGAATGGGAAGAGAGCGAGTATGCTCTGAAGCCTTTTTTCATATTTAATTTTGCCTGTGCAAGACTGCTTTACTACAGTGCATGCTGGCAACTGAGATCCGACCGCCCAGGGGTTCGGATTTCAGTTTCCAGCAGGACTGTAGTAACATTAGGAGTAGTGGTATGTACACACTGGTGGTATGTATGTATTATTATCCTACGGCAATCGCACACTAATACGGTGACGTTTAGCTGGCAGTGGAGTATAAATGCTCGCTGAAAGGGAACTAAGGACGTGGGCAATTTGTTACAAGTTCTCTTGAGCCTGACGCGCAACATTCAAAGCTGGTTGTGTTTTTAAACACAGGATCAAGCCTGGATTGTTACGCATGAGAGAAACGTTCGTCCATTCAAGTCTCATTCATCCCGTGTCGTTCAAGAGTCAGTCAGGTTTTGTAAAATGTCCAGTGAAAGCCAACAGCTTGTGCCCAAGAAGGAGGCGAAGCTCGGCTTGCGCGCCAAGATAGCGGCTTTGAGGGCAAAGAAAGCACTTATTGAGCGTCAGCGAGAAGAATGTGAAATATCTAGTGAAAGCAAGGAGCGTGTGGCCAAGAAGGAGCCAACGCTCGACTTGTCCGCTAAGGCAGCGAAGGAGGAGCCAGAGCTCAAAATTCCCGCTGAGTCAGCGACTTTGAAGGCACAGAGAGCAACTAGCGAGCGTCGGCGACAAGAAGATGATCGTCAGAGGGCATGCACAGCGGCCGGGGAACCTTACAAAGTCCAATTCCAGACAAACGCCGATAGCTCGACTGATCAGGATCGTCCGTATGGTGCCCTTAAAGTTAAGAAAAGTGCCCCTAAAGCGCGTCTTCCTCTGGACCCACGGGTATGGTGGGAGTTGTCCCAACATCGAACTCTGGAACCTGCGTACCTGAGGACTACGCGCGAAGGACGGGTACGCATCAATAAGATGAAGAGAGATGCGGCGAAGAGACAACAACTTGAGTAATTATCGTACTAAGGAGGACGAAGCTATTATTGACCATTGGCATACATGTATGTCTGTATGTCTGTTATCATGCACCCATTTGACCTTTTTCGACTTGTTATATGTCGTTGATGTCGGGAAAACGCCTCAATAAAAATTATTTGCGTTCAATCACTAGTGTACTTTTCGTGAAAGCTATTGCCTCATGTCATGGAACTTGAGCTACTTCGTAGTAGTTCTCTCCTTCTACTATGATCAAATTTATGATCGATCAGGTAAGACGAAGAGAAAGGGCTCCCACTTCTACCAAGGTCGTAGGCGGACGCAAATTATTCAGCCAAGACATTTGAAGAGGGAGGCGAGAAATCGCAATGAATGGAGGTGGACACAGAAAGAATCACGGCTAGCTATTTTGCCGGCTTCATGCTCGCCTCCACAACAGGAGAAGGAAACCGACAAACAAGTCGTCGATAAATGCATGGGCGTCGTAATTGTCTTCGGTCGTGGGTGTGTTTTGTTTAAACGTGTGATCAACACTGGTCAGCGTTTGTTCTTTCAACATTTTCAATCTTTGCTTCTCCAGTAGTGCAGAATAAAGTGGAATTCCCTGTGTTGGCTGTACCTTGACAATTTATATTAGTTGCTAGCCTCCACGGCAATACCCGCTCTAGAGCTGCACAATTGGGTTGATGTTTGTCCAAAGTGTGACTGGTAAGAGACAATCGTGGAGAGTCGTTGTCTTGCCAGTAATCAATACTGTAACTAGGGCAACTGGATCGGGACAACAAGTGTTTGATCAGAGCAACAAGTGTTTGATCAGAGCAACAAGTGTTTGATCAGAGCAACAAGTGTTTGATCGGAGCAACAAGTGTTTGATCAGAGTCACAAGTGTTTGATCGGAGCAACAAGTGTTTGATCGGAGCAACAAGTGTTTGATCAGAGCAATAACTGTTTGATCAGAGCAAAATTGTTTGATCTGAACAATAACTGTTTGATCAGAGCAATAACTTTTTTACGCATAATATTTACAAATAAGCATTGTTACATTCTTACATTGTTATGTCTTAGTCCTAGCTTGTAGCGTGTTTCAGATTACATGTAGTAGTGTGAATTCAGTGACTATTCCTGTACTGTCTTATAAAAAGCCAATTTTGTATCATTCTTCTCCTATATCCCTGATGATGCCCTCCTGGGTGAAAATTTGGACAATTTCAACTGTATGTAATGAAGCCAAGGACTGTTTGTGTGTTGCGAGTTGGGTATACTGAAAATATGACAAGGCTACAGTGGAGTTTCAAAGTTCTTTAAAAATGTTTCAATTGTATTTGTAGAAAAAAACAAGGACCAAGAAATTACAACTTATGCTATAATGTTCACTAACACCACCAGTTAGTAAAAAATCAACTCGTGCGATAACATTGCACGACACTGACCGACAATACTGACGTTCTACAAGTAACTGGCTAACAGCTCTAACACATCTCGGATGCGCACTCCAACAGCCTTCCAATTTAGAAGTTGAACCTGTCCTGCAATGTTATCGGATGAGCTGATTGCTTAGTAACTGGTGGTGTTAGATGACGGCTTTGAGCAGCAAAGCCAAGTTAGCCCACGCATGCACATGTTTTGTCACGGGTTCGTCACGCGGCACATGATTAAAAAAATATTTTTTCCGAAAATGGTGGATGAAAAAATACATCTTGCGTGGCCGCTTTCCCTGCCTCGTGTCAGCAAAGCGAAAAAAAACCCCTGACCTTGAGCTATTCACGGATGCCTCTGATGTTGGCTTCTGCGGTTTCTATCAAGGACAATCGTTTTTGGGGCAATGGGCCGCTGAGATGCAGCATGAACCTATTGTGATTACTCGCTTCCGAGAACTGGCTTCCACAGACAACCAATGCCTGGTGACAACTCCTCCGCTGAACTCGCCGCTCTGATTGCTGCCAGCAATGATCTCATGAGCGACTCAGACCTTTAAGCCCGGTATTTGCCCACACATAATCTGATGTACCCAGTTCCGGCTATGGCCGAGTTCCGGTCCCTGACCGCTACTGCCGGCAGCTCACGGCCAGTGTTTGTGTTCGTCGACGGCAGCTACTTCTTCCGAGTTTGCTCGACTAAGATCCTCAACTGCAACCGGGTGAGCTCCCATTCTGTGCGCATTGGCGGGGCCACACTCATGGCTCACCGGAGTACAAGTGTCTGTGAAGCAGCCATATGCCGTGCAGGCTGCTGGCGAAGTGCAGCATCCGATCACTATGTCAGGCGTGCACCCGGTAATGCCTCTGTGCAATGGATAGCAGCAAAGACTGGAACAGCCCACGCCCATGTGGTGTTGAGAACAGAAGTGAGGTACATTTGTAGTGTTGTACAGTGTCGTGCCGTCCGCTTGTTGTGCCGTCCTTGTGCCGGTGTAGCTCTGTGGGTATCACTTAGGGTTTTCCATGGTTACTTGTAGGATGTTATGCTACTGAGCGATGCCGTGAGAAATGCTTGGTCGTGAACACTGGTTTTTGGGAGGGTCAAATGCATTTGCCTCTCAGTGTTGTGCTGTACTGTCTCAGTGTTCAGTGGTGTTGTGACACCTGTATG
>NC_088645.1:7504526-7517026 GCF_964019385.1 Sycon ciliatum
CATGTCAGAGAGTGGAAACAGACCCCATTCCAGTGCAATTGGCTGAATCTGTTGTTCTACAGGGCTATTCTCAGTTGATAACGCAAGGTAGATTACGTGACACTGAGTTTATGTCTCCATCGTGCGGAATGGTAGAGCCAACAGAGTCGTTCGTAGATAAATTTTGTGTCAGTGCAGCTAGAGTGGTCACGACCGTGAGTGAGAACAGTACTGTTCCTGTCAGGTTGCAGAACCTGCTACCACGGCCTGTCACTATAAACAAGGGTACAGTTGTTGGCATGTTCGAATCTTGCTTTGTTGAGAAAGCCGCAGAAGCCGCGGATGAGCGTGATTGTACTGCTGAAAGCTGTAATGCTGCTGATATGTGTTCTGACCCTGTTGAGTTGTTTGACCTTAGTCATCTCGATACAGAAGAGGCAGCAGCCGTCAGGTCTCTTCTCTCGGAGTTCAGCGACATAATTTCAACGGGAGCAATGGATCTTGGCTCTACCGGTGTTGCCAAACACGACATCGAGACCACTAGCAGCCAGCCTATTCGCCAAGCCCCTAGACGATTGCCGCTTCACCATGCCAATGAGGTTCGTGAACATGTTGAGCAGCTTTTAGCTGAGGGTTTAGTCGATCCTTCAAACAGTCCTTGGGCAGCCCCTATTGTTGTTGTTCGGAAGCCTGATGGAGCTATTAGACTATGTGTCGATTATCGCAAACTCAATGCTGTAACTGTCAGAGACGCATTCCCCATTCCGCGGATTGATGATGCGATAGACAACATGGGTGACGCACAGTATTTCACAACCCTAGATCTTGCATCCGGTTACTGGCAGGTAGAGCTAACTAATGCAGCAAGGGCGAAATCAGCATTTGTCACTCCATTTGGATTGTTTGAATGGAAAGTCATGCCATTTGGGTTGTGCAATGCCCCAGCCACTTTCCAGCGCCTGATGACCATGGTTCTGGGTGATCTTGTGCCAAGCGTATGTTCAGCGTACATAGATGACACCATAACTTTCTCGAAAACATTTCAAGAACATCTGGTTAGACTGCGCCTAGTGTTTGAAAAATTCCGGGCAGCAGGTTTGAAGGTCAAGCCTCGTAAGTGCCAGATTCTCAGCAAGTCGGTTACGTATCTTGGGCATGTGTTCAAGGGAGGTGGTGTGAGCCCTGATCCCAAGAATTGCAGTTCGGTCACCAGTCTCAAACCACTTAGCTCTGCAACCGAGGTTCGTCGATTTGTAGGTTTTGCTTCCTACTACAGGCGGTTCATCAAGGACTTCGCGACAATTGCAGCACCGCTACACAAGCTAATGCAGAAACAGGCAAGCTTTTCGTGGACGGATGAGTGTCAGCAAGCGTTCGATATCCTGAAGCAGAAGCTCACGTCATCTCCTGTCCTGACGTACCCGGATCCATCCCGCAAGTTTATCCTGGACACGGATGCTTCTGACACTGGTATTGGTGCAACTCTATCGCAGGTTGACGATCAGGGCAGAGAGCAGGTAATTGCGTATGCTAGTAGTTCACTTAGTAAGAGCCAACGTCGCTACGGCACAACTCGGCGTGAGATGTATGCAGTGGTCTTCTTTGTGCAATACTTCAAACATTATTTGCTGGGTGCAAACTTTACCTTGCGAACCGATCACAAAGCCCTTCTCTGGTTGAAGTCTTTCAAGGATTCGGAAGGTATCCTGGCGAGATGGTTGGAGAAACTAGAAGCGTTCGATTTCACAACTGTCCACCGTAGAGGTACTCAGCATGCCAACGCAGATGCATTGTCACGGTTTCATAGCCAACCTGCGGACAATTCGGAGCATCCTGCATCGGCCACTGCCGAGCCTTCAGTAATGGATCCAAATATTACTGTTGTCTGTCCTTCCCAGTCTTCCATTCCTGTCCCTACAGCCGTGCCATCAGTCTCTCCGGATACAGCAGCTGGTGATGCATTGACGCAGGATTCTGGACATCAAGCATACGTGGGTAATGTTGACGTTGAATCACAACCTGCAGAACATGCGAATGATGATAGCAATTTACTTGGAAGCAATTGGGCAGATTTTTTTAGTGCAGAAGATATTCGCAGAGCTCAAGCGGAAGACAGTGACATTGACTGCATGATTGGTTGGCAACAAGCATTGTTAGACAGGCCTAAACGCAGTGATAGTGCTATGAAAGGAGCATCATTAACCTTGATACGTCTGTGGAGTCAGTGGAAACGGCTGGTTCTGCAAGATGGCTTATTGTATCGTACGTACACTTCAGTAGATGGTAGCAACTCATTTCTGCAACTTGTTGTACCTGTCAGTTTGCGACAGAGAATTATGACTGGGATGCACAATGAGTGTAGTGGTGGCCACCTCGCTACTGAACGTACTCTAGAGAAGGTGAAAGCTAGATTCTATTGGCCTTTTATGTCGTCTGACATTGAGCTGCATTGCAAGGCGTGTGCGCTTTGTTCAGCTAGGCGTACCCCAGCACCAACCGCTCGCGCTCCGATGAAGGTGGACCAACCATCCTTTCCACTGCAACGTGTCGCTATGGACATCATGGGACCACTGCCCAGAACAAATCGAGGTAACCTCTACATTGTTGTGATTACTGATTATTTCACGAAGTGGGTAGAAGCGTTTGCCATCCCGGATATGACTGCTAGGACAATAGCTTCGGCACTGATTGATGGTTTCATTTGTCGCTACGGTGTGCCACTGTCTATCCACACTGATCAAGGTGCGCAATTTGAGTCAAATTTGTTCAAATCCATCTGTGAACTGTTAGATATGAAGAAGACACGCACGACTCCATATCATCCTTCTAGTGATGGTTTAGTTGAACGGATGAATCGTACACTTGAGAACATGCTGAGTGCCAGAGTCAATGCCAATCACAATGACTGGGACCTGCATATTCAACGCTGTTTACTGGCGTATCGTAGTAGCGTACATAGTTCAACCAAGGAAACCCCAGCTAGATTGATGTTCGGCAGAGAGCTTAAGTTGCCAGTGGATATTATGTTTAACGACTCCAGAGAACATGTCAAATCTGTACCTGACTATATGATTGGTCTCGAGATCTCCTTGCAGCAGGCATTTTCTCACGCTCGATCAGCTGGCGCTAAAGCACAGAAACGTCAGAAGGACTACTATGATGCAAAGACGACCAAGCCACGGTTTGCGATCAATGACAAGGTGCGCTTACACAACCCAGCGGTGAAAGCAGGCAACACAAAGAAGTTCCTCAAGCCATGGACCGGGCCGTATCGAGTTGTCGAGGTGATCGATGACGTGGTGTACAGGATTGAGCACTGTGATACAGGGAAACTCCAGGTGGTGCACATCAACCGGCTCAAGTCAACGACTCAAGTACCGGAGGAGCAGCACGCTCCAGTGCCAGCACACCTACCTCAACCGGCGCTAATTGATTACGTGCAAGACGCAGTTCCGGCTATTCCAGTTCCGCCTGTTCCGGTTCCGGCAGTTCCGGTTATTCCAGTTCCGGCAGTTCCAGCTGTTCCAGTTCCGGCTGTTCCAGTCCCGGCTGTTCCGGCAGCTCCCGTTGTGCCGGCCGTTCCGATCATGCCACAGGCAGGTGGGTATAACTTACGCAATCGGGCAAATCTCCAGAGGCCGGTGCGATACCGTCAATGAGAGCCAAGAACAATTGATATGTACAATTTTCTTGTGAAGATTTGAGAGATTGAGATTTGAGTTTTTTTTTAGATATAGTGTTGGGTTGGCATTTAACACACAGTTTATATAGCTTCTTCCTTGGGTTCTTTCGTTTCATTTTTATTTTTACAATATTCACATTATCACGAGGACGTGATTCAATCTGGGAGGGGGCCATGTAGAGCATGCAGATTCTTCAACCTTGTACCGGTTGCATTGTAGTCTAGTGCCTGTGTCACTGTAGCTTGGTGTGTTAAAACCTGTACAGTAATAAGACTAGTATCCTTTGCATATGAAGTTCGAACCTACCTTTTTCAGAAGCTTTCCTTTTTTCTTTACTTTCTTCCAATACATGTCTTCTGATTGGCCGAATCTGTGCCATCTCTCTATCTCCTGATTGGTCTAAACCGTTGCTCGTTGTTATGTGAAACCTGAACTCTCTTAGTCTTGGCACATATAAAAAGCTCTGTCTCTGAAGAAAGATCATCCTTCATTTCTTCAACCACTTCTCCTTGCTCTGGTGAGACTTGTTGGTTGTTGTGTGCCCAACCACTTGGGCCACGCTACAATACGACGGTTTGTAGCTTGGTTGTCCAGACGCACCAGTGGGTAAACTCGCCAACTTTCAAGTGCACTTTTCTGCACTGTACAGTTTTTCGATAAGGTCTGTTTTCTCATCTGACGGCTATTATTATTATATTATTTAATTTATTATATTTTTAATTTAAAATTTTTTAATTTTGTATAGGTACAACTCAGCCGCCCGATGCAGATGGTTGCAGTCAGGACTCAGGAGCACCGTATTGTCAGCGCAGTGCGTCCTCCGCCTTGTAGGTAGTAGTATGCTCCCTAACAAAATGCGCAGTCATGTGCATGTACGCCAGAACGCCACCGTTAACAGAAACATTTCCATGTCGCTATGTGATGTTTGCAGCCTCACACTGATTTCGTGCTACATGTCCACTCCTCCTTCCTACACCCTTTTCTTAATTAACCCCATTATTATATTCGCTTCCATGTAATTGGGCTTGTAGCCCGTGTGTACTAGCGAATTCAAATAAAAAATATACATCCATACATGATTGTACATGTACATACTCAATCTGCGAACAGCATACTGTTTCGTTCTTTGTGAACTCATCAGCGCAGCGCAGAGAAAATGAGGCCGAACCTGATAGCAATGAAAATAAAATTTCTAAAGCCAGATTGAAAACCAGGCCCGAATGTACCTTGCCAGAGTGCTCAAACTGACAAGTCAGTGAGTTTTGCGCAATGCAAACAACAAATGCATACATCTACTTCATACGAGATAAGCCTTGTTTTTGAATTGAAAAATCATTGTTCCTCCGCCTTGTTACCTGCTGTCAACCCACAACACGTACCTGACATTGTACCACTTGAACTACATCACCAGTGTGAGAGACAATGATGTCCGCATTTTCCAGTCTCCCTCAAACCAATGAGTTTGGACGATGATGTTCTAAAACATTAGCCGCCCGGGCGTCTGAAGGGGGGCGGGGTGGGGGGGGGGTGAGTGCCCGGACGTATGGGGGGGGGATGACTGAGTGCCCAGGCGTCTGAGAGGGGGAACTGAGTGTGCAGGCGTCTGAGGGGGACTAGGAGACCGGGACTGAGCGCGTCTGAGCGTGGACTGAGTGTCCGGGCGTCTAGGGGGGGGGGACTGACTGCCCGGGGGTCTGAGGGGACTGAGTTTTCACCTGGCTGGCAACTTCTTGGACGTGCTTGCAGAACCCCAACAATTAGAAGCTACTAAAGGTTTCTGCAATCGCTTGTCTCAAGACACACTACATGTACAATGTACATGTAGGTCCGACTTGCAACTGGACTCCACAGAAGTGCTGGCCAGTAGCAGACAGAGCTTGGACCAGAGCCAGACGTTACTGAAGTAACGTCTTCTGCATAGCTACGGGAATTAAAGCTGTGTGGACCCTGGCTAGCGCCAGACGTTACTGAAGTAACGTCTTCTTCATAGCTACGGGAATTAAAGCTGTGTGGACCCTGGCTAGCGCCAGACGTTACTGAAGTAACGTCTTTTGCATAGCTACGGGAATAATTTTTAACGTGATTTTTGGGCCTTTTTTGGACAGCGTGCAACAAAAAAATCTTTCCTTGCAAAGGGCACATTTTAGGCCATAACTCTTGAACGGCTGGTCAGATCGGGACACAATTTTCAGAGAATTTGCAGCTATTCAAGCTCTTTTAACTGACGTAGCACTCAATATGAATTTACAAATTCGATTTTTCAGCGAATTTTGGGCAGTCTGCCAGTGATTCTGCTTGTGCCGCTGTGAGCACCCATGCGCCGCAGTTATACAAAAGAACGGGCAGAACCAGGGCATTATGCAGTCGGATGCGCCTCTGCTCACTGACCTTCCCACGCCTCAGCCAGAGGCTATACATCCTGCCGTCTGCACTCGAAGCGAGGTCTTTCCTCCGCTCCAAGTCCTCACTGTCGCCAATGAGGGACCCTAGCTGCCTGCTGGACCGCCAGGAGTCTGAAGTTGATGTCAGATGCAATAATTCGGTCTTGGTCTCATTTGCTGTAAGGGACCAATCCCCGAGTTCTGCGCTTATGATGGAGAGGCTTCGCTTCAGCCACTCCTCACTGGTTGAGTACAACGTCACATCATCGGCGTAACCTGTTTCTCCGGGTATGTGACGGTCGGCGAAAGGGCGTTCGGGAAGGTTTGCTCTCACTTGGCGCAATGCTGCCTCCAGGTAACAAATAAAAAGAACAGGGATTAGGCCATCTGCCTGGGGGGTGCCGATGGTGCTGAGAAACGGATTGGCAGTTGTCTTTCCTACTTTCACTGATATTGTGTGTGGAACAGTAGGTGCAGGATCATGCACACTTCATCGGTTGCTAGTCACTGATGCCATGACGTCTAACAGTTTGGTGCGATCGATCGTGTGGAACGCATGGGACATGTCAATTCCCAGCATGTGGCATTCCCAGTTGTATTGAGTCGCCTTCGCCGCAATCCAGCGCTGTGTTCATACCACATCTGTTGTACTTCGGCCTTGTCTGAAGCCAGATTGAGTTGGACCGACATAACGAGCAACGTCCTTTGCGATTCGGCAGTGCACTACAAGGGAGAAAACTTCAGCAGAGCTGACTATGATACTGGATGGCTGAGATCTACTTTTCATGGCCGAAGCAGCAAGGAACATCTTTGCTGAGTCAGGTGCCTGCTCCACCTTCTCTGCCAGTCTGTCGAGGCGTTCATCGGCATCGGCCCGCTGAATAGAACGGATGTTGTGCTGTATCTGGTTCCGCTGCCTCTTTAGCTCTGCCAAGGAGTGGTGACCCGACTCTGGACTCTGCACGAAGCCGAACCTCCCGCTTCTGCTCCGATAGGCGTGCCACTTCCTGGTTGCGCAGAGGTTACTTCCCGGATGTGGATCTGTGCATATGGCCAACACTGCTCTCTGCCGCTTTCAGGGTACATAAACATAACATAAAAATGGAGTACATGTAGATGATACATGTAGATGCTACAGCTAATCATTTTCAATTACAAGGATTGTGACTGAGAGGAGCATCGTCATGGCTGATCATGGCGAGTTGTTGTTGTTTATTTATTTCACATCGCATGTCCAGCTTCGTGCCCGGATCAGTATGTGCCTGATTCGCTGGCAAATTACTTGCCTGCGGGGGTCACGACACTCGTCCCGCAGAAGGCTCATGAGTGCTGGTCATGGTGGTTTTGTGGTGGAGTGCAGAGCCCGTGCTCACCTGGCTGTTAAGCCCGACCTAAATGTTTCATGATTATTATTGTCTGTATTTTTGTTGTAGCAATTTTGCTATTATATGTTGGTCATGATTTGATGGTTGATTTTCTCGTTTTCTTTGTTTACCTTATCTGGTTTTCTCATGTCTGGACTGTTGGATGAGTTGGGTAAACGGTGCTGCTTGGATGGTGTTTGCGGGTGCGGGTTTACTCTTTGCAAAATTCTTTCAACGTTTCGGCAAAAACATACTTCATAGCACCAAGTATTCCATGCATGTATATAGCTGCAAACTTGCACACCATTGCATACCTGATGAAGGCAATTTCGCCGAAACGCTGAAAAATTTGATTGAGAAATGAGTTCGAGTTTGCAGAGTGAATGGGAAGAGAGCGAGTATGCTCTGAAGCCTTTTTTCATATTTATTTTTGCCTGTGCAAGACTGCTTTACTACAGTGCATGCTGGCAACTGAGATCCGACCGCCCAGGGGTTCGGATTTCAGTTTCCAGCAGGACTGTAGTAACATTAGGAGTAGTGGTATGTACACACTGGTGGTATGTATGTATTATTATCCTACGGCAATCGCACACTAATACGGTGACGTTTAGCTGGCAGTGGAGTATAAATGCTCGCTGAAAGGGAACTAAGGACGTGGGCAATTTGTTACAAGTTCTCTTGAGCCTAACGCGCAACATTCAAAGCTGGTTGTGTTTTTAAACACAGGATCAAGCCTGGATTGTTACGCATGAGAGAAACGTTCGTCCATTCAAGTCTCATTCATCCCGTGTCGTTCAAGAGTCAGTCAGGTTTTGTAAAATGTCCAGTGAAAGCCAACAGCTTGTGCCCAAGAAGGAGGCGAAGCTCGGCTTGCGCGCCAAGATAGCGGCTTTGAGGGCAAAGAAAGCACTTATTGAGCGTCAGCGAGAAGAATGTGAAATATCTAGTGAAAGCAAGGAGCGTGTGGCCAAGAAGGAGCCAACGCTCGACTTGTCCGCTAAGGCAGCGAAGGAGGAGCCAGAGCTCAAA
This sequence comes from Sycon ciliatum, assembly GCF_964019385.1. Classification (NCBI taxonomy): domain Eukaryota; kingdom Metazoa; phylum Porifera; class Calcarea; order Leucosolenida; family Sycettidae; genus Sycon; species Sycon ciliatum. The sequence continues at coordinate 7,512,963 of NC_088645.1, forward strand.
ATTCCCGCTGAGTCAGCGACTTCGAAGGCACAGAGAGCAACTAGCGAGCGTCGGCGACAAGAAGATGATCGTCAGAGGGCATGCACAGCGGCCGGGGAACCTTACAAAGTCCAATTTCAGACAAACGCCGATAGCTCGACTGATCAGGATCGTCCGTATGGTGCCCTTAAAGTTAAGAAACGTGCCCTTAAATCGCGTCTTCCACTGGACCCACGGGTATGGTGGGAGTTGTCACAACATCGAACTCTGGAACCTGCGTACCTGAGGACTACGCGCGAAGGACGGGTACGCATCAATAAGATGAAGAGAGATGCGGCGAAGAGACAACAACTTGAGTAATTATCGTACTAAGGAGGACGAAGCTATTATTGACCATTGGCATACATGTATGTCTGTATGTCTGTTATCATGCACCCATTATTTTGACCTTTTTCGACTTGTTATATGTCGTTGATGTCGGGAAAACGCCTCAATAAAAATTATTTGCGTTCAATCACTAGTGTACTTTTCGTGAAAGCTATTGCCTCATGTCATGGAACTTGAGCTACTTCGTAGTAGTTCTCTCCTTCTACTATGATCAAATTTATGATCGATCAGGTAAGACGAAGAGAAAGGGCTCCCACTTCTACCAAGGTCGTAGGCGGACGCAAATTATTCAGCCAAGACATTTGAAGAGGGAGGCGAGAAATCGCAATGAATGGAGGTGGACACAGAAAGAATCACGGCTAGCTATTTTGCCGGCTTCGTGCTCGCCTCCACAACAGGAGAGGGAAACCGACAAGCAAGTCGTCGATAAATGCATGGGCGTCGTAATTGCCCTCAAATGTTAAATGTCTTCGGCCGTGGGTGTGTTTTGTTTAAACGTGTGATCAACACTGGTCAGCGTTTGTTCTTTCAACATTTTCAATCTTTGCTTCTCCAGTAGTGCAGAATAAAGTGGAATTCCCTGTGTTGGCTGTACCTTGACAATTTATATCAGTTGCTAGCCTCCACGGCAATACCCGCTCTAGAGCTGCACAATTGGGTTGATGTTTGTCCAAAGTGTGACTGGTAAGAGACAATCGTGGAGAGTCGTTGTCTTGCCAGTAATCAATACTGTAACTAGGGCAACTGGATCGGGACAACAAGTGTTTGATCAGAGCAACAAGTGTTTGATCAGAGCAACAAGTGTTTGATCAGAGGAACAAGTGTTTGATCAGAGCAACAAGTGTTTGATCAGAGCAACAAGTGTTTGATCGGAGCAACAAGTGTTTGATCAGAGAAACAAGTGTTTGATCAGAGCAACACGTGTTTGATCAGAGCAACAAGTGTTTGATCGGAGCAACAAGTGTTTGATCGGAGCAACAAGTGTTTGATCGGAGCAACAATGGTTTGATCAGAGCAATAACTGTTTGATCAGAGCAAAATTGTTTGATCTGAACAATAACTGTTTGATCAGAGCAATAACATTTTTACGCATAATATTTACAAATAAGCATAGTTACATTCTTACGTTGTTATGTCTTAGTCCTAGCTTGTAACGTGTTTCAGATTACATGTAGTAGCGTGAATTAAGTGACTGTTTCTGTACTGTCTTACAAAAAGCCAACTTTGTATCATTCTTCTCATATATCCCTGATGATGCCCTCCTGAGTGAAAAGTAGGACAATTTCAACTGTACGTGGTGTAGCCAAGGACTGTTTGTGTGGTGCGAGTTGGGTATACTGAAAATATGACAAGGCTATAGCGGAGTTTCAAAGTTCCTAAAAAATGTTTCAATCTATTTGTAGAAAACAACAAGGACCAAGGAATTACAAGTTATGATATAATGTTCACTAACACCACCAGTTACTAAACAATCAGCTCATGCGATAACATTGCACGACATTGACCGACAACACTGACGTTGTACTACTAACTGGCTAACAGCTCTAACACATCTCGGATGCGCACTCCAACAGCCTTCCAATTTAGAAGTTGAACCTGTCCTGCAATGTTATCGGATGAGCTGATTGCTTAGTAACTGGTGGTGTTAGATGACGGCTTTGAGCAGCAAAGCCCACGCATGCACGTGTTTTGTCACGGGTTCGTCACGCGGCACATGATTAAAAAAATATTTTTTCCGAAAATGGTGGATGAAAAAATAAATCTTGCGTGGCCGCTTTGCCCTGCCTCGTGTCAGCAAAGCGAAAAAAAACCCTGACCTTGAGCTATTCACGGAAGCCTCTGATGTTGGCTTCTGCGGTTTCTATCAAGGACAATCGTTTTTGGGGCAATGGGCCGCTGAGATGCAGCATGAACCTATTGTGATTACTCGCTCCCGAGAACTGGCTTCCACAGCCAACCAATGCCTGTTTTTTTTTTTTTTTTTTTTTTTTTTTTATTATGTTCACACTCCCAGCTCGAAAATAATAAAGAAAGACAATGATACTGAGACTAGGACGAACGTGACAACTATTGAGCAGGGGCTGCACCGAGACGCAGCAGTGATGGTGGGGCATTGATGGCTCTGCCGACCTGAGGTCTCGGCATCACGGCCAAAAACACGCACCAAAAACAAAAGATAGAGCTGTACGAGTCAGCAAAATGAAAAGAAAGGAAGGGTTAACATCAGCGAGTGTGCGGGAGAAACTGTGAGACTTTTAACAAATTACAAGGGCTGTTACTGAGAGGAGCATCATCATGGCTGATCATGGCGAGTCGGTTGTCTGAGCCAGTTGTGGTGCATAGATAGGGATAGAGGAGAACGACGAGAGAATCATCATAGCGAGTCGACTGCCCAGAGCCAGTTTGTGCTTCGCAGATGGCGATAAACATTAGTTTTGAATGCTTGCATTCCCTTGCTGTGGGGAGGCTGGGACAGAAGAGCGGCGGGGAGGGAGTTCCAGTCACTAATACTGCAGTGCGGGAACGAGCGCTTTAATGCCAGCGGGACAGATGCAAGCAGCTGGTGTTGGAGCTGGTGGTCATGGCCAATGACGCTACCATGCTCGCTGCGAGTTCTGGGGCTGGATGAGGGGAAATGGCGCGGTGGCAAAACAGAGAGCAGCTGCGGAGGGCCAGGCAGGTAATGCAGCTTGTATAGGCAGGCAAGCGAGGCAACAGTACGAAGGATGGCCAGGCTAGGTAATAGTGCACCTGGACCGATGATTCGCAGAGCACAGCGTTGGATATGATCCAGGCGTTGCAGGTAGCTGGGCGGAGCACCTATCCAGATGAGGGGGGCATACTCCATAACTGGTCGAACAAATGCCTTGTATACTGTGGTGCGGCCGGCTGGAGAGAGAATGTGCGCTGCACGGCGCAGGAAGCCCAGGCGTTGTTTGGCTCGAGTTGCAACCTTCTGGACATGAGTGCTGAATGACAGCTTCGAGTCAAAGGTCACTCCAAGTAAAGAGAGCGCCTTCTCCTCAAGGACAGGAGTGCCGCCGAAGACAATGCGAGGCAAATTGATGGGGGTTCTGCGGAGAGTGGCGGTCATGGCTTGGGACTTCGACGGTTCGAAGGAGATGCGCCATCTGCGGCCCCACTGATGCAAGCGATCAACAGAAGTCTGGAGGCTCAATGCTGGTGCCAACTCCTCCGCTGAACTCGCCGCTCTGATTGCTGCCAGCAATGATCTCATGAGCGACTCAGACCTATAAGCCCGGTATTTGGAACACATAATCTGATGTACCCGGTTCCTGCTATGGCCAAGTTCCGGTCCCTGACCGCTACTGCCGGCAGCTCACGGCGAGTGTTTGTGTTCGTCGACTGAAGCTACTTCTTCCGAGTTTGCTCGACTAAGATCCTCAACTGCAACCGGGTGAGCTCCCATTCTGTGCGCATTGGCGGAGCCACACTCATGGCTGTGAAGCAGCCATATGCCGTGCAGGCTGCTGGCGAAGTGCAGCATCCGATCACTATGTCAGGCGTGCGGCCGGTATGCCCTCTGTGCAATGGATAGCAGCAAAGACTGGAACAGCCCACGCCCAGGTGGTGTTGAGAACAGAAGTGAGGTACATTTGTAGTGTTGTACAGTGTCGTGCCGTCCGCTTGTTGTGCAGTCCTTGTGCTGGTGTGGCTCTGTGGGTATCACTTAGGGG
>NC_088645.1:7522026-7572026 GCF_964019385.1 Sycon ciliatum
TCGGTTAGCGCTACGGAGATGTGTTGAAGCTCGGTGTCAGGACGTCGAATGTCTCAGTACTCTGTCAGTTTGTGTGCCTAGTTGTTGCACTTTCTAACTGTATAGTTACAGTGGTGGAGAGTTACTCTTAACTCGTTTCCATATGTCCTTTTCCTTTCTACTAATAATAACAATAATTATTGTAAATTTTACATTAGACTGTATTCACAGCCATTTTATGACATTAGACTTTAGTACTCGACTGTTTTCACAGCCATTTTTGCTCTTTTTTCTTCCGGTGCTGTTGAGGTTGCACTCGTAATAATTATTGTGTTTATTTTGCCCGTACAAGAGGCTTGGTTACGTTGAAAAAAATTCGGAGAGTAATATTATTACATACGCATCCATCTACGGGTATGAGATATAGGCGATTCAAAATCGAGTACAAACACGACCAAGATTCGTACGTATCTCCACAGCAAAAAACAACAGATAGAATGTACTCTTTGCGTACTAATTTCTGCAGTATGGCCTACATGTCACAAGGCAGGTGTTGATGTAACAGCTGTCAAGTTCTGGAATATAGTGCCACGCGATGGTCAAAACGCGTCACTACGTTCTGAACTTTTTGTTCGCGACAACCAAGTGCTGATTTTACTCTTTGTACTTCGACAATAAACCATGGACCGCGTGTATCGTCTTGCCGACATCGACAAGCCCAAAACTATAATGAAGGTTGATCCGAAAACGGGAGAGAAGAAGTTGGTGGATGTCGAGTTGAACTATATCACGGACAAGCAGTACGATGCGGAGGAGAAGAAAGCAATACGCAAGAAGAAGATAACGGTGAAGAAGAGGAAAGCAGGATTCCCACTAGTCGGGCCATCGCCTTTGGCTCCCAATCAGCCTCTTCAGCTTGGTGCTACAGCCGCCGCAGCGGCCGCAGCTGCCGTTTCCAAACCCAAACCAAGCGGCAGCAGCCAGAGTAAAAACACCAAGGGTCCGAGCCGACAGTAGGTAGTACAGGTAGTACCTGAGAAGACCAAACTGCAATAATTGTGCTAGCATCTTCTTAAAGAAAACTACCTGTTAAAAGTTGTAAGTGTTGTTAGTGGAGGCCATCATCTCCCTGTATATGCTCATGTCTTCTCTGGTGCTGCTAGCCATGGTTGGGACGATGGTGTGCAGAACTCTTCAGGAGAAAGGTATAAAGGAGGGAAAGGCTGAGTGCTTTGAAGGGCATAGAGGAACTGTTGTTCGATTCTTGCGTGGACGGCCAATAGTGTCATGTGTGTGTGTGTGTGTGTGTGTGTGTGTGTGTGTGTGTGTGTGTGTGTTTGTGAATTTGGGTGTGAGTGTGTGTGCGAACGCCCACGTAAGTTGATAAAGTAATCGCTTCAATTCATAGAATGGAGAACACCGACACCACCAACGCCACTGTGGCACACGCCAACACCACCAACGATGACAACAATGTTCCTATCTGAGTTGGTGACGGTGTTGTCTGCAATGCGTTAGCTACATTTGGCCAGATCCACGGTAACGTCTGCCATAGGAGATCACTATCGGCACAGGGATGTAGGAATATGTGGGTAGGTAGGTTTTGATTTTGAATTCGCCGAACCAAACGGGTGATGTCGCCCAATTAAATGGGAGCCAATGAAACAATAAAATGTATAGAAGAAAAAATGACGAAGGAACTACATGTACAAATAATTTGGTTACGTTATAATGTCCACTAACACCACCAGTTACTAAAATTTAATAATCAGCTCATGCGAAAGCATTGCAGGACACTGACCGACGGCACTGACGTGCTACAACTAACTGGCTAACAGCTCTAGCACACCTTGGATGCGCAATCAAACAGCCGTCCAACTTGGAAGGTTCTAAGTTCTAGAAACCTACACCTTCCCCTTCTTATGGTATTTCTATATCATAGAACCGGCTCGATACAGATAGGTCTAAATTCTCCCCATTATCGTTTGCAAAGCCTGTGCTTCCCTCTTGGATGCACATGTTTCTTTTCTCCTATGCATCGGCGCACAGGAATAATGATGATTCCGAGACCTTTGGTCGGAGGAGTTTCTTTTGCCCCGCCCCCACTTCCATCCAATATGCCACCGCCCCCGCTGTGCAGCACCTGATGGTTCTGTAGTATTCAGTAAAAAAAAGAAAAAAAGGACAGATCGCCTTTGGGGCGACATATAAACTCTTCTCCTTACGTATATTATGGCCTCGCAGAACATTTCATGTTCCCTACTCGCATCCATCGACACCATGGTCTGCACTTTGGTGATTTCAAGGGTCGCGTGATGCGCGCAACTGTGCAGTCAGGTACATGGTAGTTCTGAGATGGTTGTGAGACGGAAATTGACGTATGCAACTTACGTACGGTATAGCGCCCCGCCAACCATTTGGCACGGTACGGGGAGCGAATGAGATAGTGGTATTCACTTGAGTGCGTGGAGAGCTCCACGGCGTTGTACTCATACATGATCGTACTGGTCTCCTCACCATGTACAACTACTGTCCTATGCTGGAGTACACACAAAGAAACGCTGGAACCAGGGCAACCCTAATCCTATTGCCCGTTTGCATGCAGGTCGTTAGACTAGAACCTTGACTGGCACATCCAGCGGAAATCGCGAGTAGAACGAATTCCGAAACTTGTGCTGCGCCACTAGAAAAGCTGAAGGCGTTCTCGGATAAGTCAGAGAACAATGGCAGCCCGATTCCCTCAAAAAGACAATGGTGCAAGTGGAAATTCACCAACAAAAGATGCGCAGGGTGCCGCGCCAGCGCAGGGTGCCGCGGCAGTGCAGCCACTAGCTATGGTAGTTGCCCGACGTGACTACATCAACGATGAGGCGTTCAACATAGCCCGCCAAATCTATTCGCCGAGTTTTCCCGTAATCCAAGGAGGCGAAAGTGTCTACTCGCACAAGAAGGTCGAGCAGTCCATATTTAAAGGCAGGGGCCGTGAAATACTCCTACTGAAGAACGAAGAGGCCTCTCCGGGTACAGTTATGAAGCTGTTTATCCGAGAGGACAACAATAAAGTGGTTTCTGAAATTAACGAGCGTCGTTATCTCAGGGAGTTAAAAACGCACCTGTATCTACTGAACGGGAATACTGGGTCGAGATCACCCTGTCCCTTCATTGCTAGCATCACTGCTTCACAGTTTACCTTCGACAACGCCTGGGGGATTGAAGTAGAGTACTTTCCAAGGGGCACTTTTGCAGATATTACTCTGGAAATGAGCCCGACGGATTGCCTACTACTACTTGCCTCTGCTGCCCGAGGTATAGCCTACGTGCATCACAAGAAAATAGCTCATGCTGATATTAAGCCGGAAAACTTTGTCGTTACCCAGGATGCGGAGGGGAAACTGCAGGCTAAAGTCATTGATTTCGGAACAGCTCGTCCCTTTGGAACAACAGTGTGCAAGTATTTCGGAGACACAACGATATACCGTTGTCCAGAATTATTTATTCATAGTTCGTCGTACTGCCTGAAAGAACAGCCATCAGCAGCAACTGACGCGTGGAGCTTTGGGATGACCGTGCTATGGGTGATGACTCTAGCAACGGCTCGCACGCCATGGAAGCGTGCTGAGTACTCGGATATCGATTACAATTATTTCTCACAAAACAACGAAGGCCTGAATGGTGGTGCAGATCCAGAAAAGCTCACGTTCTTGGACTCGGACTTTCACGTGCTGTCAAAGTTCGCTAACATGTTAGTTTGCAATCTGCTGACACTGAAACCCAGCAAACGGTTCTCCATGGCCCGTGTTGCAGACGAGATCGCTAAACACCTACAGAAGTCACCTGATGAGCCAGAAACTCGGAGAAGAGAAGAAGTGGCGTGCGCGCTGCGTGACAAGTAGAAAGAGGTATTTAAAAAGTGTTAGACTGCTAGGGATCCGTCTAGAGTGTCTGCACGTTTTTGAGACAGTATATTCTCACGCCTTGGCTGAAAATCATCGAAACGATCACTGCTGCTTGTGTAATTTCTAATTGTACAGTAATTGTCTGTGCAGCCCATTGCTGTTCCAATTCAACCATGGTCACGAGTCGTCTTTTCTTACTAAATCCCAGCACCTTCATGCAGGTTTGGTTTTCGAAGAAGCGTGTATGACGTCACTTCCATCCTAGTTAATAATATCTGCAGGCTTATAGAAACGTTTATGACGTCACTTCCATCCAAGTTAATAATACCTGCAGGCTTATAGAAGCGTGTATGACGTCACTTCCATCCAAGTTAATAATACCTGCAGGCTTATAGAAGCGTGTATGACGTCACTTCCATCCAAGTTAACAATACCTGCAGCCATTTTCGAATAAATAAATTGACTATGGAATGTCCAGGGGTTCCATCGTCTTCTTAACCATGGTAACTTTCCTGTCGGACTAATTATTGACTTAGCTCAATCGGCGGGCAGTGCCGCACCCTTTCTCTGTGCATTATTCGGTCAAGCCCTGCGACGGCCAACCTAGAATAAAAAACAACAATAATAATAATTTATGGAAGAAAAAATGGACCAAGGAACTACATGTACAAGTTATGCTATAATGTCCACTAACACCACCAGTTACTAAACAATCCACTCATTCGATAACATTGCACGACACTCACCGACGGTGATGACGTTCTACAACTAACTGGCTGACAGATCTAGCACATATTGGATGCGCATTCCGCCTGCCTTCCAACTTGGAATGTTCTAAGTTATAGAAATAACATAAGGAGGAGAAGGTGAGCGCAACCAAGATAAGCACGAGCTGAAAGTCTCAGCTGTGAAGGACGTTGGCGGATGTTCATGCATGTCGATGACGATACTGGCAAGACCATTGGACAATTCGGTCAAACCACGATTTAAGGACGCAAAGCAACATTCCACACAACTTGTGTGGCTCAAAAGATGCGAAGATCAATAAAGGGGAAGCTATGCGAACAAGAATCATGCAAAACCGAATGCCTCAGGAAAACAGCACTGTACTTCGACTATGACAATTTAGATGGGCAATAAGCAGCGGTAACAAGCAGCAGTTTCACAGGACGATCGTTTCGCAGTATAGATAACGACGGCTTAGCCGTTATTGTTCTAGGTGAAATGTACTGCTGTTATGTGTTATCACTTTGTCCTTCCTTCTTTCTTTCTCTTGTTTGTTCATGTTTTATTTGCAAGTTTATTGTTAGCAAACGCATTCGTTATTGCTCTCGCTTTCATTGTTAAAATTCACACTTGTAAATTTCACTGCTGTTGTTCTTGGTGTTATGTCATATATGTGTTATCACTTTGTCCTTCCTTCTTTCTTTCTCTTGTTTGTTCATGTTTTATTTGCAAGTTTATTGTTAGCAAACGCATTCGTGATTGCTCTCGCTTTCATTGTTAAAATTCACACTTGTAAATTTCACTGCTGTTGTTCTTGGTGTTATGTCTTGAACTTAGGTTTTCTATAATCAGATAATAGTTCAATTTTGTTTCAGTGTCCTGTAGTACAACGACGATTCCTGATGTGTTTTACGGAAACTTGTTTGAATCCTTATTTTCTCTACACTATTTCTTACTATTTCACCGTTGAATTGCACATTGTCTCCATCGTTTTATTGTATTGCATGAATAAAGTATACACGAATGTCGATTCAGCTTGTCTTATCGATTGCGTTCTTCAAATTGTTATTCTTATTTCTTGTTTTCGCATCGCGGGAAGTTGAGCCCAGTTCAACTTCTGCGACCAGCGATGTCCATCACTTTCTACACTCCGACCCACGTGACAGCTCGCGTACAGTTTCGAGCTGTGCGTGGCACTGCGTGCCCTGCAGGATTTCGCTGCGATGTGCCATGCATTGCGCATGGAAGACTCTTCGCGCGATCCGAAACAGAGAGGAGACAACGCAGAGAAGCAAACAACATTATAATAGGTCACAATAACATGAATAACGTAAAATTAATGAACCTCCCTACATCTCTGTTTCGTTCAGGGAATTCAGAATAGGAAGTCTGCTGTACCACCCGCTCTTTTCTTTTTACTTTTAAAAGCGATTATTTGTAACATGGAAATTTGTTCCTTGGCTCACCATCTGAGTTCTTTAAAAATTTTCCGCTACCCCGGTTATTTCTTTTATTAGTATTAGTATTTTCTTTGCCTTCGCTTTCTTGTTATTGGGCAACTTGCCCGTTAGAATCTGCGAAGTAAAATAAACAACAACAACAACATAACGTTAACACATGCGCTTAACTGCGCAAGAACGGGGAAGACAAAGTGTCTCTGACGCTGAACTACTGTGCATACTCTGCATACCCTACAAACCTGGCGAACAAGATATCGGTCAACACAGGGAAACGTAAACTGTTCAGTAACTAGGTCTGCGAAAAAATGTGAAGTGAACATAACTACAACATGACAATTACCGCTTTCCAGTGTAAACAGGCGAAAAGCCCTGGTTTGCCCTTTGGCTTCTGGTGGTGGATCTGATCTATTCTGCCCGTCGTTTATTATTATTATTATTATTTTAAAAACGAAGGTAAGTTTTGGGTGGCAAGAATCCACGCAAACACACATCCAGTCACAATAAGGCACTTGTCAAAAAAATCCGAACATTTTTGGTCCCTTCTCATCGAGGATTATACAAGGAATGGCTCAAGTTGGAAAGACTAAAACTTACACCCGACGAGGAATAACACCAAACAATTGTAGCACCAAGCATATTTAAGAAAGGGCTATTGTCGAAGCAGGGTTTGATGGACTTCTCGTGTGCTCTGGATGGCAGTCAAGTGTCAAGTCAAGTCGGTGGAATAGCGCGAGCTCCAGCGTGGGGAGCAAACTGTTTCCTAACAATCATCGCCGAAGTCGCTACCACTATTTCATACAGGTGCGGTGTGAAACAAAACAGAATAATTTGGGATACAGCACTGAGCAAACAAGCATGAAGTTGATTGCTCCTACTAGGAACACACGCTTCTTGCCGAACTCGACACTTGACTGACCCACGACTGCCATCCGGAGCACACGAGGAGCACGTCGCACCTTCCACTCGGCAAACCTGCAAGAAAGTACCACTCCCTGCTCAATACACAGTGTTTCGGGGTCCTCATCAGTTGATGAGGATGGCAGTCGTGAGTCAGTCAAGTGCAAAGTTCGGCAAGAGGCGTGTGTTCCTAGTTCGAACAATCAACTTCATGACTATTACCACCGAAGGCGCAACTTCTAAGTTAGTAAACAAGCAATAGAATATAGGGGAAGATCAAAAGACAAGGAAAAGAACGAAAGACAAGGGAAAGTGAAATCGGAAAATTCTTTTAATTTTGTTCGAAAACGGCATTGATAGAGAACGTTTCGCGCCAAAGAAGTGGTCCATGGCGAAGAGAGCAATAGATCATCCGTGCTGTGGATTATCAGCTGGAATGCAGGTCGCAACCCGAAATTCTCAGAAGAGACTAGAACCGGACCCACTGTACTATTGCGAATCATGTTTGCGATTACAAGTACTTTAAGTACCTGCTTCGCAAGTCTATGAAGATAATTGATTTTGCTGTTATGTCCACAGAAACAAAACGAGTAAGAATCCAGACCGTTTTCTTGTGACCTTCTTCAGTGGAATGACGTCACCGATCAGGAGAATAAAAATTAATACCATAGGAATAGTACAAGCGGATGATAATTGTACACGTACAAAGAGAGCCAAATGGAGGTGAAAAAATTATGAACTATGCTGTGAGGAGTTAACCTGCTTGCACTGCACATACTGGTAACTTGTATTCATGTACGCAACAATCCCTTACGTCGCAGCTGTCGATGTGTACCATCTAAACAATTGATGTGAAATAATAGTATTCTACATGTTGAAGTTGCTAAGCCATTTCTGCCTCCGACCCAATATTTCCCCATTTTTGATTTTGCTAGTTAGCCAGTATGAATCAAAAAAGACAGAAGAAGGCAGACACGCCGGCCACGAGAAGAGCGGCAGAACGCAAAAAAGCACCCAAACCACCCACTTTGGCTACCATAGCCGCCTCCCCAGCCTCGCCCGCAGATCCCAGCCCAGGAGCTTCCACGGCACCAAGCAATGCAGCTATGTCCATGCGCATCCCAGCACTGGCGATGTCACAGAAGGGCGCTAAGCTCGCGGAACGGCGATCAAATGCTGCAGCAGCTGGTGACGCTAGTCCCAATCTCCCCAATCTCCAAGCGCCGACACCAAAGGGTCAATCGCCCCTAGCAAACCCAACACCACCCAAGTGCGAAGGGGCCAAGGCCAGCGGAGATGGTCATCCAGCTTCCTCCAGCCAGCAGGCAAAAGCAACACCGCCCGCTAGGGGACGCTCCCCAGCTAGGACACCGACGGCTACGGCTAAGACTACAGGTGGCGCTGCAGAAAACCCTACTGAAAGTCCAATGTCAGACTTGTAAACTGTTCAGTAACCAGGTGTGCCAAAAAAATTGGAGTGAACAACACTACACTATTACAATTACGCATTACAATTACCGCTTCCCAGTGTAAACGGGCGGAAGGTCCTAGTTTGGCCGTTGGCCTCTGGTTGGTGTACCTGATCTATCCTCCCCACCTTTCATGAGCCGCATCTGACGCCTGATCATGGGGTGGTGGTGTCCCACTCAAAGGGAAAGGCTGTTCTCGACCCTCCTTTTATCCAAACCCATGCAATTTGTTTTTCTTCGTAAATATAGAAGTGCATCACTATAAGTGCTACTAAAAGGCGCAATCCTCCTCAGCCTACTGAAGCTCAACTGATGAGGGGTGAATTTCCCGAAGCACTGTATGGAGCAGGGAGTGGAGCTTTCTTGTAGGTTTGCCTAGTAGCCCTGTCCCAAAGATGCCTTAATTGTTTGCAACGTCTGCTTTTCGCAACCGCGCCCAATACAATTGCATATCGTTGAAAGCGCATTCACCTTTTTGGGAAAAACTCGAAAGTTGCTAAGATCGCAACCTAAAATGAGAGCGGTCTTGCGCAAACGTTGATGCCAAAACCACAAAAAGGCAGCAGCAATGGCGGCAGTGCGTCTAGCCGGCGACAGCAAACTTTATACGCCTTCCTGCTGTAAACCACAACTTTATACAGTGCAAGTAGCCTGTTGTACGCACCTTCCATCATTTCAGTGCACGCAAAAGGGAATGCACATAACGGAACTTAACATTGATTTCTTGTTTCTCTGAAATGAGTGTGAAAGCACGCAAGAAATGAGCGTGAGTGCATTGTACTCTTTGACTTGACCTTTAGACCACCGCATGGGGCCAAGGTTGCGGAATAGTTGCGAGGCAGTTCGCGAAAAAGAAGAAATGAAGTTGCGATTCCTTTCAAAGCAACGAAAAGTTGCGAGAAAGAAGGAAGTATCTTTTGCAGCGTCGAAGGTTCGATTCTCGTGTTCTCTCGATGGCAGTCGTGAGTCAGTCAAGTGTCTATTTTCCTAGAGTTTTGTGCAGAAGAGCCTGCTGAGCTACAGCCGGCAATTACATGTAGCTGTGTATAATTTCAGAACTAAATACACAGACCTAAACACGCCTGTGTGGTGTGTTTCTCCACCAATGAGCGCGTACTATGATTATTTATCGCTGTTCTCACACTTTACCATTTTAGCAGCTTGCATATGCCATTGATATATGTGGAAAGCGCGCACTTGCGCCATTTCTGGTGTATAAGAATGATCATTCCTCCATTATTATCATTATCATCCTCTACTGATGAGCTCCGACAGGGAGCGAAACAGCTGTCTAGAGGCGTGGATCAACATTATCTCTCAACGGAAGTGTCCTTGCTGGTGTCTGTATGGTTCGGCTGAAGAGCGCGTGGTTGTAATGAGTTGGGAATGCAATGAATTGTGTATAATTTGTATCTTATTTCTAGGATTTCCCAGAGGCCGTTTAAGCCTATCAAGGAGGTCTCCATTTCTGTGCAGTTAGGATGAGAATATGATAATACAAAGTGAGCAGAAAATGAGAAATAACACGACGAATTGGAAAACTTGGAAGGAATAGGGCATTGGATATTCACTGAAGTGAGCAAATCAATGAGGAAAACAAGGCATATCAGTGAATACCTTTGCAGTTGAATTGAAACTTAGCTATACTATTATGCAGTTCTCTTTTAAACTCAGCAATATTTTTGATGGAGGTTATTAAGACCATGATTGAGATACGAGAGGTACCTGGTTCAAGTCCTGCCTGGGAGCGGTTTTTCCAGCCGTGCTGCTACCCACAGTCAACTGAGAACTTGTGGCCAGGCACAATGGGTGCATGGATGCAGCTAATGGGGTCGTTTTCGGCACTTGTGCCAGTGGTTGTGAGACGTATCCACTCACCGCCACCGTTAGGCGCTGCATCTTCCGCTAGGGTTTATCGGGTGTTAGCGGCCGTCGTGAGTTCCCTTCTGGAACGGACACGATAATTTACTCTTTTTTATTGTAGGGGCCGACATTTGCACAGACTGCCCACCTGAAACAGAAATAGAAGATAGTATGTGTCCATGTCGATGGAAGACTAGTTTGTTCGCACGGCGCTCACTTTTGGTAACGGTAATGTGGAACATTGCGAGGCGATTAGGGTGCGAATTGATGTATCTAAAGAGGGTGACCAGTGAAAGATACAGGCGTCTAAAGTGAAAGGATTGAAGTTGACATAGCGTATTTAGACTTTCTTTAGTTCCAGGACTGTTTTAGGACTGTTTTCATTCACAACAAAGCCGTGCGTCGGACGATAGAGGTGACTTTTTTCTTTCTTTTTTTTACTATTGAACACTCACTGCATAATGAACTAAAATGTGGAGGATAACTCGACACAATGGTACATATCCAGCAGGACGGAGTGGGTGGGACCTGTGAAGCTCAGCCGACCAAGGTCTCTGACTTGTGGTGACCAGCGAAGATTGCAATCAAAGCTGGACAGCAGGCACACCTCGACCTCCACATTTCTTGCACTGTCACGCCCCTTGCCCAGACCAGTACGGCTCGCTACATCGGAGTCACTCTGGACGAAAATCTTCGCTGGTCACCGCAAGTCACCTCTATCGTCCGACGCACGGCTATGAAGCTCCGGATCCTCCGCCAGATCCGGCACTGCCTAACAGTGCGGCAGGCGATGCTGTATTACTCTGCCCTTATCATACCGGATATTCTGCGTCGAATGCATTTCTCCCAGGACTGTCCGCTGAGCAGCGGAACACAGTAGCCAAACTGGATTAACGCTGTATCTGTTGCGTGGCCGATGAGCACCCATTGGCCCACACTCTTCCCCTGTACACCAAGCTGGGTGTCTGCCCAGTGCTGGAACGAGGGGAATGCAAGCTTCGAGTCCTGACATTTAGAATCCGTTCTGGAATCGTCAGTGAGCTGTTGTCGTCGCGGATTGTATTGCAAGGCCCGCCGACAGGCATGACCACTCGAGGTCAACTGGGACGCAACCTTCCCCTCCCCCTGGCCCACAGTGCTTCTGGCGCATGCCGACCGCTTCTAGCCAGCTGCCGACTCTGGAATGGCCTGCCCGACTGTATGAAGTCCATAGTATCTGTCCGTGAATTCAAACGCATGCTACGCGTATTTTACTTCGGTTAAATGTAATGGCTTTCGTAACCTGCTGATGAGGCTCGATAGAATCATGCTACGATGACCCGACTTGTAAATTTGAGATCCATTTGTTCTGCTCGTCTTGACCCTGCCTCCCCTCATAGCTACTTCTCATTTTCGTATTTTTATTTCATTTATTTTTCTCTTCATTTCTGACTCTTCTTACTGGTTGTCATCGCTTTCATAATATTGAGCAGAACTGCCCGTTTGCCATGCGATGTAAAATAAATAAACAACAGCAACAACGGTGTTACCTCCAGACCATCTAGTTTGCAAACCGGCGCTGCAGAAACAATGT
Source organism: Sycon ciliatum (assembly GCF_964019385.1). Classification (NCBI taxonomy): domain Eukaryota; kingdom Metazoa; phylum Porifera; class Calcarea; order Leucosolenida; family Sycettidae; genus Sycon; species Sycon ciliatum. Next base: position 7,533,890 of record NC_088645.1, read on the forward strand.
GAAGAAGAGGTTGGTGCGACTTCGGGGATACTTGGGGAATTGTGTGTTGCTCCCTACACAGTTAGTTTAGTTTAAATATCTTTTATTATTATTTTTTCTCACCCCGCACCCCTCTACTCTGTTATCGGCCCTCTTAAGCTTTGTGTTCATCACTGTTGAGGCTTCCGATGGAAAATAAAAGAATACTACTACTACTACATACATGGGAGCTCGAGGTTTTTATGCTGACTTGAATTCTCACTTGACTGACTCACGAATGCCATCTAGAGCACACGAGAAGTCCATCGAACAGTCCACTCAGCAAACCTGCAGAAAAGCACTACTCCCTGCTCAATACACAGTGTTTCGAGGATTCACCCCTCATCAGTTGAGCTTGAGTAGGCTGAGGAAGATTTTTTCGACCTCTTTCGTCATGAAGAACTCGAGGAGGCAACAGTAACCTGCTTATCGTCCCTGCCGCTGCTTCTGCACATTCTACCAAATTGGTGACACATGCTGGTGCAGTTCTCTGGAATTCCCTCCATGCGGATATCCGAGGCATCACCAAACTGGCCGCCTTCAAGTCAAGCACTTTGCAACACATTCTTGCCTGCTTTTAGCTTTACGCCCATGTTTCTGTAAAAGTGCTGGAACTGCTCTATTTCGTCGCCACTATTTACCATTAGCCATGTCTCCCCCCCCCCCTTCCTCCACCACCCTACACAGTGGGTCCATTGTTATTAGGCGTCTGCCTGTTTTTGTTTCTCCACTATAAATAAAAGAATACTACTACATGTCGTGAGGAGTTTCCCTGCTTGCATTGTACATAATTTGTATTCAGATACGCAACAATCCCTTACGTCGCAGCTGTCGATGTGTACCGTCCAAACAATTCATGTGAAATATATACATGTTAACCATTTCTGCTTCCGACCCAATATTTCCTTATTTTTGATTTTGCTAGTTAGCCAGCATGGATCAACAAAGACAGAAGAAACCAGACACGCCGGCCGCGGTGCGCAATATGGCCAGTCTGCTCCAGAGGAGAGCGGCAGAACGCCAAAAAGCATCCAAACCACCCACTTTGGCTGCCATAGCCGCCTCCCCAGCCTCGCCCGCAGATCCCAGCAAAGGGACTGCGGCGGCATCAAGCAAGGCAGGAGCTGCGGCGGCATCAAGCAAGGCAGGAGCTGCGGCGGCATCAAGCAAGGCAGGAGCTGCGGCGGCATCAAGCAAGGCAGGAGCTGCGGCGGCATCAAGCAAAGCAATTTCGGCAGCAGCTCATAGCGCTAGGCCCGATCCCCATGTGCCGACACCAAGGCGTCAATTGCCCCTTGCAAAGCCAACCCGGCTCAAGTACGGAGAGGGATTGGGCAGGGGAGCTTGCCGTCCAGACTCCACCAGCCAGCAGGCAAGAGCAACACCACCTGCTAGGGGACGCTCCCCAGCTAGGACACCGACGGCTACGGCGGCCGCTGGCGCTGTACGAACCCCTACTAGAAGTCCAATGCCAGGCTTGAAATTCCCATCACCGGCGGACATCCCTCCTCATGAATCCCCCATGGACTGGGATTACGGTGAACCAAGACTCAAATCACCTGAAAAAGAAGACGATGGTTGTGAGCCCATGGATATGGACGACAGTTTGTAGTGGAGTGTGTGCACGTGTCAACACATCGGCAAGAAGGAACTCGTCATCGCCAAGCACCCTCGCCTGCAGCATTCCCACGATTCGCATAAACTCTAAAGTCACACACCTAGCAATACCCAGTGATGAGGTCTAGACGCCTGTGGCGGCAGCATACCTAGCAAAATAAAATTCTACTGCTACTACTAGTACTAGCATACCATGTTACTCTAGTTTTCCTTGGCAGTAATGTCTGAAATAATTCCGCTGTCCGAACGCGGAAGACCTAGTCGAAGACCTAGTCGACTTAGCAAGATTGTGTAGTAAGCATATACATGACTTTGTATCTATTTAGATGGAATCATGAATTAGAGCATGTCAAGTTCTCACTCGTTTCTGAGTATGGATGCAAGAAATGCAAAAGGGGGTAGATAGATGGACAAGTTCGTGCTGGAACAGGTGCAAGTAGATTAACCCTTTAGGGCCCACAATTATTTGAAGAAATGCACTGCATACGCGAGCCCAGGTACTTATCTGGTCGTAACTTTGGTGTCCTTTGGCCGATTTTGGTGATCTTGGGCTTTCTGGAAAGCTCTTGGCCAGAGGAACACAGCGATAGCCAGCAATACATCACTCGATCGACAGAACCAGCGCCGCAGCGCGATACGGCGCTCCAAAGCCAGCATTGCGAGCGCCCAACTCAAATTCTCTGCCATTTCAACAAATTGCATCGCAGATCGCTCAAATTTTTTTCCTGGAGAGCTGAGAAACATGCCTTTGCGATGACGTAAACTATCTGTAGCTGCGTGGGCCGCGAGTCAGGGAAAACCCCTAAAAACGAGTTCAAAATGCACGCGCTCGAGTTGACTCTGCTGAGCGAATTTAGTTCGAGTCTCGTATCTCCGCTCTCCGAACTCGGATCGCGTTCGGGTTTTTTCGAGCCGATAGCTGAGACAATTCTAATGTCGATAGCCCTTTCGATTGTCCGATTTGGTCAAGGGACAGCCGAGTTACGCCAGGTTGCGCTTTGAAAAGTATGCACTGTACACTGGTACGGATATATCCGTACTATGGGCCTCAAAGGGTTAAACGGAGATGTGGACAATGGATTGATGTGCGGATTGGTACGGGGATTGGTGTGCGGATTGGTGTGGGGATTAGTGTAGGTTGGCAAGTTGTATGACTTGTTCATACCTTTAATACATGACTGCACATCAGCATGGCTACATACATCAGGATGGCTACATACATCAGCATGGCTACATACATCAGCATGGCTACATACATCAGCATGGCTACATACATCAGCATGGCTACATACATCAGCATGGCTACATACATCAGGATGGCTACATACATCAGCATGGCTACATACATCAGCATGGCTACATACATCAGGATGGCTACATACATCAGCATGGCTACATACATCAGGATGGCTACATACATCAGCATGACTGCACATCAGCATGGCTACATACATCAGCATGGCTACATACATCAGCATGGCTACATACATCAGCATGGCTACATACATCAGCATGGCTACACACATCAGCATGGCTACATACATCAGGCTCATCAGACTTCGCTATTGAGTAGTCAGTGCCGGTCGGGAAGGCTAAAAATTATTACAAGTAGATCCACGCTGATCTAGACACCAACACTTGTAACGAGAGTAATAACTTCACTGGCGGGTAGAGCTAAATGCGGGTGTATTCCGGAACCAAGAACTTCATGCGCTCGATTCTTTTCTGCATCTTCGCCTCGCCCACTTACTGAGGTGTGTTGAGCCCATTCGTGGGACCATTCGTTTTCCAAATCCACCCATAGTTTGGGCACTACAGGGGGTGTCGGTGCTTGGGCGCTTCAATAGCCAATTGATTCATCATTATTAAAGTTACTTTTGCGTGTCTCTCCCCTTCCTAGAGGAGACCCACGTGACCAGTTTCTGGCAGTGAGCAAGACTTAGTACAAGTGCGAGTACCCGTTCATGTGCGTAATGCAAGTAGGCGCTCAAAGTCAGCCGATATCGCGATATTTGAAGATTGCGCGCTGCAGTACAACTCTATAGAGGTAAACTAGAGTGAGCGTACGGATAACAGCAGCCACCTAAACACCACTCCAGGCTGTTCAGTGACACAGGTGCTGCCTGGATGACGAACATTTGCAGTTCAAGGCTCATGCGAAATCACGAGCAAACGCTAGGTGAAAATGCAACGGAAATCAGACAGTAACACAGCTAACTATTTTGGTGGACAGCAAAAATCGTGGACGTGGCCTCTAAGCAACTCGCAACAACGGCAGATGACTCCGCAGCAGCAGTCATCAACAACCGTCAATGCGCCCCGCACCGCCACTTCAGAGAGTAATCTATCTCTTTTCGCCAACCAGTCGACACCAGCACCGTTGCTATTCGCCAGGAAAAGTGATCCCACATATAGCAGATTCTACACGGCTATCTCGGACCCAACGGTGGTAAAAGCGCAGAATAATAACGAAATAGGTGTAGAAGAACCAATGGACTGGTCCTATGAGCCTTCGTTTTCAAAATATGATAATTAACTGGTGAAAGAGCTATCATGGTCATGGTGGCATGGATCGCAGTGCGGATGCACACGAGCTTGGGCCAAGACAAGGCTTTATAGTAGCGTGTATCCCTTTGTTGGGGCTGAGGTGCAGACTGTATCGACTTAATTAACCAATCACAATGTGGAGGCGTGTGATGTCATGCCCTTCAGCATCGCTATAATCACTTGCGGCAGTTGGCTCGATGCACGCGTCCACTGTTTGAAACAAAGGCCTATTCGCTTAGTGACAATTCTCCCGCCCTATGTTCTGAAGAGTTTAGGAGGAGATACGAAACCACGTTATTGATCACGATGAAAGGAGAAAGGGGGATAAGACTAACAAGGAACTGGACCTTGGCACTAAACTGTAAACACCAATCGGGACATTGGAAGCTACCTTGTGCTGCAGTTCATTGTGTTCCAAACTGGCCCTCCAACATATTGGTCTCTCGCACGTATAGTGGTTGATATGGTGAAAAGAACGGGATGCAGTGCATTGTGTGACCCATGCGATTCTGTAGGGCACCGTTGAGATCGTAACCGCATTTACAACGCAGATCTTTGAATTTGAAAGCAATTCCGCTACTGTGCTTCGAAGCAAATTCCGCGAAGTCGCGCGTTTATCTACAATAAAATAGATTTACAATGTTTTCACAGGCGTGTTTCCTAGAGCCTTGCATAGCACCGAAAGTTGGAGCTGGATATCTTTGTCCTCAAACGTGCATGTAGTTGTCGCCCTCCTCGAAGCCCAAAAAAAAAAAAAAAAAATTCACGGTTCGCGTGAGACTCGGCCAAAGGCCCTTGTTTTCCGCATCCGCAGGAACGCCACCACCCTCTTGGATCAAGGCGCAGATGCAGCTCCTAAGCGGTGGGAGGTGAGTAGATCAGACCCACCACAAAGTGGTCAAAGACCGAAATCCCATTCACTGCATCCATGTTTCCCTCGTGCCAGGTCACGAAGCCCAAAATGGTCTTTAAAACATGAAGAGGCAGCAACGGATGCTACCCCGGACCAGTGCACTGAGCGTAGAACATCTCAAACATGGAAACCAGGAAACCACTTGCGAATACTTTTAACCCAGAGCTTTTTGTCTACAGTTATGTGCAACTTCATACAGCTTCAAATGTATGTCCTTGTATGCGGACAACACGACACGCTCATGGCAGAACGGGCATTTTCGCAAGATAGCAATACAGCTTCAAATGTATGTATGCGGACAACACGACACGTTCATGGCAGAATGGGTATTTTTGCAAGATAACCAGACACCATCACGAAGCAAACTCCGGAAAAAGTGCAAAGGGATACACATAGCGATGGCAACAAAAGCAGTGGAGGCGGGGCAAGAGCAGCTAAACTCACCAAAGGATCTCGGTTTAGCTGCGCCTTGTGTCATGACGCAAACGTTAACGCCGGCCGAACCATTATTTTGTTTATTGAAAACCACAAGCGTTCAGACATGTGAATATGCACATATACAGCGTACACGTACACGTACATGTATTATGTATAGAGAAGGCAGCACAGAAACAGCAGTGGTGGAGAGGCCTGGGCAGCTCGTCCGACCGTGAGATATGTGCTGATGTGAACTCATGGAAAGGCTGCAAAGAAAGTCTGAGAGCACAGGGAGAGGGGGGGGGGGGAGGGGGGAGAGGGGTCAATTGCATCATGCATGTACATGACAAAATGTCTCACATATTCACAAGGCCAATTGGCCAACTGCGTGAAAACATGATTTTAAGAGCGTAGTGCGTGTGTGTGTGTGTGTGTGTGTGTGTGTGTGTGTGTGTGTGTGTGTGTGTGTGTGTGTGTGTGTGTGTGTGTACTGGTGCCGGCTCAGACCAACACTGAGTGTACTAGTGTCTGTTGATGACACTGCGCTATCTTTGCAGTGCATACAGCACTGACATGTAGTCTTCCATCATAGGACACTTGTATGTAGTATATGCAGCCATACGTCATTGAAGTCCTTGTGACGATCATATTCACACATATGCACAGTGGGACAATCTTGGCTTTTGTACGAATACGAGGTACACTGTGTCGACAGTTATACACAAACTGTACGCTGTTCAAGACGTGCTAATACGCTCTGTGAGCATGACCAGGTCATTAGGGCGAGCATCGCTGCCATTCTGTGATGGAATTTTCCATTTGAACATCCAAGCAGCAAGGTAAGGACCGCTAAACGCACTGTTTTGTTTATCTTGTGATCAGGCGCGGGATCTGCTTCAACCAACCTGGATATCGTAGAGAGCGTAATGGTGACATTTCAACCCACGCACCTACTCCACATTGACTATCTGGGCCTCGGAGTACACATAGTAGCTCTTTCTGTTTTGTTCCCTGGCACTGTCGGGTCTGAAACATGACCACAGCTAAGTAACTAGCTCGTCACGTATGTCATGAGTTTTGATGCTACCAGTGGACAATTTAGTGTAGATGTGCAATAGGTGTTGGATTTCTAGACTGCGGGGCAGCAATATTGTCCTGGTTGTCAACTTGTTGTAGAGTTTGGCCATGAAGCCAAACGTATGACCTGTCATGGCCAGCTATGGAGAACCACTATTGCATTCTGGTGCTCTCCAGTGTCCAAACACGGAGTTCACTAGCAAATGTGTAGGTGACCGGAGGGGACGCTTTACTTAATTTCAACTTTCGGATTCTAGGCTTCGCTTTTGTGTCGTTTTAGCCCTCTCCGCTGATCATAATTAAACGTTTTTCGGATTTTTTCGTGTCTAATATTGGCAGATGAACGGTCAAAAGAGAAAATTTCCGAAATTCGGACCCACGAAGAATTCTCCATGTGCCAAAGACAGAAGACCTGCTACTCCGTCGCCAAGCCCATTCACGCCAGACACCCCACAGATGGAATTCCAGGTACCGGATGGCGGTGCTCGGCCTTCCGCCAATGATAGGCTTGCCAAGAAGCTTGATTTCGGCGCTCGTGAAAACGGTGCCATTTCTCCCCAGGGAGCAACACCTCCCAGGGCAGAACGTCCTCCCAAGGCAGGACGTCCTCCAAAGGCAGGACGTCCTCCAAAGGCAGGACCTCCTCCCAAGGCTGGACCTCCTCCCAAGGCAGGACCTCCCAACTCAAGACGCAAGAGACCGACGACGCTCGCACTATCCAAGCCCGAGAGGCCTCCAGTCGGAGTTGTCCTCGCCCAGAAGAGAAAGGCCGAGGAAGACCTGGTGGTGACCCCACATGAATCTCCCATGGACTGGTCTTATGAACCCAACCACTAAACACCTTGCAGATAACGGATATTCATTGCTAATTTCGATTAAAATTTTCATTGCTAATTTCGATTAAGGCGAATGTTCATGCTTAAAATCTGTCAAAGATTTGAATGTTCCTGCTCTGAATTGCTTTCTGCCCGCGCTGTTGACTGTCGTTGGCTGTTCAGAAGAGTCGCAGGTAGGCCTGGGTGTGTAAGGATAGTTATTTTGCGGGATAATGCTAATGGCAATGCCAGAAAAACAGTATCATGAATTCATAATGCTACTTATAATGCTGCTGTTTCTCTGTAATGCCAGCAATTCACCAGTAGTAATTATGGAAAAATGGCTTAGTTTGGGTAATATTGAGCACGTTTCGTAGTTCTACGTAGACGGCATGGAAAATGCTAGAAAATAATGATCATAATGCTAATTTTATGCTGCTATTGCTCCATAATGCCAGCAAAACCGCAATAGTATGCATGGAAAATGGCTTAGTTTGGACAATCCTATGCAGGTTGTGCAGTTATGTGTACAAGGCACGTAACTTCCATGCACTAATGCTACATGACTGTACAAATATCAGCTGCTCCCACCCCACATTTGACTTGTAGTGGCCAAAACTTCCGTTTTGAATATAATGCCACTTTCGTGGAAATGTAGTATTATAATGCTAGCATAATGCTCGTTGCAAATCGCACACTATGATGCTACTTAGAATGCTAGCATTATCCGCACAGGCTTAGTCACAGGCTGTTGTTGCCATTAGTCCTGGTGAAACTCGTAGGAGATAGGTTCTTTAATGAAACCCAAAGCCGCAGTGAATATAAAGCTTCTAACCCTTAGCAGGAAATGTACAGTTAGGTCACAAAGCACATTAGTCGAACTTGCACACTCCTCGGCAGCCGATCACAAATTTCTTATCACTCCGTTCTTACCGATACTCAACGTTCTTTGTGCTATGAACAAAACTGAATCTAACTAGCCGTGGTTGGCTAACGCCCTCTCTCTCTTTGTATTGGCCGGTGTTCTCACTGTGCTATGAGATCCTGTAATAAATAAATAAACTACATTATGCACCTTGGTGGTGGAGGGCCAGGGCGAACAGTTTTTGTAGTAGTAGTAGTAGTAGTAGTAGTAGTAGTAGAATTTTTTTGCTAGGGAACTTCCAACAGGCGTTGCCTTTTTTACTGAGAACCCTAGGGATGACTTTGTCACTGTAAAGAAATCACTGAGTGTGCGCGAACCAGTACTGATTACCCTATAGGTTGACTAATGTTACCAAGAGTAGATAAACCAAGAGTTTATTTTTAACTAAAAAAATGATTTGATTTTTTTGGGTTTGGGTTTGAAATTCTTCATTTTACACATGCATTTTTCTGATTTCGTCTCCAGTGTATGATTTATTGCATTTTAAACCATTGTGTTAATTTGCCCGTAAAAGAGGCTTTGTTCGACCTCATTGCGATCGGCTCGCACAGTGACTGCTAGCTCCCATCACGTGACCTGCTGCATGCTCAAGTTGGGTGGAAAGAGTGAGCTGTCCGTGGATTCAGTAAAATGTTCAAAACAGAGTGAAGGCTTCAATGAAGCATCATATGATAAGAGAAATCGATTTCATTGCTCCTTTGCAGACTTGATTATGCCTGGCTTACAGTCCTAGCACACGTAGGAGCATACTACCCGAGCCAATGTGTCGATTAGATATTATAGATTGGATATTATGTACGAGTCGTACCGTATCGAGACAGTACTAACACCAAAGATGTGTTGTAGAACTCTGTATGCTCTTCTTTCCCGTGTACACATCCTTAACATTCAGGAACTCAGGCTTCGTCGTGCTTGGTATACTGCCAATTCATAAAATCGCACCTGCCCGAGCCTCGACGTTTGTTCAAGTGGAGAGTATGCTGCAACTAACACACCTGAGGATAAGGTAAGATTGTCGATGTCCACTTCTATCTCGCTATTTCGAAGACAGATGATCCGAGAAAGGCACGCTGCTGCACTGTGAGTTTATTGGGGTTATGTCGGGGTTTGAGATCCGGACCGTATCTTCCGGGAAATGCAGTAGGAGTAGTGTTAATGATCGACAGCAAGTAGGTTGGAAAGAGTGAGCTATCCGCGGATTGAGTAAATGTTTAAAACCTGTAGTGATGTAAAGGCTTCAATGAAGCATCGTATGATAAGAGACATCGATAGCCTTCCTCCTTTTCAGACTTGATTACTTTAATTTCAGAAATTTTCGGTGCTCAATGTTTTCGGTATGAGGGCAACAGGCTAGGTTAGGTGAACAGAAATTTTCGGTACAGAGAAACAGTTCCCTATTGTATTATGTGTGTTAGCGTTTGTTCGGTGTATTGAAATTTTAGGTATGAAACAGACGCACCGAAAGTACCGAAAATAAAAGTACACCGAAAATTTGTGAACTTACAGTATATGCCTGGCTTGCAGTTGCCAGTGATGTATACACAGTACTAGTATGCAACCACTACACCTACAGGCAGTACACGCAGTACACGCAGTACACGCAGTACAAGCAGTAGTGATACGTGTGCAGAGTAATGGCACGGGGAAGCACGCGTTGCATGGAGTCGAACCACGTTCCGTGCACCAGTAGCCAGCCCGGTCGGTGGCAGTGCAAGTGGGTGCGGATTTAGCGCCTCCCACTTGAAGGTGTACTCCTCCGAGCCAGACGACCACCTAATGTTTAGAAATGCAGAGCCTCGAGAGGTTGCTCCTCAATTTGGCTGGGGGTATGATCACATGATTAGCAAACCATCTGGACGTGCATTATTAAAATTGAACAGTGCTGTTATTGTTCTCTGCAGATGAAGCATCCTCAATTCAGCACTCCAGTTAAGCCTGCACCAAACAGGGCTCTTTTTTCCGTTCCTCGTATTCCACCTTCTCACACACCGACCTCGGACGGCCAGCCTCGTTTCAGAACACCCCAACGCACATCGCAGATCACAGCAACGGGAGGCTCGCCCAGTAGCCCCGTAGGGCATCCCAACTTGCGCGGTGCTGACGGAAGCCATATCAACGACAGTGAATTGCTCTCTGAGAGAGCGCAGCGTATGCTCGATGCCGGATCACCAGTCCTAGCGACTCCAGACAACGGGCGTCAACAACCTGATCCCGGACAACTCAACAATGCCGCATACGACACACCCGCTGATCCCAGGGGAGTTCTGGATTTTCAGAAGATGATGCTTCGGAAGAATGAAGACTGTACTTGTTGCGATTCATACATAGTGTACATTTTTGTTGCCGCTCTTATAGTTTCCATGTTGATTTCTGGTATTATCGTGGGTATCTTCGTGTACATGAAATATTCCGACTGATCTGATTTCTTGCTGCGCTCACTGTAGAAGATGTAAGGGCGGAGATGGCTCATAGCAAGACCACTAATTAACGTCTTCAAGGTAGGCACCACCTGGGTGTTTTCTAGTGGAGGTCTCGTATATCCAAGGTCAAATGACTGGAGCGGGATGTGAGATGTTCACAAAAAGTAAAAAACACCGGGGTTCTGCACTCTAACAGTACATAACACTCTAACAGTACATAACACCGGGGTTCTGCACTCTAACAGTACATAACACCGGGGTTCTGCACTCTAACAGTACATAACACCGGGGTTCTGCACTCTTGTCCCGATATCTTGTATGCAGTCTACATCATCATTATCATCATCATCTGCGTTGCCGAAAAAATAATAATAGTAAAATTTTAAAAATAATAATAATAAACGGCATTATGCAGCTGTGTAAGCAGTAGATGCACAGTGCGACTGCCAGGCATCTCTGTCAGATGCCAACTGGCAATTCTCATGCAGAGACATACCAGTCCACGAAACGATATTGTCAGCAAAGGAAATCTTCGGACGACCACGCTTTCTCTTACCATCCACGACACCAAACATCACGTCACGTACAAGCTCGCAGCCAGATGGGCGGCATGTGTGCCCGAAATAGGTCAGTTTGCGTATCTTGACCCTGGCTAGCAGCTGTCTCTGTACTCCCAACTCCACCAGGATACTGTCATTTGTGCGCTTCTCCATCCAGGATACTCTGAGCAGACGTCGGTAGCACCACATTTCTGCTGCCTGTATTCGTCGTTCATCTGTCTTCCAGTCTACAATCTGGTAGAAATCAACGGCATTGAAGCTTAGGAAATTCCTCTGCCCGCTAGTAGCCCCGCTACATGCACAAACATGGTGTTAATGCACACACATGTATACACGTATTAGATAAACCTTGTTTTAGTTTACATAATGTGTTGATAGTTTGACAAAATGACAAAGGGTGGAGGTCACCATGTTCGGAAAAAAGTGACCTTTTACAACCATCCACACTTTCTCGGGTCACGAGCTGAGAAAGGGACACCATGGGCAGAAGTTGGAAGAAAAAGAGTTCAGAAAACATTTCGGATTAAAAATAACTACTCTTTTTATGTAGTTGAAGACACCACTGCAGTACTCTTTTTATGACTATTAAGGAGACATCCAGGAGCGATCGCAGGATACACGACTGACGTTAGGAGAGAAGTCTATAAACCGTAGGCTATGATTCCGAGACCTCCGGTCGGATGAGCCTCGCCAACCACATCGGCACATCGCCCCTACTCCCCTTTGTCTTGTTGTCCAGCGTCATTTCAGTTGTCCCCTTCCCCTGATTATTAGTAGGGCTGTGTTTTTTAGTAAAAAAAAAAAAAAAAAAAAAAAAAAAAAAAAAAAAAAAAACCAAAACCCTAGAATAAAGAGGGTCGGAACCGAGTCTAGGACACATACGGTTCCGATGGTCTCAACAGACCGAGGCTCTACCAACCCTGTGGATTTATTCCCGTAGCTATGCAGAAGACGTTACTTCAGTAACGTCTGGCGCTAGCCAGGGTCCACACAGCTTTAATTCCCGTAGCTATGCAGAAGACGTTACTTCAGTAACGTCTGGCGCTAGCCAGGGTCCACACAGCTTTAATTCCCGTAGCTATGCAGAAGACGTTACTTCAGTAACGTCTGGCGCTAGCCAGGGTCCACACAGCTTTAATTCCCGTAGCTATGCAGAAGACGTTACTTCAGTAACGTCTGGCGCTAGCCAGGGTCCACACAGCTTTAATTCCCGTAGCTACATGTATGCAGAAGACGTTACTTCAGTAACGTCTGGCGCTAGCCAGGATCCACACAGCTTTAATTCCCGTAGCTATGCAGAAGACGTTACTTCAGTAACGTCTGGCGCTAGCCAGGGTCCACACAGCTTTAATTTGGTATTTGTTTGTTTGTGTGTTTGTTTGTTTGTTTGTTTGTTTGTGTCACGCCTGGCGCTATCCGTATCTGACGGCAAAAAAGCATAGGATGTTATAAATTTTTCAATTCTCCTATTTTTTTTAGGCATATCCTGGGATTCGAACCCGCACTATCGCCCTACATGCATTCCCCCATACACTTCGCATTCATACCCATTCTTCCAAGTTGCTTCACGTTATTATCTTGCGTTTGAAAGCCCTATTTGAATATTGCGGGCAGCTAGACGGTGTCGTATTACCCTCGATCGTACCTGTCCCGTACCTATCCCCTACCGTACCGTGCCATCAAAGACGGCTGGCCACAATGCATATTCAAATAGGGCTTTCAAATGCAAGATCACAATGTGAAACAACTTGGAAGAATGGGTATGAATGCGAAGTGTATGGGGGAATGCATGTAGGGCGATAGTGCGGGTTCGAATCCCAGGATATGCCTGAAAAAATAGGAGAATTGAAAAATGTATAACATCCTATGCTTTTTTGCCATCAGATCACATTGTGAAACAACTTGGAAGAATTAGTATGTAGGCGAAGTGTATCGGGGATGCATGCAGGGCGCGCGATAGTGCGGGTTCGAATCCCAGGTTATGTCTTTAAAAAAAGAGGATTTTAAAAAAAATTTATAACATCCCTATGATCTTTTTTTGTCTAGGTCATCAAGGCAAAAAAGCATAGCGTAGGGCCCTGAGCTTCCAAGCTCTCTCGTTTGGTGTTTGTTTGTTTGTTTGTTTGTTTGTGTCACGCCTGGCGCTATCCCGTATCTGTCCCGTACCGTACCGTACCAGAAAAGACAGCTGGCCACAATATTTTTGTTTGTTTGTGCCATCGGCATGCCTGGCGCTATCCCGTACCTGATATCCCGGACCATCAAGAGTACGGTACCATCAAGATAATGAGTATATAATTATGTGTATTGGGGGAATGCATTCAGGCCGATAGTGCAGTAGCATTTTGTGTGGATTTGTGTGCGAGGCCGAGATCCCACTAGCAGGCTGGCTGGGTCGCCTGTCTACCAGCCTGGGAATCGCATGTAGGCCGATAGCATAATAATTATAACGTATAAATACAAGTAGATGTATAGCAAGGATTCGTATTATGTAAACGACTCCCTGCTGTATAGGGAGATTGTCTGGAAAGAAATACGAAGTAGGGAGACGAGGAAATGCAATTAGAATGGACGTTAGTTGCCGAATAGGTGACAGGATGCGTCAGCAAAACCAACCTTTGGAAGAGAGATCCCGTCGTCTCCAAAATAATCCTGAACGGGCGAGTTAATCGCCGGTCACAGGAAACGTCGGAAGAGAGATCCCGTCGAATCCAGAACGTCCGTGATCGGCAGAGTCAGCGCCGGTCACAGGAAACGTCGGAAGAGATATCCCGTCGACTCCAGAACATTCGTGATCAGCAGAGTTAGCGCCGGTCACAGGAAACGGCAGGACAGACATCGCGACGACTCCAGAACGCCCGTGATCGGCAGAGTCAGCGGCGGTCACTAGGGGTGTGCGGATAATGCTCAAAACGGTGGCAGATTCTGCTCGGAAAGCAGTGAAATTGGCAGAACCATACAAACCTATGGCGGGCAATTCCTCGAATTCTCCTCCATTTCTTTACCCACATACCAAAAATGCATGAAACTTACCAAAAAAGTACCGAATTTTGCCAATTTTTCTGCCGGCATTATCCGCATATGCCTGCCGTTCACAGGAAACGTCAGGACAGACATCCCGTCGACTCCCGAACGCCCGTGCTCGGCAGAAACGAGACAGGTAGGGGATAGCGCCAGGCATGCCGATGGCACAAACAAACAAAACATATTGTGGCCAGCTGTTTGTGGCCAGCTGTCTTTGATGGTACGGTACGGTACGGGACAAATACGGGATAGCGCCGGGCGTGACACAAAAAAATTAAAAATTAAAAATTAAAAATAAACAAAAAATATTAATCCCGTAGTAACGCAACAGACGTTACTTCAGTATCGTTTGGCGCTAGCCAGGGCTCACACAGCTTTGGCACGTCACATGCATGATGAGCAAGCAAAAAAGCATAGCGTAGGGCCCTGAGCTTCCAAGCTCTCTCGCTATGTAAACGACTCCCTGCTGTATGGGGAGATTTTCTGGAAAGAAATACGAAGTAAGGAGACGAGTAAATGCAATCAGAATGGATGTTAGTTGCCGTCAGTATAATAATAAGAAGAAGAAGAACGCCCGTGTTCGACAGAGTCAGCGCCGGTCCCATAGCTATGCAGAAGACATTACTTCAGTATCTCATTGAAACGTTTTTGGAATACAATGATGTAGCTAATCAAAGGAAAAAGCATTTCCATCAGCTCTAACAACATGCACGATGAGCTAGGCGACAAAGCATAGCGCAGGGCCCTGAGCTTCCAAGCTCTCTCGATTGGTGTTTGTGTGTTGTTTGTTTGTTTGTTTGTTTGTGTCCCGTATCTGTCCCGTATCTGTGACTACAAAGGCTCTACAGGATTGTACATAACAGCTGTCCACAATGTTTGCGGGCTCCTGTATCTGTCCCGTACCGTACCAATATTCGTCGTATTATGTATGTATACGACTCCCTGATGTAGAGGGAGATTTGGAAAGAAATAGGGAGACGAGGAGGAAATTAAATTAGAATAGACGCCGAATAGGTGATGGGATGCGTCAGCATAAACATACATGTACTTTGGAAGAGAGATCCCGTCGTCTCCAAAATAAGCGTGAACGAGCGATTCAGCGCCGGTCACAGGAAACGTCGGAAGAGAGATCCCGTCGACTCCAGAACCCCCGTGATCGGCAGAGTCCGCCGGTCCCAGGCAACGTCAGGACAGACATCATGAGTCCAGAACGCCCGTGATCGGCAGAGTCTAAGCCGGTCCCAGGAAACGTCAGGACAGACATCCCGTCGAGTCCAGAACGCCCGTGATCGGCAGAGTCAGCGCCGGTCCCAGTGAACGCCAGGACAGACATCCCGTCGACGCGCAGAAAAACTAATTCTGCAGCCTCTTTTGCCGTCGGACAGGATACGAATTATAGGAGACTGTAAAGTTATGTAATGTCCAAATTTCCACGTGAGCAGCAGGTCACTCGCGTTGATTTTTCGACGTGCGAGCCAAACAACGCGAGCTGAACATTCGCGTCGCAGACATCCGGTCGACGCGCAGAAAAACTAAATCTGCAGACTCTTTTGCCGTCGGACAGGGTACGTATTTTAGGAGACTGCTGAGTTATGTAATGTGCTCCACAGGCAACCATGCATTCGGCGTCGTCATTGGCTCAACCGGTCAATGTACATGTATTACTACAAAAGGCCAGAAAATCCGATTACTGTATTAAAATCAACTAATTTTCGCTGGCGATTTAATTTCGCTGATTTCGCAGCTTGGTACCAACCGGCCAAAGTAAATCGCAGGCCAAAGTTTTTCATATAGGCAAATGATGCATGATTGAGCAATGGATGCATGTGAGAGCAAAAATACCGATCGATTTCAAATTTGACGTGAAATTGCGCGTCACGTCGGAAATAACGTGCATCTTAACCTCTCTAATAGAGAGGTTTCTATTTCTCATCGGCCAAAATTTGTTGATTTACAGTATAAGGAGATAAAAAGAAAAGAAGGAGCAAACCAAAAGTAGATAAATTATTAGAGAAATATCAATCCGCAATAAATTCTGCAAATACGTTTGCCTCAGTTCTTATAACATGTACGATGAGCATGGCAAAAAAGCATAAAAGCATAGCGTAGGGCCCTTAGCTTCCAAGCTCTCTCGTTTGGTGTTTGGTTGTTTGTTTGTTTGTTTGTGTCACGCCTGGCGCTATCCCGTATCTGTCCCGTACTGTACCGTACCAGCAAAGACAGCTGGCCACAATATTTTTGTTTGTTTGTGCCATCTACATGCCTGGCGCTATCCCGTACCTGTCCCGTACCATCAAGAGTACGGTAACATCAAGAGAATGAGTATATATGCGAAGTGTATCGGGGGGAATGCATTCAGTGCAGTAACATTTTGTGTGGATTTGTGTGCGAGGCCGAGATCCCACTAGCAGGCTGGCTGGGCCGCCTGTCGACCAGCCCGAGAATCGCATGTAGGCGGATAGCATAATAATTATAACGTATATACAGTCATGTAGATGTATAGTAGGGAGTCATATTATGTAAACGACTCCCTGCTGTATTAGGAGATTTTCTGAAAAAAAAATACGAAGTAGGGAGACGAGTAAATGCAATCAGAATGGATGTTAGTTGCCGTCAGTATAATAATAAGAAGAAGAAGAACGCCCGTGATCGGCAGAGTCAGCGCCGGTCCCAGGAAACGTCAGGACAGACATCCCGTCGACTCCAGAACGCCCGTAATCGGCAGAGTCAGCGCCGGTCCCATAGCTATGCAGAAGACGTTACTTGTACTTCAGTATCTCATTGAAATGTTTTTGCAATACAATGGTGTAGCTAATCAAAGGAAAAAGCATTTCCATCAGTTCTAACAACATGCACGATGAGCTAGGCAACAAAGCATAGCGCAGGGCCCTGAGCTTCCAAGCTCTCTCGTTTGGTATTTTGTGTTTTTGTTTGTTTGTTTGTTTGTGTCACGCCTGGCGCTATCCCGTATCTGTCCCGTACTGTACCGTACCATCAAACACAACTGGCCACATACAGCTGGCCGCAATATTCAAATAGGGCTTTCAAACTCAAGATCATAACGTGAAGCAACTTGGAAGAATGGGTATGAATGCTAAGTGTATTGGGGAATGCATGTGGGGCAATAGTGTGGGTTCGAATCCCAGGATATGCCTGAAAAAAAATAGGAGAATTGAAAAATTTATAACATCCCTATGCTTTTTTTGCCGTCATCAAGGCGGTAGACGGTGTCGTATTACCCTCGATCGTACCTGTCCCGTACCAATCCCGTACCGTACCGTTCCATCAAAGACCACAATGCATATTCAAATAGGGCTTTCAAATGCAAGATCATAACGTGAAGCAACTTGGAAGAATTAGTATGTATGCGAAGTGTATCGGGTGATGCATGCAGGGCGCGCGATAGTGCGGGTTCGAATCCCAGGTTACGTCTCTTAAAAAAGGAATTTTTTAAAGAATTTATAACATCGCTATGCTTTTTTTCGTCTAGGTCATCAAGGCAAAAAGCATAGCGTAGGGCCCTGAGCTTCCAAGCTCTCTCGTTTATTTATTTATGGATTCCCCAAAGGCCTAGGTCTAAGTCGAGGGGTCTCCGTTCATGGCTTACTGGGAATATATCTGCTAGTCTGCAAAATTATAACATTATAGATTGAGAAGAAGAAGGGTTTAACAAATGCGTTCTGTAGAAATCAGCCATAACATTCGTTACTATGTTACAGAAACTCTGGAAGAAATGAAACCAGCGGGTTCAAAGCGGGTGTTGGCAAAGATGGTACGGACACGAGACACAAAGCAATAACTATTTTGGGTGGTTCTTATGTCAGTGGGGAGAAAATTCCAGGTGGCAGCGGTAACAAAGAGGAAAGTGGCACGCGAGTAGGTGTTCGCCCTGGCAGGCGGGACAAGTTGTAGAAGGCGCCGCGCGCTGGTGGAGAGACTAGCCCAGCTCCATAAGGGCAGTAGTCTGGTGGTGGACCAGGTGATGGAGCCAGGCCTGGGCGGATAATGCTAGCATTATAAGTAGCATTATACTGTGCGATTTGCAACGAGTACTATGCTAGCATTATAACACTACATTTCCGCAAAAGTGGCATTATACTCAAATGGCCCTTAGCTTACTTCTGCGAAATCCAGGCTTAGGGTGAAAATCATTTTTTTGAGAAAAATGATGTTTTGTGTCGCGTGGACGCTCGAGTGCAGTGAAGTGGAACCAAAGAGAATCTCGCTTGTTTGAAGAAGTAGCAGTCATGGCAGGAAGGGTTTCAGCAGTCAGGGAAGTCAAAGGACTTCCGGTAGAATATTCCCTGCTACTCCTCTAGTCACAACGAAGAGTTTTTGAGCTGATCGAACGGATTCCATCTCCTACACTCAGAGATGGCGAAATTTCTGCGCTAGCTGCTGCTTGCGGTAAATGGTGAAGAAATCGTCTCCAGTTAGAGTCGTGATGGCGATAGCGAGGAGCACCTGGACGACATCGATCCAGCCAATCGAAGTACGGAGATACTAGCTGTTTCTGGGCCTCACACAACGGGAACACGCGCAGCAGAGCTCATACGTTTGCAGCAAGTTCACCAGGAAAAAGGCTTGAAGCGCAGTGTGAAAACTGTTTTGAATTAAAGTCCTTGGTGATGAAGTGCTACTGAATGCCAGGCGAATGAGCGAGCAGAACGAGAGGCCTCCACTCGAGACTTTCCTCGCTGGACAGCTAGCTGCAAGGGATTGTATGGAGCAATAGCAGCGTAAAATTAGCATTATGATCATGATTTTCTAGCATTTTCCATGCCGTCTACGCAGAACTACGAAACGTGCACAATACTGCCCAAACCAAGCCATTTTCCCTTACTTACTACTGGTGAATTGCTGGCATTACAGAGGAACAGCAACATTACAAGTAGCATCATGATACAGTTTTTTCTGGCATTGCCATTAGCATGATCCCGCAAAATAACTAGCATTATCCGCCCAGGCCTAGATGGAGCTCCTGGAGGCATGGTTGCAGAAAGGTCACTGTTTCCGAACACGGTGTCCTCCATCTTGTTTCATGCTATCGAACTATCAACACATGTCTACACCAGGGAGTCGTAAAATACCGGTGTTTGACGACTCCCTGGTCTACATGTAGTAGCGGCATCACTAGTGCACTGCGGGTTCGTGCATCTAAAGGTAAAAAAAATATTTTAAAAAATAAAATAAAGGTAACACCGTGTACATGCAGTATTGAAAACCATCCACGTGACCTGTCCAGTGAAGAACATCATCATGTGACCAAGCCGCTTTTACGGGCAACAATATTATGAATATAAAACGCAAGGTATTGTAAGAGCAATTTTCTGAAAATAATGTTAAAACACGAAATATAAAAATGCATTATCACACCGTAGCCACTTTTATGGGCAAATTGAAGAACATCATCATCATCATCATCATCATCATCATCATCATCATCATCATGTGACCAAGCCGCTTTTACGGGCAACAATATTATGAATATAAAACGCAAGGTATTGTAAGAGCAATTTTCTGAAAATAATGTTAAAACACGAAATATAAAAATGCATTATCACACCGTAGCCACTTTTATGGGCAAATTCCAATACAAGGCAATAAGAAAACGAGGATGAAGTTAACCTTTTAACCCAAAGAAAAGACAAGAGATTTCAACAATCGAACTACAAATATAAAAAACAAACATCAGGTCATAAAAACTACTTTAAAACATAACCAAATGACAGCAAAGCGTGGAGAATGAGATTGATCATCATCATCATCATCATCATCATCATCATCATCATCATTGGAAACGGCCTCTTGTACGGGCTTGAAACGGTGATAACCGAGATTATGTGCAAAAGTCGTGATAGATATTCAGGTAAAAATATGACATTTAACAGTTGAATGATTAGTACCAAGTAGATATTCAAATGCTGATTATTTTACCAGATAGATATTGAATGACAGATGATGTTACTTTACCAAATAGTTATTTAAAAAATGTGATGTTATCCATAGTGATATTGTTGAGAGGCATAGCATAAAAATTCACTATGCGGCCAAACGACACTGGGCCACAAAGGAATTCACCCGCCGTCTGTTATAAGACCCTCGGCAACCACGAAAGCACGTAATGGCCCACCTCAAGAGGCAAAACGACAGGCGGGTACGCAACATACCCATGACAACAGGATATTTGAGATCCTGGCTTCTCTCTACAAAGAGAGAGGCAAGAGACTTTAGGAATTGAGTTGTCTCAGGCCCGCTGAAACCATAAGTCGAGAACACCAGTGGGGTGAACGATCCTCGCTCGACATTCACAACGCGGCTGGCATATTGATTCTTTTTTGCCCGTTCATGGGACTTCAGCTGACTCAAGGCTTTTGATCGAGACAACACGGACGCTGCGGGATGGGTAATCCGCACATCAAAAAAAGCGTCTTGTTGCCACGACCAAAAGCCCCGAGCCCGCACGTCAAGACGAGCCTCAGTACTTCTGTTGAGCGAACGCCCTCCTGGTAGATCCTCATCACCGCACGGCAATAATCTAGGCTCGGTCTCGACGTCAACAACACCTGCCTCTCTCAGGAGACCGGCGACAAGGTCTCTCACCTCGTTGTGCCTGGCGATTGTGTACCCACCAGTAGCGCAAGTGAGGGCGTGTGCGGGACTGAGATCCACTCCACACACGCATTTCTCCGGCAGTCCACTCAATCTGTGACCATACCGGATGCATAGAGCGTCCCGGAAATCTGATTTCTTTAAAATTGTTCCATGCTGCCAGCGGGGAGCCACCGTCAGCCACGATGATAGACCCTTCTCATTTGCGACTTCTACCAAAAACTGCTGCTCGGCAG
This sequence comes from Sycon ciliatum, assembly GCF_964019385.1. NCBI lineage: Eukaryota > Metazoa > Porifera > Calcarea > Leucosolenida > Sycettidae > Sycon > Sycon ciliatum. The sequence goes on from NC_088645.1 coordinate 7,555,071, forward strand.
TCAAGCATGGCTTGATATCGGCTTGGCGACGACATACATCCCCGATCCTGGCCGCCCGCGTTGTTCTTGCAATGTGCCGTGCATCGCCCACTGCATCACGAACCGGATCATGTGTCAAGATTAATTGATCCGGATTCGCCAGCACACCAATATTTCCATCAGGCTGTGCGATTTTCTCCTGGGCTTCCATCTGTGGCACACAGGAAACGTCAGGAGGGCTTGTGTAATTGCCGGTCAGCAGCAGCTGTACCAGAGGCTTGGTCACTGCCCTTGACGCAATAAATTCAGCAGGTGCACTAGCCGCCAGAACGGGAATGGCAAGGCCACCATACCGGACGGGGAATGTCAACAGCTCTCTCTCAGGACTATCAGGACGGACACCATCGCCAAGTAGAGCCGGAAGCAGACGTTCATCAATCACGGTGTCGATCGCCGTCAGGAGCTCTGGAGAACATGGCGAACAACGAATGTGATAGGTCCAGGAGCTCGACAAACCTTTAGTTAATACGCTATAGGCTGCCTGTGGCTGTGTGGTTGCCATTGAAGACAATGTATCCAATACCCGTCCCCACTTCTGGACACGCCGCTCCATAAAGGAAGAACAAAAATCCTCGCTGCCAATCACGCCTCCAAGATATCGGTTACCATCAGTTGTGATGACGACGCCAGAGCCCTGGAACTGTAGCCGAGCATCCTGTTCATACTGAGGCTTTACAAGGAGAACGGTTTTCTTGGGATTCGGGAAATACCCATAGCCTGGACCAATCTGACTGATATCATTCCAATATGACCATAGTGATGGTATCCTACCTCCGGCTGAATCGTCATCTGCATACCATCCCTGCTTTACTGATACGTTGGTATCCCGAAGTCGCCTGATCAACGGGACTGTCGCAAGAGCGTAAATAGCCATGGCCAACGGATCCCCCTGGCAGGTCCCTTCGCGGGACAGAATCTCACCACCTCCCGAGACAAAGAGGCGGATCGGGCTGCCATAGGTGTTGCTGAAGATCTTGGACATAGCAGGGCACACGCGCGGTACATTATGCAGAGCCGCCTTCCTGTTGAGTGAATTAAACGCATTGCTAGCATCCACAAACAGGACGCCCTCAACGTCATCCTGTTGGAACAGCTCTTGAGCCGCGTGCACACCAGCCTCGCATGCGAATGGAATGCCGATGCACAGCTGGAAAGGAGCCGTAGCCTGGCGTACATCCACCTCAAGCACTCGCATGACGGCACGGCACACAATCCGTCGAAATGCCTCCCCTACGGCAATTGGGCGTACACCAGGGCGCTTGTCCAATGGGATCAGACGAGCAGCTGTAAACGCCACGAGATGCTCCGAGTCGAGGGTCTCTGAGCATAAACAATGAGCAAACTTAGCGAGGGCCGTGCAGAGGCTGTCTGAGGACTTTCGGTAACAAGTGAGCATTCTACACCATGCCTCAGAGTCCAGTCCCGACGGTCCCGAAGAGCCCTGCATCTGTCGAGCAAGCCGTCGGATGAGCTCTGGTGTGATCTTCTGGAATACGATGTTGTTAATCTGGTCAATATTGTTGTCAAGGAGAACCGAAGCAGGCGGCTCAGCAGCAGGCGGATGTTTTTGCAGCAGAGTCTCCTGCACTGTGGCTCCAGTCTCCTCATCCACCACGTCTGTCATGCCCATCACGCTACTCGAGGACTCACTTGACAAATACCGAATCGCAGACTGTATTTTTCACTGTATCATCATCATCATCATCATCATCATCATCATCATCTGCGTTGCCGAAAAAAAAAATAATAATAGTAAAATTTTAAAAAATAATAATAATATACGGCATTATGCAGCTGTGTAAGCAGTATAGATGCACAGTAGGCCTAGCCCAAATTTGCCGGCAATTCTTCCAGCAAAATATCGAAATTTCCCACGAAAAGAAATTGCCAGCAAATTCCGAGCAAAATATCGAATTTACAGAGGATCCGGGTGTGTTTTGGCAATTCTATTCTACTTTCTTTGGTTTCATTGGGCCAACGTCGTGCTGAAATAGCTCGTGCAGGTTGTCAGGGGTACATAAATTTGAAATCATGCTACAAAATCCCGGTTAAATCCGTAATACTGACACCATTTTCAGTTTTGCTTTCCTCATCAGAGTCACCATCCACTTTTACCAAAGTAGACGGTTCATTTGAAGCTATTTTTGCCACAAAGCAGGAGCAAAATGGAGCAAAATATCGGAAACGAAAGGCAATGCCAAGCAAAATATGGAAAGTGCTTGGGCAAAATTTGCCGGCAAAATATCGAAGCGCCCCGAGCAAATTTGGGCTAGGCCTAATGCACAGTGAAGAGCATGGAGTATAGGAAATAGGTACGAGTACGGGCACTACTTGTACTCTTTGTACAAACGTTGTACAAACGACAGAAAGAATTCTACTGCCCGGATGAATAATAAGCCTGCATACAAAACGAGTCGTACAACTGGATACTCCCTGCATCAGCTACATACAACTCGGTTGCTCTCGCCTATTCACTGACCACGCGGTGCGGCGCAGCAATACTGTTAGATCACCTAAGTATCGTCTTAGTCATGGAGATACGTCTTGACGGGGCAGCACATATCCACGGACACACACGAAAATAAGGTAGGTGCAACAATTGTAAGCTCATGCCGATGCTTTCGAAAACCCTTGGCTAGAGTAGAAGAAAGGTATTCCTGTTTAAAAACATTTTGAAGGACGCTTCACGCAGCTTCTTTGCACTTGAATAGTTTGCAGGTGTAGGCAGGTTGCCTGCAAACTATTCAAGTATTCCTGATTCCCTAATCTATTTCTGTAACTCGCTTATGGGCCACTGATTCCGAGCCTAGCTTGAACTAGAAAACATGCTGATGGCGCAGAGGAGGATGACTGGCGAGCGCTGCCGGGGAAGATATGTTGTGTCAGGCCTGAGTCAACATAACATTACGATATTATGTGGGCCGTTTTCGTGAAATTAGAGAACCACAGAAGCCAATTAGAAGAGATTGGGTATCAGTACAGCAGGAAGGTCATGTACCGATGAGGGGCTAGAGATGGGAGGGAATTCATGACTTTGTTAGTCAACCTCTGGACAGCATACTGTATTGTTGTTGTTGTTGTTGTCGTTGTTGTTGTTGTTGTCGTTGTCGTTGTCGTTGTCGTTGTCGTTGTCGTTGTTATTGTCGTTGTTGTTGTCGTTGTTGTTGTTGTTGTTGTTGTTGTTGTTGTTGTTGTTGTAGCTGTTGCTGCTGCTGCTGCTGTAGCTGTTGCTGCTGTTGCTGTTGTTGCTGTTGTTGCTGTTGTTGCTGTTGTTGCTGTTGCTGCTGTTGTTGCTGTTGTTGCTGTTGTTGCTGTTGTTGTTGTTGTTGTTGTTGTTGTTGTTGTTGCATCTTGTGCGCTCTGGTCTTTCTTCTCTTTCGGCTTTTCTTCGTTGGGAGGTGGGTGTGTGATTCCTAAGTTTACATTTTGTAACGACAGAATCTATCGCAATGACGTATTGTGACACACTAAGTAGATCTGAAAGGGGCATAAAATATCAAAGTCCTAGTTCTCTAAGTGCGAGAAGTAGAGTGGGCTTTCAAATTTGGGCCAATTGCTATTGTGAATTTGTGTTTGTCCTGTTTGCTATAGATGAAACCGCCGAGAGGCAACAATCCCGCCAGTAAAGCTGGCAAACAGGTGCCCCCTACGCCAAAGACAGTTGTCCCGGCACGAGCTGGCACTCCAGCATCCCAGGGCCCATCTGGTACCCCAACGAACGCTGTACCGCCTGTTGCACTACGGGGCCGAAAAGTGGTGGAGAGCCGCCAGCAGTTTAACCAGCGCAAGATGGACGCTGGCTCGCCACCCTTAACGGGCCCTGTGAAATTTGAACAGTATCTCCCTAACGCAAAACCGAAGTCAGCCATCAAGTCAAAAGCCACCAATCCTGTGGGTGAAATGGATTTCGACCAGTGTAACGATAACAGCCCTGCATATCGTACTGCAGCAGTGAGCCCGGATCGGCCGCCTGGCAAGAATCCATCTTTTCTCCGTGGAAGAGGACAGCCGGCTGCGCGAACACCTGAAGAAGGAGAAGTGTGTGGCAAGGACTTGAAGGCGCCGAACTTTTCGCCGCACGCCACCAGCACACCGCGAAAGAACCTACGTCCCCCCAACGCACCGTCTCGCTTCCTGAAGGTCCCCGGCCCTAGTAAAGACGTCATGGACAAAATTGGGAAGCTTCCCGAAGCTCCACGCGGGACAATCAGCAACGGAACACCGCATCCCACCAAGCAGCTTGGTCACGTGGTGCTAAAGAACCCAATGGGTCAGAGGATAATGCCGCGACCCAGACCGACCACGTTAACACTGGGACCGGACCCTCACAAACCTCGTAAAAAACCTCCAAACAAACCTCCCAGCAAGCCCGGAGTACCGGAACCACCGCCACCCAAATGGGTTTGATTTATTTGAATTCGGTATCTCAACAGTACATTGTACAACTTGGGAAGATCCGAATGACATAGATACATAAACATAAAAGTGGAGTAGGTGCTACAGTTGATCATTTTATCGCAGATTGTGGGACTAAACAAATACCAGTACGCAAGTACACAAGAAATAAAAGCTGAATAAATACGACTGCATGACATTGGAGAAAAGCACCAATTAGAGCAAAACAAAGCGACACATCACTCATCGAAAACATTTTCAAGAAGGAGCTGTTTTAACCGGGTACATTGTGGCCCGTCATTAAGAAGGCAGGCAAGATGGGCGTTAAATGCAGAAGACGTATTGCAAGACTTCATTTCGAAGGGCAGAGCATTCCAAAGTAAAGCAATCCTACTAGACAATGAGCGATACCCGCATGCAGTCTTATATGGGCATAACGAAAGATTATTTGCAGAAGAGCCGCGAGTGGTGTAAGCAGGTGTACTGTGCCTACAAAATAGAGAATCTAAACTGGCAACCGGGTGAGCTACTTTTACACTGAAAGATAAATTTAATGAACAAATGTAAGAAACGGTGGTCCAGAGGACATAGCTTAAGAGAGTGGTAAAGGGGGTCCACGTCAGCACAGTAATGGGCACCACAGGCAGCTCGGATCGCACGACGGTGAACAGCAAATAGGCGCCCACGGTCTTTTGCAGATAAGCAGGGTAAGAACGATTGAAATGCAAATTCTAGATCAGATTGAATTACGCATAGCACATAAAGGCGACAAGCGCACGGGGACAGTTGACGAAAAGAACGCCGTAGACCACCAATTTTGCGTGACACCTTGGCAACAAGCTTATCACAATGAGGTGTGAACGAGAGCTTGTTGTCAATTACAACCCCCAGACAGCGAGCACTGGACACTTCTGTCAGCACTTTACCATTGATACAGATAGTGGGCGTGGGACAGACCGGCCAGCGCTTGGGAGCGATGAACATTACAACAGTCTTATTCTCATTGATAGTCAGGCCAAGTTGCTGAAGATCAGTAGCGAGTGCTGATAACGTGTGGGAAACTAAATCTGCAGCCTCCTTTGCCGTCGGACAGGATGCGTACACCGTTTTGTCGTCCGCAAAAGCGAGCAATTTCGTCCCGGATGTGTCAGCAGTTGCAGGAAGGCGGCGAACATAGATGTTAAACAGAGTTGGGCCCAAGACACTGCCTTGCGGGACCCCACGAGTGACAGGTAGAAATGGAGAGACCTCACCGCACCTGAGGACCCGCTGGGCTCTGCCAGAAAGGTAGGATTTAAACCATGAGAGTGCTGATCCGCTGATACCAATCTCGTGCAAAGCCAAGAGTAGCTGCTGATGCTGCACACGATCGAACGCTTTACTAAGGTCAACAAACGCGACAGCAGAGGTCAGGCTCTGGTCCCGAGCAAGACACCAGTCATTAATTGCGAAAGAGAGCAGTTGATGGACGGAGCGATTTGGGCGGAACCCAAATTGGTGATCATGTAGGAATGCAGTCGAGTCCAGGTGACAGAATAGTTGCGACATTACCACGGATTCCAACACTTTGGACAGGATCGACGTCAGCGAAACTGGGCGGTAGCTCGTTGCGTTGTGGACGTCGGTCTGAGCGGATTTTGGGATCGGGGTGATGTTGGCTCGCTTAAAGGCAGAAGGAAACACTCCACTGCTAAGAGACGCGCTGAAGATTTGTGCCGAAGAAGGCGCCAAGGAGGACGCCATGGCCTTGAGGAAACCAGGCAGAAGGCCATCTGGACCCGGTGCCTTGCACGGTATAAGGGAGCGAAGAGCACGCTCTACCTCTGTAGTGCTGACCCGATCGAAAGAGGTCAATGCATCTTCAAGGACCGGTCCAGACGGCAGGTCGTACGTGCTTGTGGGGCCGTGGACTATAGCATGGAAGTGGTCATTCAGGTTAGGTGCAAGAATGGGAGACGACTTTGGTTTACGCTTTGTCACATAGTTGATTGTAGCCCATAAGCGACGCGGAGATTTTCTGTATTCGGCACAAATTCTCTGATAGTGCTGGTTCCGCAGACGACGATAGAGATTGTTACATTGGGTGCGAAGGCGCTGAAAGCTGTTGTAAAGCTTGGTGTCTGTGGAGCCTCCCTTGCGCCACGTGCGAAAGGCCGCTTTGCGCCTCCGAATTAGTGCTTGTAGCTCTTACGTAACAAAGGGGCACTTTCGACGAGGAGCATGTCGGTAATGCTTAGACGGTTTATATGGCGCTACCAAATCCAGCACTGAGTCAACTTTACTTGTCCATTCGTCAACCATACTATTCACGCTGGAAGAGAGAGAGAAAGTACAGAGGTTTGCGGACTCTAAGAGGGTCTCCAATTGCTTGATATCGGTGTTGGAAAAGTCCCAACTGGGCAGGCGCTGGTTGCAGTCAGTCGGGAAAGAGTAGGGGTCGGAGGTGGTCAAGGTTGCACATACCAAACAGTGATCGGAGTGCTCAAAGTCATGAACAATACCGCCTGAGACAGCATCTGTATTACTTAGAATGTAGTCAATTGACGATGACGACTTCGGACAAACACGAGTTGGGTCGTGAATACAGTTTAGAAAGTTAAAGGGCAAAAGAAAGTTGGTAAGGAGAGACGAGTAGAGCTGGAATGTAGGTTGGAGAGAATCCACGTTCAGGTCAACCATGAGCACCAACGAGTTACCCTGGAGTTCTGTCAGTTCCTGCGCCAGGGAAGTCCAAAACGATGCTGGGGAATTCGGGGTCTGTAGAGGCAACCAAGATGGAAGGGAGCAGCATTGCGTCGCCGGCGAGATGTAAGCCAGAGCATTTCAAAATTATTTGAGCTTTGTAGCAAGTGCCGGGTAAAGCCAAGTCTAGTGCTGCTGTACACACAGACACCTCCCGCCTTGCGTCAGGGGACTGAAAGACCACTAAGGCAAGGGCAGCTTCGTGGACACTCTCGGTCGCGCCGGAACAGCGTGTACCCGTCAATAGCTAGTTCTGAGTCAGCAACTGTATTGTCAAGCCAGGTTTCAGTAATAGCGAGAACATCCAGGGAATGGTCGGAGATGAGGGATTGAATTTCATGGAGTTTATGTCTGAGGCTACGCACATTTAAATGACCGATATTGATGTTATGATTAGTATGATGACTGGGTAGAGATATTGGTGGTGGAGGATGTGATCTGGGGGTGAACGGTGGTGCGAGTGGATTTAGAGGAGACATGTTTACTGATTGGAACCGTGGGCGACTCGATCAGTCTCCCAATACCACTTCCGCACAGTGAAATCCTCGGGCCAGAACTCCTTGTCCAACACTTTCGCCGTGTACGTTTCAGGGACCACCAGGTGTGCGTACGAAAGTCCGAAGTACTTTGTTGCGGAAATGGAGCACTTGATAACTTCCACTTGCTTCTTCTGACACCATTTCGCGATAGCGTCAGCTGAGCAGCTGGGATCAATGTTTCCCACATGGATTGCACTGCATTTCACACGGCGACCTGCAACGAGACGGTCAGACGTGCCAGAGGGTTGTTTGGGCGGCTTGTGGTAATATGATACCACTCTGGTTTTCTGTGGGACTGACTGGGCTGGGTTAGGGCTTGTACGACGTGAGTGTACACTAGAGCTAGAGGGGGTCCGGAAGATTGCAGGGTAGCAGCATAGGATTGCGCACCATAGTCCCCGTTTCATCAAGTGGCGTGTATGTGCATGTGTTTGACCTTTTGCAAGGTGCGTGCCTCCCGTAGCATGCAAGGCAGAGCTAGAGGGGGTCCGGAAGATTGCAGGGTAGCAGCATAGGATTGCGCACCATAGCCCGTGCTTGTCCCCGTTTCATCAAGTGGCGTGTATGTGCATGTGTTTGACCTTTTGCAAGGTGCGTGCCTCCCGTAGCATGCAAGGCAGCCTCCCCGCTTTTTAGGACGGCTAGCTCGGTCTGTACGGCAACAAGATCAACTCTCAACTCCTGTACGTTCTTTTTCAAATCCATGACTTCTCTATTCGTCTCGTGGAAGTTGTCCTCCATTCCCTTCATGGCGGTTATTTCCGCCTTCAACTCCCTTACTACATCTGTGAGGTCTGACAGGGCTGAGCACAGGCTCGAAACAGCATGATCGCTACCAGAGACACTCACACCATTGTAGGTGGCGTCCTGCGATGCCCTCAGTGCAGCAACAAGTTCGGTCCTCGTGGCTTTCCGCGGGACGTCCAGACCACGGTGTCGGATGAGGTCCCTCAGCTCTGAGTCGATCAGGATAACAATGTCCACTTTGTCAGTGGACTTGTCAGCCATACTGGATACAAGGCAAAAAGTATTCCGAGGGCCAAAGGCCCAGGGAATCACGAAAAAAGGGGGTACTTTCCGGGAGCTCCAAAAAAGGCTACCGCTCTCAACCGTCTCAGTTTCGTAATTCCAAATAACACCGCTAAACACCTTAACGTTACTATGGCAACAGCTTGTGAGAAAAAGGACTACACGCAGCAAGCAATGTAAGGGACAAAGGAACATTTTCTAAAATGGCGAGCAACACATGCAGGAAGACCTCACAAGGTCGATATGCTAGTGCCTGTAACCGCTAGAGCCGCTCACGATAGTCAAATGCTGGTTCGCCGATTCTGGAGGCGTGAAAGACAAAACTCCGTGTAAATATTACTACATTAGTTTGCAGCGTTCAATCAACATGTTTCCCTGTGGAACAAACTTTACTGGAGATGTTTCCCGGAAACAATAATACATCTCTCAGTATGTCAATCAGCACTTCTGGGTGGATCCTTGCGGATCATAATAATTATTATTGCTTGTCAAGATTCCTGGCTTTCGGATCCACTGGACAATTAGCTCTGTGGCAGCAAGGCACACTTACAGTCTTATTCTGTCTTGTGACAATAGAGTATTCAACCATGTAACTGTTACGTTGTGACGATCAGCCTTGTCTTGTATTTGCATGGCAGCGTGTGGTGTTGGGCGGAGTATCACTGATACCTGAAGTGCAGACAACGCATAAGTATTATTATTTATTCATAATTTGAGGGAATGGAAAAGGGAAAGTAGTATTTTTGCTACCAACACTACCAAGAGTAGATACACAGTATCTACTCTTGCTGAACTTTCAAATGCGTTTTTCTCAATAGTGCGCAAAATGGCATAAGCCCCCTTTTAGCATCAAGAGGCTCATTTTTTAATTAACTTCAAAGGATCAGTCGGAGAAGTTAACTGCCTGAAAAGTGAAAAATGCCAGCCGAATCCACTAGGACTGGAACCGGGCCCACTAGGATTCGAACCGGGACTTTGCTTGCCATGAGCAATGCTCTAACCATCTGAGCTGTGGGACCAGGCCGAACCCAGGATCTTTGCTGTGGGACCAGGCCGAACCCAGGATCTTTTGAAATTTTTAAAGTTCTCCCAGTCCTTTAAATTTAACAATTCAATTATATACAAGAGAGCTTGAAAGCTCAGGGCCATAGGCTATGCTTGTTTTGAATGTTATTCGACCTGACCTGATGGAAACGGTTTTGCAATACAATCATGCATATGTATCCGATCAGTATTAATTCGACGACTCTTGAGGCGGCGGGATCTCTCTTACGTCTTTTACTCTCTGTTTAGGCACTCCTGCCGACGCCGTCTACTCAGAGCTTCAACACTGTCACCCTAGCTGGCATTTTGTCTTCCTCATAGTTAGTTTTTTTTATTTATTTTTTTATTTATTTTGGTTCGCAAATTCAAACGGGCATAGAACCCAATAACATGAAAGCGAATATGAAAATTGTAATCAGAATGAGAATTAAAATGCTTAGATCTTCAGCGTAGAGTCAGCGGTACATTAGAGGGAGATCGGGTACAACCGAAAGAGAACAGAAAAAAATAGTCCTCAAAGGCGCCTCTTAAACACTGCAATCTACTCGATCCTTACATCCCCGGCCCATTAGCAGCGCACCCAAAAACATTCGAACGATAATGCGACGGGCCCCATGCCTACGGACCGCAGTCACCGCACAGAGCAAATACTCCATCGCTCAGAGACTCACCGACTTCGTGAAAAGATGCGTCGACAGCAAGAGACCGCTGAACAGGTATCCAGTCGGCAGGAGAAAGACAATGATCATGCCCCGAGCTTGTTCGGTGTGCGGTGACTGCCGTAAGTAGGCATAGGGCCGTAATGTATGCAACATATGCCGCTATGCAAAAGATGTTACTTCAGTCGCATCTGGCCCTAGCCATAGTCCACAAGGCTTTAATTCGTATTTCAAAAACGTTTCAATCAGTTCGAATAACAGGCATGATGACCTAGTCAAAAAAGCATAGTGAGGGCCCTAAACCTACTAGCAGTCCACCGATGTAACGAGGTATTGTGCAGTCAGATAGTGCGACAACAAGGCACAACACTTAGAAGGATATTGAACCATTCAGCGACCTGATACCTATCTCTAACACATCTACAAAGTGCAAACCAACATTTTTCCAACTTAGAAGAGGTGCCACAATTGCCATGGCCATGCATAAACTTCGAAGCACCCGCATGATGAAAGTCCATTGTTCTTCAGATCTCATCCCTTTCCATTCCTTCCAAAGTGTGAACGTTGCGCTTCAGGTGACGTAATTACAACTTTCAACACATTAGGATTATTTCGAACCCGGTTGCTGAGAATGCACACACTGCAACAGGCGATATAAGAAAGTGTTGAACATTACGGAGAGTCAGTTCTCCAGAGGGCTCAGCTCACTCCCCTTGAGTGAGTGCTTTTACATAATTATAACATAACATTCTTTTCATTCCTCAACAGCAGAACTACATTCGCAATACATGTACCAACTGGTCAGAAATACTTACCGATATCCTATGCATGACATTGCCTTCCTATCTACCATACTGGTTCAGGAGACTCGGCGACAAAGCGCTTGCAGCATTGTTGTGGAGAGGCTCTTCGACGATCGATTGATTGATGAAGGCACGGAGTGGCGTAACACTGCAGCGAGAACGCAGAGTACGATGTCCCTGTGAGTGCACTAGGCCTCGAAACCAATTGACCGTGCGAAGATAATTATACTGAAGATTGTAACTAAGTCATGATAGAAAAATTAGTAAACAAACTGTAGAGACACGTGATTTTACCCCTAAACCAAAGGACCTACAGATACCAATTCCATCTAGCCCACACTTCGAAACATTCACTTTGTTCTCCCAGCAAATGGGTTGGGCAATGCCAGTGCCACTGCAATCCTTATCAACGTGATCCTTCCACCCGACCAAGCCATAAGCAAGGCCGAAGTCGATCAGCTTCAGGGTCTTGCTGTTGTCTGCGTTGACGAAGACAACAACGTTTTCTAGCTTCACATCCATGTGGGCATACCCGCAACTAAGGATGGCTTTGTTTTTGAGTGAAACACAAAGTCCCATCTCGTTAAAGATACCGAAGCCTTCCCTCACGCTCCGGTATAATGGGAGAAAGTGTTGATGACGTTAGGGTGGCCGCCCACTTTCAAAAATATCCTGGCTTACTTCATAAAATTGTGCCCGTTTGCCAAGCTACAGACAGTACTTGAACATCTGTCGCACTTGACCAGCTTCCCAGTACTTTTGAGTTTACTAACTGCACAAGTTGTGGTGCAGCCTTTGGTGGTCGAACTAGCCTTTTCAATCTTAATTGGGCCATGGTGAGACAGGCCTCCCTCTCATCAAATATGCGAAAAACGGATATCGGCAACGATGGTCGAACTAGCCTTGTCAATCTTGGGTGAGCTGCGTCAATGCTTCTACGCGATACATCGGGTAAAGCCATCAAAACAGATCAAGACGAAGCTTCACTCAGAGATGTCGCTCCTTACATATTGTGCCTTCGCCTGTTGCTTTTCATTCTCGTCTATGCAACGTATTTACCCATGTACCGCCTAATCCATTAAAAAGAATGATACAAAAATTAATAGTGCAATACAATACATGATACCATGCTGACCACGGTCAATGCATGACCACATTTCGCCTGTACATAACATACACGGTGCCGAACGGAGTATACACTAATCCGAAAAGTGAGCTCGTTAAAGACAGCGCTTCACAAAAAAATAAAGAGTCGTAAAATGACAACCCTACAAATCGACTTCTGTTGCCCACATTAAAGGGCCACCTCGTCAACTCTTTCCCACTTCACTTTCTAGATAGCGGTTTTGCACAGAGCTGGTTGCGATATCAAATAATTATTTAGGTCGCATATTCAGCCAAACAGTTGGTTCCCCGTGCCAGTGTAACGGAACAATAGACAATTGTGATATTTCAAAAATATTTATTTTACTAGTCGTAGATCGAGTCCGGTCTGTCAATGGCAGATCTTAATTGGGCCATGGTGAGCCTGGTCTCCTCGATCTCATCAAATATGCTGACAAAGATATCTAGCCACGCATCCGAGAAGCATTGGAATATTTCAGGGGCAGACTCACGCGAGGCATCTCCGTAACGGAAGTGCGATGCCCACTCCTGAAATTTCGCGTATCTTATATCTTTAGTGATATCTGCTCTGTCCCATGGATACTGCAGGGTGAACATCACTACTAAACAGATACCCAGACCCCAAACGTCAAATGAGGTCTGGACACAGAAATATGCCTCCTGTGGTGAGTAAAGGGGCGGCTGGAGTGGAAACCGCTCTGGCGCATAGTAGGCGGCGCCGCTGCAATCCATTTCAACGCGATCCTGCCACCTGCCCAAGCCATAAGCAAGGCCGAAGTCGATCAGCTTCAGGGTCTTGCTGTTGTCGGCGTTGACGAAGACAACAAAGTTTTCTAGCTTCACATCCATGTGGGCATACCCGCAGCCGTGGACATGGCTTAGTCCATCTACCATTTGCCTAGACAAACCCCGGAGCTCATATTCTGGCTTTGGTTTTGATTGAAACACATAGTCCCAGAGATCACCTCCATTTGCCAGCTCGATGACCATGATGAAGCCCTCCTTCTCGCTCCGGTATAAAGGAAGAGAAGTTGTGATGACGTTAGGGTGGTCACTCACTTTCACAGCTATCCTGGCTTCCTCCATAAAACGGTGCCCGGTTTCCTCGTCACATTGCTTGAACATCTTTAGTGCAACCTGTTGTTTAGAATCTTTGAATTGGACGGCTGCACATCTTGCTGTGCTCCCTGTAGAATTGGGCAGGATACGGAGCCTAGAGAGAACGTTCTTCAAATTAACGATGTTGACAACATCCTTCCTGACGTCTAGGCAGAAGTCGTCACCCTTCGGTGGCAGCGCCTCCAGTTTATCAACAACGATCGCCATCTTGGGTGAGCTGGGTCAATGCTTCCACTCGACACATCGCTTAAAGCCATCAAAGCAGATCAAGACGAAGCTTCAAACGGAGATGTCGCTCCTTATATACTGTGCTGGCGCCAGCTGCTAGCTATACATTCCGGTTTGTACAAATAAAATGATACAGAACTGTGCCATACAACAATAATATATTATTAGATTTCTACGAAAGAAAAATGATCAACTAACTACAAGTTACGCATTCGAGTCCATTCCAACAAAATTCGAACAAATATTTAATAGGAATTGGTTCAACTGTTGTAGAATACTACTTCGTATAGGATAAGCCCTAGACAATCTCAACATGGGAAATATAGGGCGAGTGAAAGACGATAATTATGATATAATATATATATGACGATTCCTTTGCCATAACCCCAAAATTTGATATTTTTTAGTATTATTATTATTTTGCTTGTTCGCGTTGGCATCAACCTGCATAAAACAGGTATATAGCCTTCGCTTAAGCTGCCATAAAAAAAGAAAGCTCATCCTAAGCGAGAGGGCATAATAATAACAATAAAGGAGCTTACCTTCATGTGGTTACCTTCATGTGGTTGAAATCAAGGACACTGAAACCTTCAACTGAAGGCATGATTATGGCAGCACAAGACCAATCCCTCAAGACGAAAAATTACCAATACGCCATAATGAAGTCAATTGCTCGAACTGATGCCAATTGCAGGCTTTGCAAGGGCAGCTTAGAAACAATTGACCACATTGTCAGTGCCTGCCCAGTTCTTGCTCGGACCAGTTACATCGAACGCCATAACCGGATAGTAAAGTATGTGCACTTCGAAATGTGTAGAGCACGAGATCTACCTACTGGTGCTTCACGATTCGACCACCAGCTCAAGGCATTGGTCAAAAGTGATCGGTATCGGCTCTATTGGGAGTATTCGGTCCCAACTGACCTGAAACTATCAGGTCGATGCGCTCCTTGTTGATGACAAGGAGCGCATCGCCTACATTATAGACATCAGCGTTCCTGGTGAGAACAACATCAACATCAATAAGAAAATGGCTGAAAAGTGCTCGAAATATTATGATTTGAAGCGGGAGATTTCGAGGATTTGGTCCCTCGCCCAGGTTGACGTGGTCCCTGTGGTTGTCGGTGCCCTGGGAGGCTTGGTGAGGGAGGCTCCTCAATGCCTTCGGACTGTGCAGGGAGGAGACCTGGCTATTGTACAACAGGAGGCTATACAAGGTTCGATTAAAATACTAAGAACTATCCTTAACATGTAGATGCACCTCTGCTGCGTTTGCATGTTCAATAGCTAAGAGACTTGAATAACGACCGATAAAGACTGATGTTTCCTTTGTTACTCCCTTCATTGGTTGATGTATTTTGCCTGTCGCTGCAAATTCTTTATTATTGTTTTGATGTTGGAGTTCGGATTGAGTTTCTTTCCTTTCTTCCTCTTCCTTCAACTATTTCTTGTCCCTTTGGTTTTTAGGTTTTATATATTTATTTATTTTTGTTTGTTTTTTTCACTTTCTTTTTGCTGTCCCACCCATGGAAATATTTCCCGGTGGGTCTGGCTTATCGCCTTCGAAAGAAGTGAATAAAGGAGAGATAATAATAATAATAATAATACGAAGTAGTGGTTGCGACTTCGGCGATGATTTTGTAAGAAAGGTTTGCTCCCCACACCGGAGCTCGCGCTATTCCGCCGACTTTACTTGACACTTGACTGACTCACGACTGCCATCCAGAGCACACGAGAAGTCCATCGAACCTTCGACTCGGCAAACCTGCAAGAAAGCACCACTCCCTGCTCAATACACAGTGTTTCGGGGAATTCACCCCTCATCAGTTGAGCTTAATAATAATAATAAACAGGTCGCGTAATGAAGCCGCATAACGATAGATGTGCAAAGTCATGATGCCTGGTCCGCTTCTGTCCTGGGTTCAGCCGCGAGCAAAACCAGCTCAGGCTGAGAGTTCCCTCCATGATTGCTTGTCCAAAGCGCGCATTCTGAGCCCACTTTTTTAGTATAGCATTTGTAATTTACATAGGATATTGCCTGTTTTGGGTACAAAACTGTAAGAACTACAGTGCATTTCAAAACTATAGACGCGTAGGGTTTTTGAAATATTTCAAATTTGGCTGGAACTTTTTGAGAAAAGGTTTCGGAATATTGCTCAGGATCGCTCCACAATTACTCTCATATACAGTCGACCTACCCTTATAACGATAACCTCTATAACGATATTACCCTTATAACGATATTTTTTCTGCCAAACCAAATCACTCCATTGACTTGTGTATACAATGCCTTACCTCTATAACAATATTGCTATAACGATATTACCCCTATAACGATATAAAATGGGCTGACCAATCGACATTTTCCATTTTATAACAATATCTAGCAGGGATTATAGAGCTCACTATCCAGGTAGGGCAAGCTTCACTTGATAAGTCGCTTGGACATGACGAAATGCAACGGGGGCACCAGTGGGCACCTTGCTATGTACATAATGTGCATGTACGATAGTTTTTGATGCTATGAAGAGCGTAAAAAATGAACAAAATCCATGTATTATGACGTATGTGTATGAAATGAACCAGTTACCCCTATAACAATATTACCCTTATAACAATATTTCTTGGTCTGACGCAAATATCGTTATAAGGGTAGGTCGACTGTAGTTTCTAAAGGATTGGATAACAGACGCTCAATTTGGAAAAATTATGCACAAAGTGATCACAGATTTTATGTGGTATAGATGCTGGCATAACGGTTTTTGCCTAGGTACGCGTCTATAGTTTTGAAATGGACTGTACAGGGTTCACCATCGATGCATCAGCAGCACAGTGGCTGGGTGGTATAAGGGGTCGCTTGAAATTCCATACTGCTGTGGGTTCAAATCCTGCTTGTTCTCTTCCTTCGCCTCATTCTTCTTGAGTTGGAGAGAGTCCCTATAAAGTCGAAATATTAAAATGCCTACGTAAGTGGTCGATATAAAACAGCCGCTTAAGTCTAGGACCCACTGGGTCATCAGAACTCAGCTGTGTGCCACCATGTCCAGGAAGGATTGTTTGACGGATTTGGAATGGTATAACAACCAGTATCCAGTCAACTTCGCTTATTTTTTGTTATTTTTTGTAATTTTTTTGTATTTTTTTTTACACTCGACGGGGCATCAGAAAAGTGTCCTTATTCGCGAAGTGTCGTTATACCCGAAGTCTCATTATAATTATGTGTCACAGTTGGATG
>NC_088645.1:7577026-7667026 GCF_964019385.1 Sycon ciliatum
GACTGGTGTTGCAGGCTACGACACGCGGGAGCTGAGCGGTGCATAGAGCATTGGACGAAGACTGTTAGCCCAGTGCGATGTCCGGAACACTCTACTGGCTGCTGCTGCTCGGTACTGGCTGAGCGTAACTGGCTGATCATTATCCTTTGTACGAATACTCATCCCGTACCAAGCTAGCTCGAGTACACGAGAAAAAACTATCGTACCATGTATGCCGACCCTAGTACCCTGAGTGTTAACGTCGTATTTCTGTACGGGATATTGACTATGTACGGGATCGGTAGCTCTCAAGCCTCACAGGCTCATCATTGCAGGAGTACAAGTCAACCAAGCCTCTTGCACGGTCGATAAATATGTTGGTAAAGACATACCTGGCAATATGGCGGTAAACACACGCCTGCCCACACACGCTCTCTAGGCTGCAAATTTCTGGTGGTGAGAATGAAAGGTCTGTGCCAGAAATTTGCAGCCTGGAGAGCGTGTGTGGGCAGGCGTGCGTTTACCGCCATATTGCCAGTGTGTCTTTACCAGAAGAAAGCGCTCCACTTTCAAATCGCTAAGGCCTGGCCTTTCTGTTAGGCAGTACCGTCAACTAGGATGAACTCATCTGCTTCACTACCTCTCCCTCTCTCTCTCTCTCTCTCTCTCTCTCTCTCTCTCTGTCTCTCTGTCTCTCTCTCTCTCTCTCTCTCTCTCTCTCTCTCTCTCTCTCTCTCTCTCTCTCTCTCTCTCTCTCTCTCTCTCTCTCTCTCTCTCTCTCTCTCTCTCTCTCTCTCTCTCTCTCTCTCTCTCTCTCTCTCTCTCTCTTCTCTCTCTCCTCTCTCTCTCTCTCTCTCTCTCTCTCTCTCTCTCTCTCTCTTCTCTCTCTCTCTCTCTCTCTCTCTCTCTCTCTCTCTCTCTCTCTCTCTCTCTCTCTCTCTCTCTCTCTCTCTCTCTCTCTCTCTCTCTCTCTCTCTCTCTCTCTCTCTCTCTCTCTCTCTCTCTCTCTCTCTCTCTCTCTCTCTCTCTCTCTCTCTCTCTCTCTCTCTCTCTCTCTCTCTCTCTCTCTCTCTCTCTCTCTCTCTCTCTCTCTCTCTCTCTCTCTCTCTCTCTCTCTCTCTCTCTCTCTCTCTCTCTCTCTCTCTCTCTCTCTCTCTCTCTCTCTCTCTCTCTCTCTCTCTCTCTCTCTCTCTCTCTCTCTCTCTCTCTCTCTCTCTCTCTCTCTCTCTCTCTCTCTCTCTCTCTCTCTCTCTCACTCACTCAGTCACTCCTTTCTTACCGATTGCCGTGCTTGTGACTTTATTTCCCCTGCTGCCGTGCTCATATTAGTTGTCTACCTTCCTTTGTAGAGTGCACATCATTGCAAACCTGATGAGGGCTATATGCCGAAACGTTGTTTTAACTACGAAAATGTGTTCGAACGTTGCAGTGTAAATAGAAGGGAGCGAGTCCGCTCCATCTGTAATTCTTCTTCTCTGTTCCGTTTGTCCGCTTATTTTTATATATTTTTCTTTTCTCTTTATCAGTGGGACCACTGTCATTAGGTTTAGGCCTGTTTTGGAATTCCACTCTAAATAAAGCCAAACAACAACAACCACCACTATATTTATCAACCATAAATACAGCTGCAGTGGTGTCTTCAACTTCATTCGCCCGAGTCAAGCTCCGTATGAAGACATCCAAGAAGAAGATTGCCTGATGAGTCCAGCGGGGACGAAACGAACGTAGCAATCCAGCTATGTCGTTGCTGTGTCATCTTCTATGTGACATGCGCTAATTGATGTACCAGCCTGCTATGCCGGATACCGCCAGCCATGCATCGACCAGGCGCCAGGCGCGAACTGATGGTGGTGGTGGTGGTGGTGATGGTGGTGAGAAGGAGAGCTCTGTGCCAGAAATTTGCAGCCTAGAGAGCGTGCGTGGGCAGGCGTGTGTTAAGGGCGCGTTCAGACTGGCGTGAATAGCCGCCGGAAAGCTGCAGCGTAATCCCGGGAATCGCAATCACACTGCACGTGTATCGCTGGAATGGCCAGTACATGTGAAGCTTCGACATTTGAAAAAGTTGAGTTGACTCAGTTTGAGTTGGATATCAAAATAAACTAATTCAGTCTGTTGAGATACTGGATCATTGTGCTTGTCGACGGAAAGAATACTATGTCCGGATTGTTTGGTGCTTGGGTGGCATTCATCCGCTCCGCGATCAGAGTATGCTTCTCGTTCGCAGTAAGCGTTTTGCCTGCAGAGCGGCCCGCAAAAATCACCACGTACAGCTCCATGAACTCCCTCTCCATTGCTGAGTCGAACAAAGATTTCGGCATGATGGGAGAAGTTGGCAGTCTAGAAGTCAAAACTCAAAACTCAAAAGCATGCAGTCAGACTGCAAGAGTAGAGGCTGAAATAAAACGAAAAGACGGAACATGTGCTGCAAGGATATCAAAAGCGCTCTGCGTGCCGCCGGAATATGCATTCCACTGGCCTGCAGAGTGGTGGGAAACCTTTTCCGTGTTTACGCTGGCGGGAACGTCACGTGAGCGATTCACCTTGACAACTTTACCATTCCGCTTGTTTTTTACGCCAGTCTGAACGCGCCCTTACCGCCATATTGCCAGGTGTGTCTTTACCACCGTATTTATCAACCATAAATACAGCTGCAGTGGTGTCTTCAGCTTCATTCTCCCAAGCCTCTTGTACGGGCAAACGAGAGAGCTTGGAAGCTCAGGGCCCTACGCTATGCTTTTATGCTTTTTTGCCTAGCTCATCGTACATGTTATAAGAACTGAGGCAAAAGTATTTGCAGAATTTATTGCGGATTGTTATTTCTCTAATAATCATCTACTTTTGGTTTGCTCCTTCTTTTCTTTTTATCTCCTTATACTGTAAATCAACAAATTTTGGCCGATGAGAAATAGAAACCTCTCTATTAAAGAGGTTAAGATGCACGTTATTTCCGACGTGACGCGCAATTTCACGTCAAATTTGAAATCGATCGGTATTTTTGCTCTCACATGCATCCATTGCTCAATCATGCATCATTTGCCTATGACAAACTTTGGCCTGCGATTTATTTTGGCCGGTTGGTACCAAGCGGCGAAATCAGTGAAATTAAATCGCCAGCGAAAATTAGTTGATTTTAATACAGTAATCGGATTTTCTGGCCTTTTTGAAGTAATACATGTACATTGACCTGTTGAGCCAATGACGACGCCTAATGCATGGTTGCCTGTGGAGCACATTACATAAATTAGCAGTCTCCTAAAATACGTATCCTGTCCGACGGCAAAAGAGTCTGCAGATTTAGTTTTTCTGCGCGTCGACCGGATGTCTGCAACGCGAAAGTTCAGCTCGCATTATTTGGCTCGCACGTCGAAAAATCAACGCGAGTGACCTGCTGCTCACGTGGAAATTTGGACATTACATAACTTTACAGTCTCCTATAATACGTATCCTGTCCGACGGCAAAAGAGGCTGCAGTTTTAGTTTTTCTGCGCGTCGACGGGACGTCTGTCCTGACGTTCACTGGGACCGGCTTAGACTCTGCCGATCACGGGCGTTCTGGACTCGACGGGATGTCTGTCCTGACGTTTCCTGGGACCGGCGAACTGTGCCGATCACGGGGGTTCTGGAGTCGACGGGATCTCTCTTCCGACGTTTCCTGTGACCGGCGCTGAATCGCTCGTTCACGCTTATTTTGGAGACGACAGGATCTCTCTTCCAAAGTACATGTATGTTAATGCGGACGCATCCTGTCACCTATTCGGCGTCTATTCTAATTTAATTTCCTCCTCGTCTCCCTATTTCTTTCCAAATCTCCCTCTACATCAGGGAGTCGTATACATAATACGACGAATATTGGTACGGTACGGGACAGATACAGGAGCCCGCAAATATTGTGGACAGCTGTTATGTACAATCCTGTAGAGCCTTTGTAGTCACAGATACGGGACAGATACGGGACAGATACGGGATAGCTCCAGCCGTGACACAAACAAACAAACAAACAAACAAACAAACAAACAAACACACAAACACCAAATTAAAGCGGTGTGGACCCTGGCTAGCGCCAGACGTTACTGAAGTAACGTCTTCTGCATAGCTACGGGAATAAACACAATTACAAGTGCAAGCTCAACAGTACCGGAAGAAAAAAGAGCAAAAATGGCTGTGAAAACAGTCGACAGAGCAAAAGTGGCTGTGAACACAGTCTAAGAGTATGGAGCCTCGGGAGGGAGCCTTATAACCGATGCTGCTCACAAGTCACAGGTAACCGTACGTACAACTTTGAACTTTTTTTCCTTTGTCAAAATTTTTTTTTAAATGTTTGGCACCTATGATTACAGAATGGCTCAGACCACGCAGTGGTTGCCAGCTATTCTGGATTATATGAAGAATGTGATGTCGAACATATCAATGTGTTTGGCCTAGTTTCCTAACTCTTGATAGCTTTTTTGTAGTGAAAATTCATGAATTTTGTGATTTTATTTGAATCCTTGGTTTTAACGCATGCGTGGAACACCAGGTTTCGTTGATAAAAGCCCTTGTTCCCTCTATGTTCTTCGGCCTTTTGAATAGCGAGCCTCGGAACAAGCATATTATGTGCATTATAACACAGGGAGGGTCAGGGTTGGGACATTGATATGTTCGACATCACATTCTTCATATAATCCAGAATAGCTGGCAACCACTGCGTGGTCTGAGCCATTCTGTAATTATACTTCAGAATGCTCTGTCTCCATATCAATGTGATTTTGTAGCTCTCTGCCAGTGGTTGACAGCTTCGAGAGAACTGCCTGAGCATATTTCTCATCATGCTGGGGTCTAATAATAGAGCTTCTGAAAGACCGACTGGCTGCTCCAGTCTCGGCTGCTGCTTTCAAGATATCATTCGTAGTAGTACCAGCATCCGCTGTTGCGGATGCAGAAGCACTCTGCACAGAGTGTGCTTTGAAGATACTAGTATCGATACCCGCACGAGATACCATTGGGTGTTGACCAGTGTCATACCTGTCAGTTTTTTTCCTGGACGGAAGGAATTGCTGATCTGTAATTATTGTCAATATTGATAGAGCGGTATTGATAACCAGCTTTGTACAATGATGCCAGGAAGTTGACAATCGTGGCTATATCACTTGAAAAGGGATCATTGTTCCGTTCACGACACCAGCCCATCCATTTCTTGAATAGGGAGTCGTACGTCTTCGTAGATCTCTGCCTCCATGATCCAAGGAGGAGTTCTGAAGCTTCCTCAGAAACATTCTGACTGGTGTACTTTCTCCTGAGATATTCCACGCGGCTAGACGAGGGACTATCTCCGGTTCGTTTACGCTGTGCGTCGGCTGAATCAGATCTGGAGTGCTGGGAAGCAACAGGGGCTCCTCTACCAGCAGGTCCAGGAGGACTGGATACCACGGTTGACTCAGCCATACCGGTGCAACAAGCACTATCCGAGATTTCTGAGGGCAGACCTGTGCTACTACTCTGCTTATCAGGTTCCAAGGTGGGTTGGCATAACCCTGACACTTTGTCCAGTCCAACGAGAAGGCATCCATGTCTATCGCATTTGGATCGGGACGCCGGCTCACATACATCGGCAGGAGATGTGTCAGCCGAGAGGCAAACAGGTCTACATTCATGGGACCCATTCGAGCAAAGATCTCCTGGAATACATCTGGATGCAACATCCAGTCCGATCGATCTTTCATCACGCGAGACTCGTCGTCTGTAACTGTGTTCAGTGATCCTGCTAAGTGAGTGGCCTGGAGAGTTATCTGTCTTGCCATGCACCATGTCCACACCTCTTTGGTGAGGCGATTGAGGTCGGGAGACACAGTGCCTCCGAACTTGTTGATATACGTCAAGGCTGTGGTGTTCACGGTCCATCTTCAGGTGAACCAGAAGATTTCGACTTGACTTCAGAAATGCTTTTACAGCCAGGAAGGCTGCTAACGGCTCCAAGCAGTTTATATGCATCTCTCGTTCCTGACAACTCCACGGACCGCCTGTTTGGGAGTTCTGGCAAGATGATCCCCAGCCCACTGTCGAGGCATCCGTCTCTATCACCAGGTCTGGTTTCGGCGTGAGAAGACGACGACCGTTCCAGTCTGTCAGGTGATCGATCCACCAGTCCAATTCCTCCAGAGCTTCGCTGCTCAAGAGACAAGGATGATCGTAATTCTAAGATCCCTCCCCTAGGGCTTTCTGCAAACAGCCCTGAAGGTTTCGATAGAACAAAGGACCTGGTGGAATCGCATGTGCAGCATGGCTCAGTTTGCCCAACAGGTGAGTTACAGAAATTGCTGAGTGTGTTTTTTTTCCTCTCGCAATTTTTTGCATCTGATCGTGTTTTCTCCACGGTAAATTTATCTCCCGGCAATCTGATCGTCAGATTCTCGGAGTTCACCGGTATTAAGCCGAGAAAATCTATCTCCTTGGTGGAGTTCGGTTGTGGTTTCTGGTAATTCACAATGAACCCTAGATTCTCCAGGAGGAAAATCAGACCGGCCGTGTGGTCGTTTGTCTCGTTCTCCGCCATGCTCAGGATATCGTCGATATGAATAATCACCCTCAGTCCTGAGTGTGATTATCACCGCCCTTGAGGTCTTGGTAAAAACCCGCGGGGCTGACGATAGTCCGAACGGCAGACAGTTCAACTGATACATCTTTCCCTGCCATGCAAAACGCAGCAACTTTCGCTGGTCTGCGGCAATATTCCCTGGCAATGGGAATCATGAAGTGCGCATCTTTCAGGTCGACTTTCGTCATGAAATCGCCTGGTCTCAGCAGATCTTTCAACATGTGTATACCCTCCGTTTTGAAATGGGACACTTCCACAAATGGTTCGGAGCTTTCAGATTGATAATCGGTCTTATCGCTCTGTCTTTCTTCGGGACAGCGAAGAGTTGAGACACAAACTGATTGTTCGTTTGATCTGCAGGCATTACTTCGGAAATCGCATGTTTGCTTTGTATTGCGACAACTTCTGAGGAGATCTTTTTCGTTTCCTCCTCTTGAAATACAATCTCCCTTGGGGAAACGGTTTGAAAGGGTTCTTGAACAAAGTGAATTTTGTAACCCTGAACACATCCTGCAACCATGCATTGGGTCGAGACACTTTGTGTCAGGTCTCTGACACCCATTTCCAAGCTCGGGTATTGAAACTTCTGAAATGGCCTGTTTGTTCGCCATCAAAGTTATTTCGAGGGAGATTTTGATTTCTCCTCCTCCCGAAACACTATCTCTCTTGGAGAGTGAGATTGAAAGGGCTTCTGAAGCCACTGAATTGTGTAACCCCGAATACATTTCAAGACCCACTGGTCTGAGCTGATTGCATTCCAGTCTTGTGCAAGCATTGCTACACTTCCCGCAATCGGGAACTGGTGAAATACGACACTTTCTGTCATGTCTTTTTCACCCATCTGCTGGAGAGCACTCACAACAGAAGACATTGAGTAGTTTTGAAAACTCTTTATTTCCTTTAGAGGAAGGGGTAAAGGCGGATGGCTCACTTTGCTGACTCCTGACGACTTCTGTCGTTGGGCTTCCTGTTGAACTGGGGATTGTACTGGTTTCCGCTGTAAGGTCGGAACCGGTTGCCGTTCTGATTGAAACTGCCCCGATTTGAATGGCCTCCCCGTGGGGCATGGTTGGCTCGGCCTCCTCGAACAAACGATCCGGTGGAAGCCTTGCCACCTCGCGAGGACGCCGCCTGCGACAAACATTTGAGCTCTTCGCTCCGTTCCTTCGCTTTTCTGGAGAAGCCATCTCCAAACAGCTGGGGTGCAGACGTTTTGAACGTATCGTCATCTTCTGCCATTTCGGCAAGGTCGCGATTCATACAAAGAATGGCATTTCGCCGCCTTTCTCTATTCAAATGCATATTTGCATTGCCAATAAAAGCCAACGCCTGTTGGCATGCTTCGACCGTGGCTTGTACGGTGAGAGTCTCTTTCCCAGCTTCCTCTAGTACGTAGGTCAAAGGACCTACGGCGTCCAAAAGCAAGGCCTGTTGTTTCGACAGGGCCTTGTCTCGCGACTTGGTCGCAGGGTGTAATCGGGACTTCACCATCTTGTCCATGATGGGCGCAGAGGCCACATCTACTTTGGGGCGCCCAAAACGACTACGCCATTGGCGTCGAACTTCGTTCGAGGTAGTTGTTGTAAATTTCTCCCGAAAGAATTCCACAGTATCCGAGGACACTTTGAAATCCTGAGACGATTTGTCAAGCAAGCTTGACTCGTCCATTTCCTCTTCTGACTCACAGTCCGAGGGGTTGGGGATCTCACGGGTTTTACCCGGTGTTGAAGAAGCTCTTGGCGCCAGAGCGGAAAACGAAATAGAGGCACTTCGTGCCGGGTCAGGGCGGGATTGAGCCGCTTCCAGAGCAGACACTCGTTCCGCAATACTTGAAACGTCTGAGCCGATTTGCTCCATCACCTGCGAGACCTTTCCAAACTGGCTCATCATGTCCGCCATGATCCTCGATGACTGACCAGCAGCATCGGGAGAGGTAAAGGAGCTTGCAGACGAGTCCATCCTTGAGAGTGGACTTGACAGTTTGACGATTGAAAGGCGGTCTACAGTAAGCACAGAGACACACCAAGTTAGAAATACAACCAAGAGGAAGTACTGTACAAGACAACAGTCGATAACGAGATCGAACAGCTTGCCAAGAAACTTACTTCGAGCGAGCTAGAAAAAAGGCCGAAGAACATAGAGGGAACAAGGGCTTTTATCAACGAAACCTGGTGTTCCACGCATGCGTTAAAACCAAGGATTCAAATAAAATCACAAAATTCATGAATTTTCACTACAAAAAAGCTATCAAGAGTTAGGAAACTAGGCCAAACACATTGATATGGAGACAGAGCATTCTGAAGTATAATCAGGGGATGGCCCACGCCTGGTAAAAAAAAGTAAGTAACGAGAGAGCTTGGAAGCTCAGGGCCCTACGCTATGCTTTTTTGCCTTGATGACCTAGACAAAAAAAAGCATAGGGATGTTATAAATTCTTTAAAAAATCCTCTTTTTTTAACCTGGGATTCGAACGCGCACTATCGCGCGCCCTGCATGCATCCCCCGATACACTTCGCATACATACTAATTCTTCCAAGTTGCTTTACATTGTGATCTTGCATTTGCCCGCTGCACTGGCCCACATTCTGCTGCCACAACTCGGGGCCAAGCTACAGCTGCTCTTGTCTTGCCTGCCTGCCACTCCCGGTATGGTTTCCATTCCATTGCGTATCTTGGTGCCGACAGGTGGAATGCGCTGCCTCCATCTTGTCGCCTGGCCGAGTCGCCTGCTTTGTTTCGCGCTCACACAAAGTCTCATTTAGGGTTCCCAGTAAAAAGGCAACATTGCCTGTTGGGAAATCCCTAACAAAATAAGAACAAATAATAATAATAATAATAATAATTTGAAAGCCCTATTTGAATATGCATTGTGGCCAGCCGTCTTTGATGGCACGGTACGGTAGGGGATAGGTACGGGACAGGTACGATCGAGGGTAATACGACACCGTCTAGCTGCCCGCAATATTCAAATAGGGCTTTCAAACGCAAAATAATAACGTGAAGCAACTTGGAAGAATGGGTATAAATACGAAGTGTATGGGGGAATGCATAGAGGGCGATATAGTGCGGGTTCGAATCCCAGGATATGCCTGAAAAAAAAGATAGGAGAATTGAAAAATTATTTATAACATCCTATGCTTTTTTGCCGTCAGATACGGATAGCGCCAGGCGTGACACAAACACACAAACAAATTATTATACCAAACGAGAGAGCTTGGAAGCTCAGGGCCCTACGCTATGTTTTATGCTTTTTTGCCTAGCTCATCGTACATGTTGTAAGAACTGATGGAATTGTCTTTTTCCGTTGATTGGCCACATCACTGTATTGCAAAAACGTTTCAATCGGTTCGAATATTATGAGTTAGGCAAAAGTATTTGCAGAATTTATTGCGGATTGTTATTTCTCTAATAATCATCTACTTTTGTTTTGCTCCTTCTTTAATTTTTATCTCCTTATATTGTAAATCAACAAATTTTGGCCGATGAGAAATAGAAACCTCTCGATTAGAGAGGTTAAGATGCACGTTATTTCCGACGTGACGCGCAGTTTCACGTCAAATTTGAAATCGATCGGTATTTTTGCTCTCACATGCATCCATTGCTCAATCATGCATCATTTGCCTATATGACAAACGTTGGCCTGCGATTTACTTTGGCCGGTTGGTACCAAGCGGCGAAATCAGCGAAATTAAATCGCCAGCGAACATTAGTTGATTTTAATACAGGAATCGGATTTTCTGGCCTTTTTGTAGTAATACATGTACATAATCATTGACCTGTTGAGCCAATGACGACGCCGAATGCATGGTTGCCTGTGGAGCACATTACATAACTTTACAGTCTCCTAAAATACGTATCCTGTCCGACGGCAAAAGAGGCTGCAGATTTAGTTTTTCTGCGCGTCGACGGGATGTCTGCGACGCGAAAGTTCAGCTCGCGTTATTTGGCTCGCACGTCGAAAAAATCAACGCGAGTGACCTGCTGCTCACGTCGAAATTTGGACATTACATAACTTTACAGTCTCCTATATAAATACGTATCCTGTTCGACGGCAAAAGAGGCTGCAGATTTAGTTTTTCTGCGCGTCGACGGGATGTCTGTCCTGACGTTTACTGGGACCGGCGCTGACTTTGCCGATCACGGGCGTTCTGGACTCAACGGGATGTCTGTCCTGACGTTGCCTGGTACCGCCGGACTCTACCGATCACGGGCGTTCTGGAGTCGACGGGATCTCTCTTCCGACGTTTCCTGTGACCGGCACTGAATCGCTCGTTCACGCTTATTTTGGAGACGACGGGATCTCTCTTCCAACGTATGTTTATGCTGACGCATCCTATCACCTAATCGGCGTCTATTCTAATTTAATTTCCTCCTCGTCTCCCTATTTCTTTCCAAATCCCCCTCTACATCAGGGAGTCGTGTGCATAATACGACGAATATTGGTACGGTACGGGACAGATACAGGAGCCCGCAAATATTGTGGACAGCTGTTATGTACAATCCTGTAGAGCCTTTGTAGTCACAGATACGGGACAGATACGGGACAGATACGGGATAGCGCCAGGCGTGACACAAACAAACAAACAAACACACACACAAATACCAAACGAGAGAGCTTGGAAGCTCAGGGCCCTACGCTATGCTTTTTTGCCTTGATGACCTAGACAAAAAAAAAGCATAGGGATGTTTAATAAATTCTTTAAAAATTCCTTTTTTTTAAGACATAACCTGGGATTCGAACCCGCACTATCGCACGCCCTGCATGCATCCCCCGATACACTTCGCATACATGTACATACTAATTCTTCCAAGTTGTTTCACATTGTGATCTTGCATTTGAAAGCCCTATTTGAATATGCATTGTGGCCAGCCGTCTTTGATGGCACGGTACGGTAGGGGATAGGTACGGGACAGGTACGATCGAGGGTAATACGACACCGTCTCCCGTACCGTACCGTACCATCAAACACAGCTGGCCACATACAGCTGCCCGCAATATTCAAATAGGGCTTTCAAACGCAAGATAATAACGTAAAGCAACTTGGAAGAATGGGTATGAATGCGAAGTGTATGGGGGAATGCATGTAGGGCGATAGTGCGGGTTCGAATCCCAGGATATGCCTGAAAAAAATAGGAGAATTGAAAAATTTATAACATCCTATGCTTTTTTGCCGTCAGATACGGATAGCGCCAGGCGTGACACAAACAAACACACAAACAAACACCAAATTAAAGCTGTGTGGACCCTGGCTAGCGCCAGACGTTACTGAAGTAACGTCTTCTGCATAGCTACGGGAATTAAAGCTGTGTGGACCCTGGCTAGCGCCAGACGTTACTGAAGTAACGTCTTCTGCATAGCTACGGGAATTAAAGCTGTGTGGACCCTGGCTAGCGCCAGACGTTACTGAAGTAACGTCTTCTGCATAGCTACGGGAATTAAAGAAAAAATTAAAAATAAGAGGTTCTGTGTTCCGGCTCTCCGCCTTCTCCGCGAACATAAGAGAACTAGAGGAGAACAAACAAACACAAGAAGCAAGAATGACACGAAAAGCAGAATTTATGCGAACATGGTATAAGGGAGCATCTCATTAGTTCGCATTTTTTTCCTAATAAACGTAACGCATTTCGAAACGGGGGTAGGGGGGTAACGCCCTTTTCGAATAGAAAAATGACAGTTCGCACATTTTCTGGATGTGTACATAATGTGCATGCAGTGCATGTTCTGTAGCACTTCAGCAAATGAGTGTGTTTAGGTGTACATCTATATTTTTGTACCTGTGTTTGGAGGTCAGCTAAACCTTGCATACACTGCATGCATGCAGGCTACTCAGAGGTGTCAAATGTCACACCAGCCTGATCAAACTGTGTACCTGGCCAGCTTTTACAGAGTCAGTACACTAGTTGTTGTGGAGGAACTCTGTTTATGTGCGTGTACATGTCATTCATTGTACATGTATATGTACTTGTACTCAATATCTACAGTTATGTAGATGGGGTACTACTGACTACAGTAAGTAGTCTGTATGCCATTCACTTTGACATTCATGTCCATGTACAGTGTACATTAATCTTGTACATGTGCATACCATGGCATGCATGGGCATAGACATGCACAGTACAGTATTAGATCCACACGGAAAATGTGCGATAAGACTTTCGAATAGAGGGGGGAGGTAGGGGGGTAAAGTCTATTCGAAATGCGTTACGTTTACAAAATAAGTGCGAACTTATGAGATGCTCCCTAAATGTGCACGGCCATCAACCTCAACAGGGGATTGCCGCCTCGGCAACAACAAGAGCAGCTGAGTCCGCGGCAAAGACCGGTGCATAGAGTCGCCTAGCACCCCTCAGGCACATCACACTGGATCGGACCAAGGCAAAGCTGATTTGACACCGGATCGAAGCCATCACGGCACTGTAGGCCTCTCCGGTCTTTTCGGCGATGAGGGACGCTATCCTCTTGTACAGAGAGGTGGCAGATTTCCCCATGCCTCCCGTAGTGGAGAACACGGCGGGAACAAAGCTGGAGTGTTCCACTTCTCGGATTCTCTGCTCATAGGCACGGCGCTTGGCTTTTTCGTGACGGGTGTAGCTAGCAGCAAGTGAGTTGAGGCGATTCGAGGACGCAAAAGGGTTAAACACCCGGACATCAATGTAGGTGAGCTCGAACCGCCCTCCCCAAATACCACTAGCCACCACGTCAAGGCGGGCTTGGTCGTCGCCCACAGCAGTACGGTACCGGAGCTGCTCTCCAGTGAGTGGCTGCAAATGTGGCTCAATAGCCACCTGATGGCCAACACGCTTCGCAAGGCGAGCTGTCACGTCGCGTACCTCGTTGTGGCGGAGGGTTGGGAAACCGCTTAACGGGCAGGAGAGGGCATGGCTGACGGTGAACTGCTGTCCACAGGAACATGATGTTGGCAGTCGTACTGGGTGCCAGCCATGCCGGAGGTGCACAGCATCGCGGAACTCGGCCTTCGTGAGGGTGAAGCCGTGGGCCTTTAGGGGCCGGCAGGTGAGCCAGCTGGATGCCCCCGCTCCGAAGCAAGGTCGATGGTACGGTGAACCTCTGGAGGTGCGGCAGAATGCAGAGCGACGGCCTCGGCTTGGAGTGATGTCTTTGCCTTCGCCCTCAACAGCTGCTTGTTCTTCCGCACTTCCTGCAGGGCATCGCCAAGCGTGGCAGTCTGCTGCTGAATGCGCCGCACCAGGGGGCCAACGATGGTCTTGGAGTGGGCGTACTGGGCCCGGAGGGAGGCAGGTGTGATGAGCCCCAGACCACCATGTCGACAGGCCAGAGCCAGAAGCTGTCGCTCATCATCGTTGACGGTCCTGCCACCTAAGAGAGCGGGGATGAACTTGCTTCTGATGGAATCCTCCAACGGCTGCATGTACAAAATGTAGGTCAGCCATGACTCGAGACAGGAAGGACCATTTGCTTCGCAGGCCGTGAACAAACGCTGCATATGCAGCTTGGGGCTGTGACGAAGCAATAGTGCTGAGCGACATCACCTCCTTTACCCAGGATTGAACCTTGCGCTCCATAAAGCAGCGGGAGAATTCTGCTGAGCCAAGCGCGGCTCCCAGATGCCGACATCCATCTGTGCGGATGTCAATTCCAGTTCCAGCAAATATGCTGGTGGCCTCATCCAGAAACTGTGGCTTGACAAGGAGGACAGACTTGGTCGGGTTGAGGAAATAGCCGTATGATGGACCACTCTCGTTGAGGCGATCCCACCAAATAAGTACTGCTTGCAACTTGCCGCCTGCGGCAGAATCATCCGCAAACCAAGACTGCGTGGCACCGTCTGTTGCTGCTTCTTCGATGAGGGGAGAACACCGAGAGCGTACATCGCCATAGCGACCGGGTCGCCTTGGGTGGTACCTTCGCTGGACTTGATACACTCACCGCTCACGAACAGATTGGCCGGCTCTCTGTATGTGTTGATGACTGTCGGAGCTAAGGACGGGCAGGTGTGTTGGATGTTCCGCATGCATACTTCTCTGTTCAGACAATTGAACGCATTAGTTGCATCAGCCAGTAGGATTGCTTCCGTGTCATCCAGCTGATGGAGGTCATTCATGGCGTGAATGGCTGCTTCCACACCTCCGTCTTGGCCAGCACATAGTTGGAGACTTCCGGCTGCACGTTGAATTTCGTCATTCGTGATGGAGAGGATGGCTTTCCCCATGATCCGGCGAAGGACCTCACCTATGCCGATGGGCCGCACGCCTGGCTTCTTATCAAGGGGAATCAGGCGACAGGCGACGTAGGCCTCCAGGCTTGATGGATGGACATAGGTCGTTGCTAGCCGTCGTGCACATGCTGCAATCGCGTCGCACAGCTGATCGGAGATGTCGGCGAAACCTGAACACATGCGTCGCCAGTTGTCGGCGGCGACTCCCGAGGGACCTGCAGCACCATGGGTATTGAGCGCTGCCCGTAGCACCACTTGTCGTGTTAGTGCCTCGAATTGGATGGGATGGGGTGGGGTAGGCGGGACACCACGCATCACCGCTTGGGCGTGTGGCGGCGCAGCCTCCGGATGCGTGTCCTTGAGGATATCGAGGACTGTCCTCTCACCAATTCTGTCGTCCAGGTGCAGCATTCCTCCTGAATCTCCACCGCTCAGTTGGTCCAATGCGGCATGAAGCTTGCCCTTAGTTACTAGAGATGCAAACTGCTGTGCTGGGTCCGGCTGCCTACGGCTCTGTTGTTGCTGGTGCTTGTTGAGTTGGTCATGGATAGTTTGGCACTCGTGCAGAAGCTCCTTCAGCTTCCCCTCTTTCCACAGATCCATCCTGCGTTGCAAGCAAGTTGCGGTAGAAGAGGAGGGGTTGCCAAACGGCTTCTGCAGAAGTAGGAGCTGATAGACCATAGCTATCTTCAGGGCACATTCCGCGTAGGCGCCATGCTGCCCAAAGCATTCCAAATATCTGCTCAGCTGCGCGATAAACTCCCGCCCCTTTCTCCCTTGCGGCACTAGGAAAGCGTTCGGCCGGTAGTGGACGGCTATGTCGTAGACTTCCGCTACCATGGTCAGTGTCTGCTCTGAAGTCAGCTCGCCGAGGCTGAAGTGTGTCCTTTCCGTTGGTAGGAAATCTGGCAGTACGGTAGCTGCAGTGCTGGGGACTTGCTCTGGGCCGTCCGCGTGTTCGCCAGTGCCAGTGGGCTGTGTGGAGGTCAGGTTCGCTAGTAGGTCGACCTCGTCCGTGGTCGGCTCGATATGTTCCCGAGTTCGCGGTGGATCGGCGAGGGCATTCTCTTGCTCTTCCAAAACGTCCCAAGCCAACTGTTGCGAAGCTGATATTTGAGATTCATTGGGCCGAGTTTCTGCGGCGCTGGTGGCGGACGGCTCATGCCTCGAGGCTTCCAGGCATGCATTGCTGCAGGAGCTCTGTGGCGCGGTCGTGAGCGTCACCTCCACGTTCCACTCCCCGCTGGCAGTTCAAACTGCCACACTCGTACTCTGCAGCTGCTGGTACGGCATTTCCGACGGTTTGATGTTCCGGGTGTACGGCATCGGCTGTGTTCTTGCACTTCTCCTTTTTCCAGGTGTGCAGTTGATACAATGGCGGTTCTCTTTGTAGCAAGAACAGCTTTTACGGCAGGTCGCGTTCCCAGTGCAAGGGCAGCACCGACGTCCATGCGGACCTGGACCCTTCGCGTTGCTGTTCGTTGCCATCAGCGCACCATCGTAGTCACTGAACTCACTGAAACACTCTGAAAAGTGGGGAAACCCTGGAGCTTGAAAAAACCTAACCGACCCTCGGGAACTCTTGTTCGGAGCCTAGGGGTCCACTCGTCATGACTGCAACGAGTGGGTTTTAGCCAAGTACGAGGTGAATAGCAATTTCTGGACATGAAAATAAAATAGAGCTCCACTGGATGTGTGTTTTACATTTTTCTTATATTTTGTATTTTATTGTATTTTATTATTTTACTTGGGCATTCCCAACAGACCCTAAGCCAAGGCCTTCTTAGTCTGAACGCGCCCTTAACCCTATAACGCCTATAGGGCGGATATATCCGCCAGACTGTACAGTGCATGCTGAGGTGACTTCAAACTTTCGTCATTCAGTCAATCCTTGTTCGAATTCAACAAACGAAAGGTTTAATCGTATTAGAAAAGCCTCAGCCGTCGGCTCCAAAAAACCCAAAGACGATCCGAGGTCATGGCGCAGAGTTACGACACTCGAACGAAATTCGCGTGGGCGAGTCGGCTCGCGCGGCGTAAAATTTGAAACGCCAGCAAGGGATTTTCCCTGACTCGCTGGCGACGCGTGCACGACTGGCATACGTCATTTTCAAGCTGCATTTTGAAGCTCTCTCCTGCAAAAAAATTGACCGTTCTGCGATCGATATTGTTGAAATGGCTGAGAATTTAGTACCGCGCTCGCAGGTCTGGCATTGGAGCGCTCAGATCGCGCTGCGGCGTTACTCCTACGACTCTATCAATTGAGAACTGGGTATGGCTGTGTTCGTCTTGGAGAGAGCTTTCCATAGAGCCCGAGATTGTTGGAATACTCCAAAGGATATCGAAATTACAGTCAGATGAAAATGTGAGTTTGTGAATTTCATGCGTCTCCTGAAATAATTTAGGCTCTAAAGGGTTAACAGGGTGCCCAAGATGAATGAAATTGTTAAGTTCCTGGCGAAATGAATTGGGGATATGATTTGTGCGAAGGGATTCGGAAAGCGCATTAAAGCGGTCAGCACCAAGGAATGAAATAGATCTGTATCCAGCTTGAGCTTGCACAATGGGTAAGGAAAGGGAATAATTGACTTGGCCGCGGGTTACTCTATCTGTGTGAGCGCAGTCACGGCGAAGGGAGAACATGTCAGAGAGGAGTGAACTGCAGATATTGTGGATGCATGGAACACGAAGAATATGGACTTAGTATGATATCTTTTGTCTAAGCTAATTATGTGGTATCGCTCAAGCAAGTATGATGTCCGCGTGAATGTGTCATGCTCAAATATGCATCTAAGTGCTCTCTTACTTATGCGTAGCAGCTGATCTCTCACATTGTCAGCGAGGCAGTGGACGTAGGCAGTGCTGGCGTACTCGAGCTTGCTCTGGACTACTGACAAGTAGAACTGCCTTCTGGCCTGGACAGCAAGGTTCCTCCTTCCACGTCGAAAAGCACCTAGTTTCTTTCCGATGTCTTCCCTGAGGGAGTTCACGTGGGCACTGAAACTTAAAGTTGAATCGAGAGTCAGTCCTAGATACTTAACTTCGTCAGACGGGGCAATAACAGTCGAACCACAGACAATGCTCAGGTTAGGTGGTGGATGTGAGCGTCTGCTGTGGATCAGTAGTACTTGGCTCTTGCTGGAGTTCAGGAGCAGGCCGCGATCTGTGAGGTGCTGCTTCACCACTGAAAAATCGTCTTCTAAGTAAGACATGAGAATTCGTGGACACTTTCCAGAGGCACACAGGGTGGTGTCGTCTGCATAAAGAAGGCATTGGGAACGCAATGGCAGAGTTATATCTTTGTATTTATGGTATGGCCTAATCTTTCATCTTTCCAAATATGTGACAATTGCTCATGCTGGGATCACAGAGACTTGATAGCAGGACGTTTTTGACAGGCCTATTTTTGGCCCAAATTTCAGTGTATGGAATTCTGGACATGAAAGTAAAATAGCGTCAATAGGCATCCTATACTGCACCATTTTTGTTGTTTTTCTATTGGTGGACTAACCCCCCAAGAGTGTGCAACTCTGCATATGGGGTCTCCGACGGCGAAAACTCACATCACATGTCTCAGATACCTTTGTACTACGTACAAACGTAGGATAGCGTGCGCGCAATCCCAAAATCTGCCCGTGATCATGCTGGGGATTTGCATACGCGCAGTGAGTTTCTGTCAGAGAGTGCTTTTTTAAGTTTTTTTAGTACTCCGTTGCTCGCTAAAAACGTGCTGGAAACGTACAACTGCGACACTGCACCACGTGATGTGAGTTTTCGCCGTCGGCGTACCCCATAGAAAGGGTATCAGGAGTTGCGCACTCTTGGGGGGTTATATACTCTTGATAGAAGAGAGAGCTGCCGGCTCAGGGCCATTGCTATGCTTAGTCATTGATCGCCTGGATACAGAAAAAGCACAAAGAGGGCCCCCGAGCTTGCAGCTTCCTCATTTCGCGTTCAAGTATGTGGTGCAGCTCTAGTCATATGCCATGTTACAGATCACGTAAAAGTGGTGGCATGCATCGTTGGGCCACTGGGTCACGGTGGTGCAAACGAACACACAC
Source organism: Sycon ciliatum (assembly GCF_964019385.1). Classification (NCBI taxonomy): domain Eukaryota; kingdom Metazoa; phylum Porifera; class Calcarea; order Leucosolenida; family Sycettidae; genus Sycon; species Sycon ciliatum. The sequence continues at coordinate 7,595,836 of NC_088645.1, forward strand.
GACCGTCACCCCGACCCCCCCCCCCCCACACACACACATACACACACACATACACACACACACACACACACACACATACAGAATAAAGAGATGAGGTAACTGAGTACGCGTACACGCCAGACGCACTACACAGCATCTTCTGCAGAGCTTGAGGAAAACAAACACTTTTCTCAATGCTTCACACGCGCAGCTCGTGTTTGTTACGCCAACCAGCATACCATGTGCAGACCAGCCGCACATGGCGTATAGAGGACTCTCTCCAGCCATGGATATGGACATCCATACCGTGAGAGTACAGTATTAGGGATGGCTCTCAGCAGTCGCTGATCACAACAGCTGGGGAGCCGGCAAAAGTGTCTGCTCATATCGCACAGCCAGCTGCCAAGCCATGCACACAATGGTGATAACTGTTAGTTGGCCAGCGGGACTTCCGTCGGCAGAGAGAGAATCCAGGGCACAGAGTGCCATTCATATGTAGTGCCGCACCAACGCAAGCACAGACCGTACTAGTCAGGAATGATACGCAGTGCTGTGCATGCAGATGTCGGCACAAGTGACCGCATGACTGCAGGACTGCATGTTCGGATGCCGGCACACAATCTGCTAGTTCATACCAGCTACAGCATGTTTTCACCATGATGGTTTGTGGCCCTTATAAAAAAAGAAAAAAAGAAAAAAAGACTCTGATGGAGAGCCAAGTATTATTTTATAGTAAAGAAAAGGACCAAGGAACTACAAGCTGCACGATAATGTCCACAGACACCACTAGTTAATTGACAAGCAGTTCATGCGATAACATTGCACAAACAAAACAAAACAAAAACAAAAAAGAATAGAAAAAAACTCATCCAAACACCACCACGTCTGCTTGCAGCTGGTACTAGTGGTAGCAACACCAGGCTGCTGATGGCGGGTGCAGGAATCCACATCGCCAACTGCCCGCTTGTGACTGTGGACCAGCAGAGCATGGCAGCTTGCCAGTGAAGCAAGGCTACTCAAAAGCCAGTAGAGCTTCGGCACGGCGGTGCAGGCCAGCGCTACCATACCTCGCAACATCAGCGTGTGTTCCTTTGTAAACGCTCCGCAGCCACCAGCCACAGTACAGTGTCCGAGAACAAGGCTAATTGTGAATGTCCAGTATGGCTTACCAGTTACTACTTGGAGGATAGCAACCTCCAAAGGTAGACATCACACGGACGGGGCACTCCCGCCATTGCTGCACAAAGCCGCGCCACAGCAAGAAGCAGACTCCGCGTTGGCGACACCACAGGCATGCACAATGCCACCGTTGCCTTCCCTGGCAAGTCATTGTGGACTGAGCACAGGATTGCACAGTGCTTCTGATGTCTTCATATGACAACTGTCCCAATCTACATACACAGAAACACAATCATACTGTAAAGAGGGAAACTTTCGATAGGGATTAAATTTCGCTATCTTCGCGACCATCACACATTCGCGAATATAAATCGCCGCAAACTGCTCTATAAATCGATAGTAGACAGTATAATATCCAATTGAATAGATGAAATCGCGAAAGTTTCTCATCGTGAACCAGCACAATTCTTGAAAGAGGAAAATTTGTGCGCCGTGAAATTTTATCGATTTACAGTATGAGAGAGAGAGAGAGAGAGAGAGAGAGAGAGAGAGAGAGAGAGAGAGAGAGAGAGAGAGAGAGAGAGAGAGAGAGAGAGAGAGAGAGAGAGAGAGAGAGAGAGAGAGAGAAGAGAAGAAGAGAAGAGAGAAGAGAGAAGAGAGAAGAGAGAGAGAGAGAGAGAGAGAGAGAGAGAGAGAGAGAGAGAGAGAGAGAGAGAGAGAGAGAGAGAGAGAGAGAGAGAGAGAGAGAGAGAGAGAGAGAGAGAGAGAGAGAGAGAGAGAGAGAGAGAGAGAGAGAAAGAAAGATAGCAAGAATACCTTACCTTGCCTGTAGTCAGCAATAGAAAGGCATGTCAGCTCACTCCACCTCTTCGATTTCAAAAGATTTCTTGCGGGGTTTCTTCGGCTCCGAACACTCCTTTTTTGTATGTCCCGGCTGGCCACACCGAGGGCACATCAACACTGGCAATAGAATGCAAACAAGAAGACGAGAGTAGAACATCAGCATTTAACAATACAGTCAGACCTCGCTTAAAGGGGAAGTCCGGTGAAAAATATAAATTTCAGGGTCGGCAGAGTTTCGGGCGCTGAGTCGAATGGTGTTGGTCCCACAAGTCTCCGACAAAGCGTTCTCGAGATATTTCCGTTTGAAAAACTGAGTTTCGGGGGCTGAGCCATGACGTCATGCGGCCGGGCCACACCCTCCGCAACGTCATAGCGTGCAGCTAGGTCAAAAAGAGCGCGTGAAAGCAATAGTGTCAGTGCTATTTCAAATGATTTGGCGACCGATAGTAGGGGGCGCAAGCGACCCCGAAGACGTAACTCCTTGTGAGAGTGAGGATGCAGCCATGGCTGACCTTCATGAGTTCGGTCTGGGGCTGAGAACCTCGGTATTCAGCTGAAAAAATGGCCGCGGGCCGGTCAAGAGTGAGCGCTACTGAGTTTCCGACTGATGAAGAAGCAGCAGCTATTGCAGACGAGGCTGATATAATTATCAGATCGCTGGAGAGCAGAGTCGCCAAAATGGAGAAGAGTGATGCGAGTGCTCTAAATGTTGTTCCATACCGATTCGCTTAGACTCCGGTAGCCTGCCACATGGTGATGTTTTGGTGCGAACTAGGCATATTTCGGACTACTCAATTGGAGAACAGTGCAGGCTCTTTGAACCACGGGCACGACTCTTCGCTCGCAACGCTACGGGATCTGAAAGTTCTCGGTCCGGGAGCTGTTCGCAGTTTTGTCACTTGTCACGGTTGTGCACTCATCGCTGTAGCATAAAATAATGAGGCGGGAGCGGAAAACGAAAACTTTCTTTCTCAAAGCACAACCACCGGCACCGGCAAGGAGAAACGCACTTTCTCTGACTACATGACTGTACGACTGATACGAGTGTACATGACAAGTCCGTGTGTTGACTAGTTTTCTGAGTTTTGTGACTCGAGTCTTGTTGTAGCTACCCCAGCACGGCAGTGCGGGAGTGGTTCCGTGTGTGATGAGTTTGTTGACTACACTACAGCTAGCATGCACGCAGCGCATTGCTAGAGCCATAGAGCCTGGACTAGAGGCCAGTGCATGCCGACGGGAAAAGTCCAACTCGGAAACGGCTAAAATACGGTATAACCTCGAGGTTTACTGAGCTGAAAATCACAGGGTACGTAGTGTTTGTAACACTGAATCGAATGGTCGAAGAAGCGGCGACAAACGGTTCCACAATCGAACGCGCTCCGAATATGGCCATTTTGTACACAAGTAGATGGTGTGGCTACCTGGCTGCACGCTGTGACGTCATCACCTGGATCTGGGTGATGCGCGCTCAAATTCGCACATGTTCGATTGGGCGTATCTGACGAACCATAGGCCGCAGCCTCCTCGGAGAAAGACCATTCGACTCAGCGCCCCGAACTCTACGGACTGTGAAATTTAAATTTTTCACCGGACTTCCCCTTTAACCGCACACATCCATTTTCCACACAAATATCCAGATAGGCGAGGGAACCGGTTAATCGAACACACATACTGTACGCATGCACGACATATCCTGTAAATTGGTAAACAACGATTTTCTTCCGGATGGCGAGGGATCCGGATAAAAGAGGACCGAGTAAGCGAGGTCTGACTGTAGTAGAGAGGTTCTGCACTACATAAATAACAAAGTCTAGACTGATAGACAGATAGCGTAAGATAGATAGATAGTAAGATGCTCTGCGGACAGAACTGCGTCGACAGTCCTTTGTGGACTCATGAGCGCAGCACAGAAAGATAGATAGATATTATAGAAAAAAAACAGGACCAAGGAACTACAAGTTACGCTATAATGTCCACTAACACCACCAGTTACTAAACAATCAGCTCATGCGATAACATTGCATTGGAGTTCCTTGATCCTTTTTCTTTTCTATAATGAAGGGCTCCAATTCAAAATGAGATAAATCTGTTTTGCGGAAATTTCAGGAAGAGCAATTTTTCTTTTTTCTTTTCTTTTTTCGGTCTGCACTGCAGCATCGGTGACTTTTATCGCGTTTTGCAGAAAAACACAAAAATTCAGGCATCATTCTGACTGGGATGTATCGCATGTTGACCCATAAAACCGACACACAGTCGTCCGTGGGGTGAAAACGAATTCTTTCGGGGCAAAAACGTAAAAGCTCAGGTTTGGTCTTTATCGCGTTTCGAATTGGAGCCCTTCAAATGTATCCATTGCTCTCCATCCGGATAGATAGAGTGTGCGTGTGTGTGTGTGTGTGTGTGAGAGAGAGAGAGAGAGAGAGAGAGAGAGAGAGAGAGAGAGAGAGAGAGAGAGAGAGAGAGATAGATAGAGAGAGAGAGAGAGAGAGAGAGAGAGAGAGAGAGAGAGAGAGAGAGAGAGAGAGAGAGAGAGAGAGAGAGAGAGAGAGAGAGAGAGAGAGAGAGAGAGAGAGAGAGAGAGAGAGAGAGAGAGAGAAATACCAGCGGCAAACAGGAGATCTTACATGTCTGGGGATGAGCTGGGTTTGAACACTGTGAAACCGTATGGCCAGGCAGTAGACACTTGAGACATACTATATCCATGAAATTTATTCCTACAAGGTAACACAACGTGCACACACACACACACACACACACACACGCACACACACACACACATACACACACACTACTACTACTACTACTATCAATCAGCTACCCCTTGGGGTCACGCCGCCACACACACACACACACACACACACACACACATATACACACACACACACACACACAAACACACACACACACACACACATACGTACAAGCACCATTTGACCATTTGACGTCCATCTCCGGAGGCGATGATACCGATGCTACAGCAGAAGCCATAGCAACTTGTGCTGAGATTGCACCATTCAACAGCTTGCAAGGCTGAAGAATTGACTGCTAGTATTCAGGCTGGTCTACACCACACAGCTATGAAGTTGGGTTTTTTCTGGCCAGTGAATCCCTACTTTTTGGTCTTTTTCATTTTATTTCCCGCACGCACATCACACCACATACTCCGGCATGCACTGGCTGTTGGTAACCACCCAGGAGAATGAAAGAAAAGTCAGGAGGAGTCTAAGAAAGAGAAGAAAGACGTGTGTGACCATAATCGTCGAGAATCGAACGCAACCTCTCGATTGGAAATCGCTGCACACGCCCGCACGCACGCACACACACACACACACGCATCGATCTTGCTATTAAGTATTAAAGGGGAAGTTAAGGCAAAAACTAAAATTTCACCAGTTGTAGTCTTCGGGGTGCTGAGTCGAATGGTCTTGGTCCGAGAAAGCTGAGACGCTCCCTTCCTACTTGAATCCCAATCGAACTCGCACACTTCCACCGAAACTGGGTGACTGCGCCCTACGAGATGGGGATTTGTATGCAAAATGTCACTAAAAGCGCCATTTCGTTCTTATAAAAGCACGGATGACCGCGATTGGCCCATATGTTGTAGTCTTTTGGACGCTGAATCGACTGGTTTTGGTCCGAAGAGGCTGCGATGCAGCTTTCCTCCTTTATTCCCAATCGAACATGGTTGAAGAAGCGGTCACGTGCTCCTGGGTGCCAAAATCACCTGGTCACCACGCCAGCAGGCGACAACTTTCACACCAAGGTTCAACTCGAGTGACAGGACTGCACCCAAAAAAGGTCAAAACAGGCTGTAAGTTGTACCCTGCAGGCACGGTGACCAGGTGACTGGTGTACGCAGGAGCACGTAACCGCTTCTTCAACCATGTTCGATTGGGAATTAGGGGCGAACGCTGCATCGCAGCCTTTTCGGACCAAAACCAGTCGACTCAGCGTCCAAAAGACTACAACATATGGGCCAATCGCGGTCATCCGTGCTTTTAGAAGAACGAAATGGCGCTTTTAGTGACATTTTGCATACAAATCCCCATCTCGTAGGGCGCAGTCACCCAGTTTCGGTGGAAGTGCGCGAGTTCGATTGGGATTCAAGTAGGAAGGGAGCGTCTCAGCTTTCTCGGACCAAGACCATTCGACTCAGCACCCCGAAGACTACAACTGGTGAAATTTTAATTTTTGCCTTAACTTCCCCTTTAAGGTCCATGGGTGATAGTCAATTCTTCAGACTTGCAAGCTGTTGAAAGGTGGTGGAATCCCGGCAGAAGTTGCTATGGCCTCTTCTGCAGGATTGCTATAATCACCTCGTTTCGGGTCTAAGGTGTGAGTATGTGTCTGTGCGTGTGTACGTGTGTGTGAGTGGTTGGGTGCGCGCGTGCGCATGTAATGTGCCAGCCACTCACTGCAATGTCATGTGGCTACCATCAAGCACGCTTGTACCTGACTGGTACCAAGAGTAGATAAACAAGAGTGTGCAACTCCGCATCTCTTCTGTACAATTTGCAGATACCCTGGGCCACGGCGGAAATTTTTGTTGACGTCACCTTTTTTCTTCAGAAAACAGTGCATTTTGCCACAGAGCGGAGTGAGAGCACTTGCTGGGCACCGACCTTGTAATGTAAAGCCCGGCCAAGTGCACGAGGCAAAACTTCCAAAAGACTCGCAGTGAGTGCTTCGTAGAAAAGATTACGTCACCAAAAAATTCCGCCGTGGGCCAACAACCCTTGAGTTGCACACTCTTGTTTATCTTCTCTTGCTGGTACTTATCAAACAAAAAGCAAGCACTCGGTTGAGTGGCACAGGAACACACGCTACAACCAGTACAGTCAGGCCTCGCTTTTAAAACTGCACACATCCGCTTCCACAAAAACATCCGGATAGATGAAGGAACTGGATAATCGAGCACGCATACTGCACGGATGCATGAAAATACATGTATGCTGCAAATTGGTAACCAGTGATTTCCTTCCGGATGGCGAGGGATCCAGGTAAAAGAGGACCGGATAAGCGAGGTCTGACTGTACCAAAGAAATCGGACCCACACCCACAAACAGACAAAACATAAGGGACAGCGCCTTGCAAGGACTCCGGAACAAGTGTGTGTTTGGTCTACTGGATAAGTGTCACTGGAAACCATCTCGTAACCAGACGGGTCTGATTTCTTTGGCTCCACTAGTAGCTGTGAAAACGTTGCTAGTCAAAAACTGTTATGAAATTAGTAGCAGGTATGTTCCGCTCTTTGACCACTTGGTGGTGGGTCTGATCTACTCACCTCCCACCGTTTAGGCGCTGCATCTGCGCCTTGATCCTAGAGGGTGGTGGCGTTCCCACGGCGGATGCGGAAAACTCGGATTCCAGCCGAGTCTCGCGCGAACCGTGAAATATATTTATTATTATGTTCCGCTCTCCCTGAGGAACAGATTATGATGTGGCACTCAAGTTCATTCATACCACGGCAGCAAAGAAAGGATTCTACGAGAGTACATTTCTTAGCGAGACAGTGTGCTGCAATGCATGATAATATGAATACGTTTGCTTACCATACTTAGAGGGAGAACCGGGCGGTAAGGATGGGCACTTCCCAGGCGAGTGGCCCACAGTCCCGCACACGAAGCAAGCTACTCTAGAAGCATCACGTCGTTCAGTACTACCGGTATGTGGAGACGCAGAGCTGTTGGCGCGTGGATTGTCTGTATAGCTGCTGGTCAATATTCCACCACTGTGCCTTGTGATGGCCGTCGTGAATAAAGGTCGAGCAGTGTCGTTCCTCCAGGGTAGACTCCGAGCAGCACGGCTACGAATTAGGAATGACATGCCTTGCCTGGGAGTCCTCATTCAAGCCAAAACTATTTAGTTATCTAGATATCTATCTCCTTGCATGTCCAAGAGAGCTAAAACAGTAAAATATGTTCATGGAAACGAAAATTCGTGTCACAAAATCAAATCAAATCAAATCAATGATTGAACATGAAATTCGAAAGTGACTGTGTATAATGACATGTACCGGTAAACCTACGTGTTCGAAAGAAGGATGACGTAAAACAGAGACTCCATAATGCCATGACGACGTGCATGGCGTAGCTAGCCGGTCAAGTCGTAATAATAGTAATACCAGGGAGTCGTAAAATACCTGGTATTTTACGACTCCCTGGTAATACCAGGAGTAGATCTACCTTAGCTTCATGGCCGAAACAGCTTGTACAGGTAGACTCCCTTTAATTCGAACCTCAAATTGCCAGGCCCTAACTTCGAATTATCCAGAACTTCTAATTATCCAAATGCAGCCCCATGCACTGATATGTATGTCAAAATGCTTGAAATCGCATGCTGAATATTTTTTGCACATTTTTATTTGCATCAACGAAACATAGGTGCCGGTCATGTAAAACGGATCATCAAAACACTGGATTGACACAAAATCATTTTGACATTATCTTCATCTTCTAGTGAAGAAGTTGTCAGTCACTGCACTGTAGCTTTCCTGAAACAATTTCAACGGAAAAAAACTGCGCTGCCTAATCCGCGTCATGAAAGGCCGTTGGACAGCAGCACGTCGTTCTGAAGAACGGAAGTGGAGCAAAGGCATAGACAATATTTACGACAATAGTGTTGTTGTGCGCCAACATCTCCGCGCACGAGCTGGCGCGGTAAGAAAGGCCATCGAGATCCACGAAGAGAGTCAGCCACCAGGAAGAAGTCGTCTTCAATCAAACCTTTGCAATTTGCCTCGCACGGGCTTGAATCAAATTTCGAGAGAAGGTGGGTTTCTTGAACGCTATAGTCGATCCTGCAGCGGACCATCGATCGATTTTTGAGCTACTCTTGGCTAGAGAAGGAGAAAAGAATGAACTTCGAATTACAAGGATAGCAACTCAATCTCACTTCGAAATAAGCGTTCAAAGGACATAGCCAATGTACTGTAAACAGCTCTTCTGTACGAAGACTGGGTTCGAATTATCCAACCGGCGCACTTTTCGTACTTCGAATTATGCATTCGATTTTGACTTGAAGCCCCGGAGAGCGCGCGGTTAGAGTTTTGCTAGCTCCTGTGTTTTTTTGAATTTCTTGACGTGGTATGCGTTGATTTTGAGCTATTTTTTCATGGCAACGAGCGGAGGTAGCGCAGGTTCCGGCACCGGCCGGTGTTGTCAATGCAGTGGCAATTCCGTCTGCAAAACCAACTGCAGTTGTCGAACGAAAAGTAGTCTTTGTATTCAATGCACTCCTGGAAGGAACTTGAGATGCAGGAATCGGCAAGACCAGTTAGCTGCTCCCGTACAGTGCAGTTCAAACCCAGCGGGGGTCACTACCGTACCTTCCGCCGTACCTGAGCCAGTCACTGTATCCCAACCCGGACCCGGAGCCAGCAGTACTCCCGACCCCGTCACTACTGACACTAGCCAGCAGAGCAGCCTGAGTCATGACTCGCCAATCGTGAGCACAACCCGTACCGTCTCTGGTGCCAGTGTTGGGACAGGGCACTTAGCTCAGCCTACATCTACGTCTGCTGGCGCGAGCCCACATGTGACCGTCGCAAGTGCATTCGACCCGTCAGCGGAAATCAACGACGACGATGCGCATACGGCTGGACCTACACCTACTAGTGCAAGTGCTAGTGGTGGAGTTGGAAGTCCGACCTCTGACCGCAGTGTTGACCCAGCTCTGGCTGATGCCACCTCTGGCAGCCTTGCTGACGAGGTTCAACTTCTGGTAGGCCTCAGCGATACTCAGGTGGACGGCGATGGCGAGGCAGCCAGCGAGGCCCCCGAGTTACCACCCTTCCCAATTGCCCCTGGTGTGGGGTTCACGCTGGGACGCATGGATGCAGCTACCACCAGCCAAGCACTGCACTCGGCATACGATGAAGCAGTGCACTATATCCCGAACACGTTTGACGTCCCAAGTGGCGCGGCTGGGAGGGCCTTCATCAACCTCCTCAGTCAATACCTGGAGTGGTTTGGAAATGACGCGCCTTTCTCCGGGCAAGCATTGCAGATTGCAATGTTATTTCAACAGCTGCTACTTCAGAAGCCACACCAAGTGGCAGTCTCAGCACACTCTAAGTCTCTCCAGCGGCGACTGGACTCCTGGAATGATGGCGATCTTCCTCAACTCCTGAGCGAATGCCGTACCATTCAGCGCCAACTTCAACGGCACTACGAGCAAGCTTCCCAGAAGCAGAACAAGGATCCAGCGGGCAGATTCGCCAGCCTAGTCAACGATGGGAAATTACATTCAGCCCTGAGGCTGCTGACTGACCAGCCTGACAAAGGCCCAATGGAGTTGGATGACCGGGTAGGTGACAAGTCCGTGCTGGACATCCTGTGGGACAAGCACCCACCAGCAGAGCCATTGCAGGAGCACGCGTTGATCCCGGGAGAGCCACCGGTGCCTCCACATCCCACCCGCTTTGAGTCGCTGACACGTGCATTCATCCGCAAGGCTGCCCTTAGCACGTTTGGCGCTGCCGGCCCCTCTGGCGTAGATGCAAACACGTGGCGCAGAATGTGCACAGGATTTGCGGAGGCCTCAGACCGACTGTGTGACGCAATGGCTAGCTGCGCCCGGAGACTCGCGACAAGCTATCTGGACCCAACATCCTTGAGTGCCTATGTTGCCTGCAGGCTGGTCCCCCTCGACAAGCAACCTGGGGTTCGACCGATCGGTATCGGGGAAGTCCTACGACGCATTCTAGGGAAGGCAATTCTCTATGTGATCGGCGACGACATCCGCGACGCAGCAGGAAGTTTGCAGCTATGCACAGGTCATGACAATGGCATAGAGGCAGCTATCCACGCCATGAGAAGCGTCTATGAAGACCCTGAGTCCGAGGGCATACTCCTGGCAGATGCACGGAATGCCTTCAACAGCCTAAATCGTCAAGTGGGTTTAAGGAACATCCAGCACCTTTGTCCATCGCTGTCGCCATTGGTGACCAACACCTACCGCCATCCAGCAAACCTCTATGTGGGAGGAGAGACCATCAAATCATCGGAAGGAACAACACAAGGCGACCCCATTGCCATGCCTGTCTATGCTCTGGGTGTCCTCCCGTTGATACAGGCTGTGGCTGTCGACGGAGCTACCCAATCCTGGTTTGCCGACGACTCGGGTGCGGGTGGGAAGCTTGTCAAACTTCGCCAATGGTGGGATCTCCTGGTCGAAAAGGGACCCAGCTATGGGTACTACCCGAATGCCGAGAAAACCGTCCTCAGCGTGAAACCTGAATTCTACGCAGATGCAGTCCAGATCTTTGACGGCACCGGTGTCACCATCAACACCAACGGTTGTCGGTATCTGGGTGCGGCGATCGGCTCCACCGACTTCACCACAGCGTACGCAGACGGCAAGATAGCCACATGGACACAGCAGGTCAAGCGACTGGGGGAGATAGCCACCTCGCAGCCACAGGCAGCGTACTCTGCCTTCACCCGCGGCCTCCAGAGCAAGTGGACATTCCTTTGCCGCACCATGCCCGGTCTCGCTGAGCAGTTAACGCCGCTCGATGATGCAGTCACCAACTGCCTTGTTCCTGCTCTCCTTGGCCGTCAGGTTAACGCCACGGAGAGGGCAATGATCGCCCTACCATGTCGCCACGGCGGTCTGGGCCTGACACCTCCATCGTCAGTTGCCCAACAACACGAGTCTTCAGTTCGGGTCTCTCAGGCGCTGACCGAATGCATTCTACGACAGGACTTTGAGCTGGGCAATGCCATTGCGCGCGTCCGGCAGGCAAAGGCGCAGGCCAGATCCGATACCCGGGATAGTGCTCGAGCTGATGCTTTGCTCCTCCGCTCATCGGTGTCGGCGGACATGCAGAGAACCCTGGATTTGGCAGCGGAAAAAGGCGCCTCCAGCTGGCTCACCTGCAGACCTCTTCGCTGTCACCGCTTCAACCTCACGAAAGGAGAGTTTCGCGACGCTGTGTGCCTGCGGTACAACTGGCTACCTCCCCGACTTCCGACATCCTGTCAATGCGGGAAGGAATTCTCCGTGTCCCATGCCCTGTCATGTTCCCTAGGAGGCTTCCCAACCCTCCGGCATAATGAGATCCGGGACCTAACCGCCAGGACATTGAAGCAAGTCGCCCATCAAGTTGCTGTGGAGCCCCACCTTCAACCACTGACAGGGGAACAGCTACGGTACCGGTCTGCCAACACCGATGACCACGCCCGGCTAGATGTGGCAGCAAGTGGCATTTGGGGTGGGCGATTCGAGCGCACCTTTGTTGATGTTCGGGTGTTCAACCCACATGCGTCCTCGAATCGCTCCAACTCGATTGCCGCTTGCTATGTCAAACATGAGCGGGAGAAGAAGAGGGCATATGAGCAGCGGGTGCGCAATATCGAACATGCCTCCTTCGTCCCAGCCGTCCTGTCCACCACTGGGGGCATGAGCAGATGCGCCACTGCATTCTACAAGAGAATTGCTAGTCTGCTAGCTGAGAAGACCGCCGAGCCCTACAGCAACGTGATGGCCAACCTCCGCTGCCGCTTGAGCTTTGCATTATTGCGTGCCAGCGTCATGTGCCTCCGTGGGGCTCGCAGCACATTCACAGCTCACCTCACTGCTGATCCTGTCTCTGCTGAGGTTGTTGTTGCAGAAGCTGGCGTTGCCCGTTGATATTATGGGCATGTGTTTCTGTGGAGAAGGCGGAGAGCCGGAACGCAAACAATAATTATTACTTTATCATTTTGGTCATCTTTTGTATTTTCATGACATGATTGTATGGGTTTATTAATTTTGCCCGTACAAGAGGCTTCGTAGTTTCAAAAAAAAAAAAAAAAAATTTTGACTTGAAGTGACTTGCAGAAGATCGGTACGACGAAAAAGTTCGAATTACACGGAATGTTCGAATTATACCGTATTCGAATTAGAGGGAGTCTACCTGTAGTATAGTAATGCTGTCTGCAGCATTGGGTACCTACACTGGAGGGCTACAGCAGCATTATACACACACGCATTCTGTTATCAGCATGAACACATGCTTACTCTCATTATATAGGCCTTGGTCACACTACTGTATAAGCAGAAATATTCGTCTTTTTCGTCCAAGGAGCTTTTGGACTAAATCAAATGTAGGACGAATATCGATTTGTCCAGCGTTTCTATGCACTCTTATGATCCATGGACGAAATTTTCGACCGGACGAACTCCTTTTCTTTGGAGTTGGACGAAATTATTGACCGACGAAATTTTCTGCCACTACAGTACGTCAAGTTCGAATCTGGACGCAGCGTCAAACCCAAGCACTTGATGCTGACGTGGAGTCGCACTGCATTTTTTGCTTTTGCCGTCGTGGTCTGACGCACTGCACAAAACTACTCTGTGGCGACCAAATCCCTACGATAGAGTACGGTACGCTATTCTCAAAAGACACTGTTTTTTTCATGCAAGTGCTTGCAGCGGCAATGCAGCCGATTTGCTCGCGTCTGACGCTCAAAGTTCCCGCGTTTTCGTCAGCTGCCATGGTAAAAAAACCTCCTGATTCCGACACTGACGCGGTATTCTTTACGTAGTGTGACCGGGGGCCTAAGAGGTCACCACACAGGCACACACCAACCCAGTAAGAGGTCACCACACAGGCACACACCAACCCAGTAATAGATCACCACACAGGCACACACCAACCCAGTAATAGATCACCACACAGGCACACACCAACCCAGTAAGAGGTCACCACACAGGCACACACCAACCCAGTAATAGATCACCACACAGGCACACACCAACCCAGTAATAGATCACCACACAGGCACACACCAACCCAGTAATAGATCACCACACAGGCACACACCATCCCAGTAATAGATTCACAAGAAGATTCTAATGGCCGGGGAGACTCTGCCCGTGATAGTTTCGTATTTGCCGCCTGCGGCAAATTAAAGCAAAACACGTGGAAATAACGTAATAAATCTGGTCAAGAGAAAGTATTGACAGCAAGCATTCCATAGTCAGACGCTGGGATTCCAAGGCATGGTTTTCCCAATAAAAATCAGGGATGCAGCCAACACCAAGCATGGGAGAGAGGAAAGACATTGCAACGATGTTAAACAGATTGACGAGGAAACAGGACAAAAGCAGACAATCGGTGTCACTCGCGTGGAGACTGTAAACTCAAGACACAGTACAACATTCTTAAAACCTGACCCTACTGTATATCACATGAACTCAACAAGCAAAACATAACGAGACAGGCAGGCAAAGCCAGATATGACACTCTCGAACTAGTGCGACTGTCAGAAAATAGCGCGGCTCAGCCACTACGGAACACACACTTACTCTTGTAGTCCGTCCAACAACGATAGATCGTCAGCATTCCTCAGTGCCAGCGTGCTTGCCACACATCGAACAACAGGAACAAGCCATGATAGTGCAGCGGCATCGCCAGCCACAGCGCTACACAGATCGCGTACCCACTGGCGCACAACGTCCGCCGTGTGCGGGTGCGCCGCCAGGATTCGGTCAATGTGCGGCCGGTCGTGACGACGTGACGTGTAGACCGTATCCAACAATGCCATGAGCTTGCCGACGGCTCGCTGCGCAGTCTGCGCCTTGGCCGTGTCGTTGGCAGCATCATGGCCACAGCGCAATGCTAGCTTCGAAACGGCATCGGTCAGACAGGCAATCAGCATGCCATAGTCAATGGCAAACATTCGCACGACAAGAGGTGCAGCCGCAGCAGGTACCTCTGAGCCTGTGCTGCAGACGTGGATGTCTGCCAGGATGTCGGCGACGTCCGAAATCTGCGCCAGCATTGACACGCTCACATCCGAGCCTTGGCCTATGTCACTGGCGAGTCGCTTCAAGGACAACGAGAGGCCTAAGGACATGTCCTGGTGCTGCTTCGTGATGTTCTTGCGCAGAGAAAGCAGAGTGCGAATATGCCCTCTGGTTGGCTCTCGCACACCGTCCACGGGCAAAGAATGCATGATACTCATGAAGTCATTGAGAGAGGTTAGCTCGCGGCACAGGGTCAGCTGCAGGTCTAGGCAGCGTGTTGAATCCTTCAGATGCGTGTTATACAGGTCAACGCATTGCAGAGACACCTGGCAGCAGTTGAGCAGCTGTGCAGACATAGAGCTCATCAGGTTAACGGCAGAGTCTTTCTGCAAGTCGCGTAGCACATCACACGCCAGCTTCAGCAGCAAACCAAGCGACTTGATCGTCAGCAGAGCAAATTCCAAACTGCCCGCTGGGGACTTGCCGGAGCGCAGCCGTTGGAACAAGTCCGTTGGCGACGTGTGCGCCCAGAACTCGGCTAGAAGCGGCTCAACCTGCGACATCACACGCCTGAGGCTCTCTAGAGGCTGCTGGCTGACAACATCATTGCTGCTGCCCATTGACATGGCTTTGCTGCTTGGATTGGTCAGGTTGCTGAGCACATGTCGTGGCAGACTCCAAGCTGTTGGCGGATTCGGCTGCATGTCTGTGGAGTAGCTGTACAACACACACACGCCATCAGCAGCACGAACACAACGGGACGACTCTTCCACTGCCGCTGTCGACTCATCGCTTGGCAAGTCACCGGTGGCGCTGGCAGGTGCCAGGGCGCGTAAGAAATTGTAGATGCTGCGTAGATGAGCCAGTTGTCTGCGCATGACTGCCTGCTCAGCTGTGTCACCACCACTGCCACCGCGACCTCGACCCGTCTTCACTTCACTGCTACCGTACACACTCATGTTCTTCAGGCGGCCGGACACGTGCCTTACTAGATTGCACAACAGTGGAATGCCATGCTCACGGACAACAGCTTTGTCCGCCAGCTCCACGAAGATGTCCACCAGATTGCATGCATCGCTGCACACTGCCTCGTTCAGATGCGTCTGGGCGCACGCCACGTGAGCACACAGCAAATGCACCTTGGTACACAAACGCTCCGCTGACAATGAAGATAGAATGACTCTCAGCAGGGCTGCGAACTCTTGACGAACACGTCTGTCCGAGTCCACGGCAAGTGGTCCAGCCTTAGCCAGCAGTGCTCCAAGTTCCACTGATACCACCTCAGAATTATTCGTGCACAGGGTAGCTAATTCTGACAAGGCACTCGCGCGAGTTTTACAGTTGAAGTGAGTCAGCTGCTGCAACAGCCCTTTCACCGTCACGCCACGAGAAGTGGTCACAGAACCGGCAGCAGCCTTTTCCAGTTGCGTAGACAAATGGACAGCTGATGATTTGAAAGCAGTCTCGGTGACATTTGCAGCTTTTCCAACTTTCTTTCCCACCTTCAGCTTCGGCTTGGCAAAGTCCTTCGCCTTCTCCTTTTTCTTTCTAGTGCTCTTCCCCATTTTGATATCACAAAAATGAATGTATATGCAGAGGATTGCACCGTGGAGCCTCAAAGATAGGACGTCGCAAACCAAGCTGCAGTTGAGAAATAATTCCAAAGAACAGAAGACTGAATAAGTATTTTATTAGTATATTTTAAATCGTGTGCACATGTTGGTCTGTATTTTCAAACCACACGCGCAGAAATCCATCTTTTTTCTTTTCTTTTTCGGCCGGCTACGTCATGCGCGCATGCACGTGCGCGCCGCCGCATTATCATGATTATGACCAAGAGTAGATATAGACCCTTGGGCATGGGGTCTCTGTTTGACGTCATTCTTCTAAAACTGCCGAGGCCGCGCCGAAAAAAAAACGCTTCCGCGGGCCGCGGCAACACACAGTAAACCCTGACCGTGTAGTCGACACATAGTCATTATGTACTACGACAGCGGCCAAAACTTCAAAAAAAATCCGTTTCTCAAGCAGACAACCTACCGGGTTCTTCACTACGCCCTAAAGTATGCCTGACCTGGATTCCGCTTGTTGTCATCTTCAGAGTTATAATATTAGGGCAGAAGCTCAGGAGAAGCCAATTTCTCCGCTCTCGTCGGCGATACTGCGCACCATCTGGGGGTGCACAGTTCACGGAAAGGAGCGCCTTTTTCAAATTTTTGAAGATGACGACGACACCGACAGGATACTCTTTGAAATGTAGAATTGCATTTTCGTTTGGTAGTTGCATAGTAGTTGCGTTTCGCGCTGTTTGAGTGCCTCCTGTCCACCGCTCACAGCATGGTAGACACCTTTGACATGATGGAGGAAGAGGCCGTGGAGCTTCTTAGGCCTCGTCCTGGGAATGGCGTTGTATCGCGGGAATTTTGCTTGTGCCATTGCGTTCAATGCACCGCAGGAAAAGCAAACCCGATTTACTTTGCAGAGTTGGGAAACTTTGTTTGAAGCTGCTAAATGCAGGCAGGACGAGCTATACCTTCTTGTGCGAGAGCCACTGCACCGAGGAGAGCGTCCGCGGATGGTACCACCGCAAGTGCTACAGTACATACAGTAATAAAACGTTGCTGGGTCGGCTGCCACTTGGACGTGGCCATGACTTTTCAAGCCATTCTGAATTGGAGGAGATACATGTATGTGATGATGGGACACCATGTACCAGCAAAGCGTATAACAAGGAGAGATGTACAATGATTGAATCCACATCTGCAGACTTGTGCCTCATGACATGTGCATCTAGCAGAGTTGGAGAACAACGCAAGAATTTTGGCTTTCGCTCCAGAATAGCCCAGATTGCGTTGCAGCGGAAATCCACTATCAACGTCGGAGTATGCTACAGTGCCTTCACCCACCTGGCCACTATGCACCGGCAACGAAGTGGCAAAGGGAGTGACCAGCCGTCGGCCTACGAAACATTTGACAGCCTGGTGTTGTATATACAGTCCGAGTTGAAGTCTGCAAGGGCCTTGCCCATGAAGCTTCTCACGGATAAGTACAATAACTGCAAACGGCACCAGCTTGTCCGACCATCACACTCCGCCTTAGTATCCAACTTTCATGCTGAAAAAGAAGATAATGAGCTACTTGGGGACCAGGTGAGTTCTTGGCATTGTTGAATGTGTAGAAATAATTTGATCATGTTTTATTGTTTGGTCATGACCAAGGAAATCCAAATAACACATACGCTCAACTACAAGATCACATGATCGCATGTCCACACCAGATCATGAGTCCAGACTCAACTCATGCACACAACTAAAAGCCGCTAAGTTCATTTCACACGCGCGCTCGGGAAACGGCACATGCTGCATACATAACATAACACGATGCGCTACTATCATGAATGTCTGGGTGGCCAAGGAATGCCACAATGTGTATGTAGACGTGAACACTACAGTGCCAGACATCTACAACATAGGAATGTATTAAATGGAATGCAAGTGTTCATGCTCATGTAATGTGGTAGTCTTCTTTGGTTGAATTACGTTTGTGGCTGTTACACGTATTATTACGACCAGCTTGGCTCTCGCGCTACTTCACACGGTACACATGTAGGTCAGAATAAATCAGGGCTTGTGGTCCGCGTCAGAGTAATGTCCAAAGCTGACGTCAGTATTCTAGGCTGACTTTATGCAAGAAGAGACAGAATTATAAACTGGTTGTTTTCTAAACACAATTGTATAACGCGGACATGCTTCCCTTTTTTTTAAGGATCGAATTTCATTGGCGTGTTTCATTTGCATTTGTGTTTGAACTGTGTGTTTCCTTCAGCAATTGACATGTGTGGTAAGTGGCATGGGTATACAGGCGCACTCTTCACGGAGCAACCACTTGTCTGTGTCGTCTGCAAACGGTCCGATGGCCGGTAATACCCAGTCATTGCCGAACAGTCATACTAGTAACGCACCTGGCCCGACTCCAACCATCCCAGTCCAGCCGGTCGCCGCAGATTTCCTGCCCGCATCCACGTCCACTCCTCACCCCAGTGTCCGGCAAGAGAACGGGCCCAATGCCAGGAGTTACGACGGGCCCACTGCCAGGAATTACGATAGGCTCACTGCCAGGAGTTACGATAGGCCCGCTGCGATATCCGCTGGGCTTGTCCCCGCCAATGTCGTGTTGCCCACTCATTCGGCTTCAAAGGATCCGCTACTCCGCCGCGTCAGGTGAACACCAGTGGATCAGTTTCATCTCTGGGTACTACATCAGCCTCCAGTACAGACGTGTCGGCTAGTACGGCTTTGACTACAACCTCGGGTGCGAGGCAACCAGTGGCGGCTGCGGTGTCTTCTACAGCGCCATCTCAACCACGGTCGCAGCAGGTTCTTGCTGATCTCTAGCGTGCTATGTGGTGTGTGAGTGTGTGCGCGCGGACGCGCACAAACAATGCCATGTGTTGTGCGGTGTGTGCGTGCGTGTGGGGTTTGTGTATGTGTGTGTGCGAGCGCGCGCGCACAATGCCATGTGTTGTGCGGTGTGTGTACGTGTGTGTGTGTGCGCGCGCGCATGCACACAATGCCATGATGAGGGTGAAGGCAGTTTCGACTGTGGATTGGACTGTAAGTCCGACTCTGAATCGGACAGTGAGTCTGAAAGCTAAGGCTGGTGGACCGCACTATTGAAGTTTTTGAATTGATTTGAATTTGAATTGTACTTTTCAACTCTGCAGCAAATGACAAATACACTACTGCGCTATTATTTTACATCTTCCATATCGCTCGTTTGCTAAGATCAGCTTATGATCGCTATCACTCTGCCGTTTTACGGTGTCCTTTGCTTCGCTCGTGCTAGCTCTCTTCCGCTGGTGTTGTCGAGATAGTGTACCAATAAATGAAATCCTCTCATACGAAAGATCCATGTTTGGGGGTGATTTTGGTCAAATTTTACAACAAATCAATTTGTGCCATCTCTAATCACCATCAATAGGAAATGAACGCTCAGCAAAGGGCAACCATGATCTACAAATCATCCAAACACAAGAACAAATTCACATCGACTGCACTAATTTTCAATAAAATATCGTATCACATGCTGCCAATTTCAATCAAGGAGTCGTAAAATAACGTAAAATAACGACTTCCGTAACGAAACCTAAAATTGGTTCTCCCCAGCTTATGCCCTAGTTCTGGACATGACAACAAGCCGTTTCGACATCCCTAGGACATGGTCTTTCCACCCATGCAAAGCTCAGGTTGTCTGCTTGAGACTGAAACGGGACTTGCAAAACAACGTCTTTTAGATTTGGGCCGCAGGACTATTGGTACCGGTATGCCGGATTGTCAGAAGGCTGTGAAATGTGCGGGCCTGTACTAAGTAGTGTCAATAGTACATAACCCCCCCCCCCCCCGGGGGGGGGGGGGTTATGTACTCTTGGTAGTGTACAATGTAGGTGCAATACAGTTTGGTGTGTCCAAATATTGACCACAAATAAATCTCGGATTTCGGCAAGCGAAGCCTGGTGAGCAATGACTAGGGTCCGGCGGATTCTACGGGCAGAAAAATTGGCAGAATTCAGTACTTTTTTCTGGTAAGTTAGTTTCATGCATGTTTGGTATGTGGATAAAGAAATGGAGAAGAATTCGAGGAATTGCCCGCCATAAGGTTTGTATGATTCTGCCAATTTCACTGCTTTTCGAGCAGAATCTGCCACCTCTTCGAGCAGAATCCGCCGGTCCCTACCCTAGCAATGAGAACGATCGCAGCGCCAATAGCAACTACCGTAGAAAGTCAAACAATACCAAACCCACTGATCACGAGTCTATGTGGAGATTGAAGTCGGCACTGTTTTGTCACTCTATTTAGGACGCGCTTCTCTTGCTCAGATATACCGTTGTAGCCCATGCCTCTTATAGCCAATACTCGATAATGCCAACAGAAAACGGGCGGAATTCGATACTGTCACTGTTATTTTCCATGCAAGTTTGGGTAAACGGACAAGCAAGTGTTGGTACATGGTAACACGGATAAAGAGGAGGAGCGTAAACATGAATGCATTCAAAATGCACTAGAGGCACATGCCTGGTCCTACTTGCTTGACCGTAGTCTAAATGTGAAGCTGGATGGAATCTCTCTTCTCAATAATATAATTATTACAGTTTAGCATATGCTAAACTGTGGTGTACCCCAGGGTTCGCACCTTGCCCCTGCACTTTTTCTTTTGTAAATCAATTCCCTTCCTGATATAATAAACCCTGCCCCGCAAAGCTCACCCTTTCTCTTTGCTGATGATGTGACTCTTCTAAATGCTCACAATGTATCCCTCTCCTCAGATGAGAACGTGTCGACCCACCTCCAGCAGGATCTGGCCAGCTGCCAGCATTGGGCTCAGAATATCCAGGGGAAATTTTCTCCAGAAAAACTTTAATCTTTTCGAATTACGACATTCCTAACTCCTCTGTTTTAAGTTCCTATTAGCCCTTTCCCAAAGATGCTCGCCACTTTTTTCGCAACTTTTTTCTGTTTTGGAAGAAATCGCAACTTTCACAACTTTCTTCATTTTCATAAACTATTTCGCAACTTTTCCGCAACTGTGTGCAAAGAAGCGCCCTGGAGGAGACCATTGAAGTGTCCGTGATGCTCCGCTTCAACAAGAAGCGCTGAACCATTGCATCAAATCATCATGGCAAGTGTACTTCTCGAAGTACCTGTACATGTACCTGTATGTACATGTACAGGTATATACATTGTACATTGTAGCAGCACTGAGCATGCCGCCGCTATTTCCTGAATGCAATGCGAAGGTACAACAAAAAGGACAATGACCCAGTCCAATCTTTTCATTTTCCTATCGCTAATATGATTTACTTTGGGAACATATGCCGGTTCATAATACTCTCAATGTTTTGTATATTTACGGTCCTTTTTTGGTTAATTTTGGAATCATATTGCACCAAAAACTCACTCATTTTGAGTTGCGATATCAGCAACTTTTGAGCTTTTTTCTGAAAATATGCATGCTATTTCAGCAAATTTTACTTGTTTTGGCACGGTTGCGAAAAGCATAAGTTGCGAATTTGTTTGGCATCTTTGGGAAAGGGCTAGTTCCTATTGCCTTTGGACGTTCTGCTAAGCATCTCGGCGTACACTGGCTAATCAGTGATGGTTTGAAGTTCCATGACCACTTACACACCTTCTTCAGGAAGTTTCAGCAATGAGTCAATCATGGGCCGACACTTACCATCGTCCCACATAGCTCTCTTTTTTAAGTTTCATGTGCGTTCGGCAATTGAATAATTATGCCATTCCTATCTGCATGGTCATTTAGGATCACATCCGCTCAGTTAGAGTCCCTTGATGTACTCCAGGCTAAGGTTCGTCGGCGACTCCTGACGTCTGGGGAAATAACTTTTGAAAGGCTTTGATACTGAATCAAAATCGAATTTGAATAAATTGTGTGACTTAGAATCCTGCAATTTCGCTGTATCTTTACTTCTCTTTTAAAGGTACATCGATTTCCACCCAGAATATCTCTCTCGCTTTGCGATATCCATATCACCGTGCCCTTAGGCCCAAAAGCTCATTTTTAGCTCACATGGTCGCATTTTTCATCCCTTTTCCTACTGAAAACAGACTCCCTTTGGAATTGCCTTCCACCCCGATTGACAACTTTAGATTCCCTATTACTAAATTCAAGCGTCATTTACATTGCAAAGTATCCGTTCGACTGCACTGGTACACCTTTGACGTGCAATCATTGACTTACATGCTTGTTCTTCTTTTTTCAAATCCAACATTTCACACTCACTTTGCGTACTTTCTCTCTTCTCCTTATCTCTGCTACTACTGTACTAGTGCGCACGCAAATAGGAGATCCCCAGATAGGCGTAAGCCTTCGGGTATAATGTCATACAATTTCACTGCTCTACTTGAAGAGCAGAACCTGCCAATGTTCGGAGCATTACTAGAACCGATGATGCACTGTGTAAGATTTCATCTGCGGCTCAAATCCTATCCTATTGGCAAGAATATAATAATTATTATACTCTTCATCATCATGTTCTGCAAGGATGTTAGGACTCCGGCTGAATGCACTGCTTCGACATCTCATCGGTCATTTGCACTCCGTGTATTCGGTTTTTCAACAGGGGTCTTTTCCCGCAGCTCTATCTGTAACATATTCCGGTGCCTTCGGTGACTTCTTTCACTTGTGGTTTTCTCTCCTCTCCCGCGGGGCCCGGCATTACTATAATAAATTAATAATTATTTATTTAATTTGTTATGTCGCTCATATGTATAAAAGGAGGCGCCATAGCCTGTTTCGGTTGAGACTTTAAATAAAATTCAACAACAACAACAACAACAACAACAACAACAACAACAACAACAACAACAACAACAAAGGTGATAGATAACTTTTACGCCTCGTTTCAAAGCTGCTTGACTAAAATACGGACCCCTGGCTCGCCAGTCCTCATCATGGGAGATTTCAATGCTAAATGTTCCACCTGGTATGGAACAACAACAGACACTGCAGGCCACCACCTTTCATGTCTTCTTGACATGTTTGCCTTGCAGCAACACGTCACATTCTCGACCCACCGCTCCCACAAAGGCAATGAGGCTGCTCTGGACCTGATGATCACTGACACTGCAGCCAGCATCTGCGATCCGCGCCCCTCAGCCCCTCTCGGTCAGTCGGACCACTCAATTGTTCTCGGCCGTTTGTGCATCCCGACATGTACCGCATCACCACCTGCACCCAACACTACACTGCCCTCCCATTCCTTCCAGATACCTGACTTCAGTCAGTTTGACATCTCCTCCATTCTTCCCACTCACCTAGTTGCTCTAAATGAATCCATTGCTAATTTGAACTGGCATGCTGCTCTCCAGTTGAAGCTTGGAGATCCAAACCGTACTGCTCCAGCATTTTATGACATCCTTCATAGTCTATGCTCCGCTTTCCTACCCACCCGGTCGCGCTCTTCAGCCCCTAGACGACGTACACCAAGTCCCCCGTGGCTGACACGTGCTGTTAAAGCTCAGCTGAAGAGGAAGCGAGACTCGTACAGCTTGTATCGCAAGTATCCTACCCCTAGCAATCACGAGCATTACAAGTGCGAACGTAACAGAGCACGAATCCTATCTAGAGAGGCTCACCGCCAGTATGTGTCCTCCATTAGCACTAACCCCTCATCCATTATTGCATCCACCCCTAGTTTGTTCAAGTTTGTTAAGCAGCTTCGTTCGCCGACCCTTGTTGGAAACCCTATCATCACTGAACTCCATGAAAATAACACAGTACACAACGACCCTACCCAGATTGCCAATGCTCTGAATCGCCAATTCATCAGCTTTGGAACACCGGATGATCCTGCATGGTCTCTCCCTGGTATTCCACACCACGGGCTCCCAGCACTACCCTCTTTTAGCACTACTCCCACCGCCATTGCCCACCACATCCGTCGCCTAAAGCCCAAGAAGGCGGCAGGTGCAGATGGCATATCCCATGAACTGCTAAAAGCCCTGTCTCCTAGTATAGCTATCCCTCTCAGCCTAGTTTTCAACCAGTCCTTCGCCACCGGAATCTTCCCTGATGTCTGGAAGGCAGCTGTGGTTGTGCCTATTTACAAGAATAAAGGCAGTAAACTGTCTGCATCCAATTACCGGCCGATTTCACTCCTTTCCACCATTTCAAAGCTCTGTGAACGTGTGGCATTTGGCCACTTATACCAACATGTGAACCCGGTCCTTGACCCGTCACAGTCTGGATTTCGGCGAGGCGATTCGACCGCCTGGCAGTTGCTGAGGCTTGTGCAGAAGCTATATGAATGCAAGGATCAGAAGCAATTTAGCCTCCTATGTTTTTTCGACCTGAGCAAAGCATTTGACACTGTCTGGACAAGGGGTCTCCTCCATAAGTTAGCAGCGTTTGGCGTAGCCGGGACGTGTCTGCAGTGGCTCACCAGCTATCTCACTGAACGTCGACAGAGTGTCCGAATTGGACATGCCCTGTCCGCCCCTCAAACAGTCCACTCTGGAGTGCCCCAGAGCTCTATCTTGGGGCCTCTATTGTTCATCGTATACGTTAATGATTTGGCAGGTTTGGATCATACCTCACTCTACGCGGACGATACAGCGCTCCATATAACCGAGCCAAGCTTATTGCAAGCCTGCGACTCGCTACAGTATCACATTAATCAAGTTGTGCGCTGGATGTCGAAGTGGAAACTCCGCCCCAATGTGTCGAAAACGGCAATCCTTTGTATCCCCCCACGACCCTCCAGTGACCTCACCCTCCTTACGACTCGGCTTTTTACTTTCCCTGATGATCCCATTGCTATCAACATTGTTAAAAATCACAAACACCTTGGTATATTTCTTGATGAACACTTGTCCTGGGATTCGCACGTAACCTATATTGAAAAGCGAGTTTGCTCCGCGATAGGCTGCATTTCTCCTCACATCTCCCATCTACACCATGGTTGTCGAATACAAATTTATCACTCTTATGTTCTTCCTTTGTTTGATTACTGCTCTCTCGTTTGGTCCTCCGGTCTATCCTCCGCTCTTATGCATCGGTTAGAAGTCACCCACCGTAAATTACTTCGATTAATATTTCGCATGCCCCCTCTGACCTCCTCTCAGACGCTATACATTTTGGCTTCCTCTTCCCCTCTCTCAGAACGCTTTCCCCACTCGGCATGCAAATTCATTCACCGTATTAAGCTTCAACTTGCTCCTCCTCATGCACTTGCGCATTTAAGCTGGTTCAATAATAGCTCGCGTACTAGATGTTCTCTCCATTTCCCACTTGCCAGGTCATCGATCCTTTTAAAATCCCCTCTGTTCAAGTCCTATTCTCATTGGTCTCGGCTTCCGCAGGAGGTAAAGTCTCGTGACACCTTCGCTGCATTTTGTTCCATTCTGCCCGCGCCTAAGTTGAATTGAATTGAATTCGTTGTTTTCCATTGCTAGCCTAATCTTCATACTGCTCTCTCCAGGTTCCTATAGTACTCCTTTTGTTTTGTTTTCTTTTCTCTTTTTCTTCTCCTTCTTTTTCTCAGTTGTCCCCACCATGGCTGGTTAAAATCGCCCGCATCACATGCTTATTGGCACTATGTCATCGTGATTGTGAAATAATAATAATAATAATAATAACAACAACAACAACAACAACAACAACAACAACAGCAACAGCAACAGCAACAGCAACAACAGCAACAGCAACAACAACAACAACAACAACAACAACAGCAACAGCAACAGCAACAGCAACAACAACAACAACAACAACAACAACAACAACAACAACAACAACAACAACAACAACAACAACAACAACAGCAACAGCAACAGCAACAACAACAACAACAACAACGACAACAACAACAACAACAACAACAACAACAACAATGACAACAACAACATCAACACAGCGATACCAGTCATTACCATGTTCAAAAGGCATCGTCGAGCTGTTTTAATACAATGTATTAATCGTATCTTCAAATGTCCTGATTGAATCCAGATAGCTGCGGTTACAAGACTCGTAGTGGAACAATGATCACAATAAACACTTCAGAGTAGACAGACGTAATAAACGGGGAAATCGGTATAAGGTGAATGTACGGAATACCGGAGCGGGAATAATATCGACAGAGGAAGTTAGGAATTGAAAAGTGGAATTACAGAGTGACCGCCACACCAAGTACCTGTAAAGACATAGAGTAGTACCGGGGCGAGAATAGTCACACGCTGGGAGATTTTGTTGGTAATCTAATACCAGAAGTGGGGAGTTGCACATGACGTACATGGACATGCAGGTAATCGATGGCGCAAGATGTAGGGTAATCTGGGAGGTGGCGGAGATATCCACAGCCTGACAGACATGCACTGTCACGGCTGAGTAGATGAATCCTGTCCCCCCTTCTTTGCTAGCGATGCAGAGAAGAAATCCTCCAGAGTGTCTTGGGAAGCTTCATCTAGATCGCTCTTTATGTGTGCTAGGATGGCTTTGGCAGTGGTTAGTGAAGTATGGGTTATCTGTTGGAGGCGAACGAGAACTTCAACAAGTGCCTCGTCTCGCTCGAATGTTGGACAGTTGTTGGACTCCGGGTGCTCGAGTACCACACTGCCACGGTACAGTTCCTGAGTAATCCGTTGCTGGATAGGGCTCAGTGTCTTCCAGTGCTCAAGCACTCTCGTCTGGCCTATCATTGCAGCGGCCTCCTCTCCGGCTCGCAAGTCGTCGCCCATGGCATTGGGGTACTTGCCGCGTACGTCCAGCATCGTAATGCCTGTGGCATGGGCATTCTGGCGATCTCGTGGGATGCAGATGTGCTCGAGAACATGCGTTGCAAGCTGCATCATGTCCGCTTGCTTGTACAGCTTGCTGGGATTGTCTGGCTCGGCCTGTTCAAGACCTGCATACTTGACGAGTCCTGTGCGAAAGTCCACTACAATGCTGCCTAGACCAATGTCACGATGCACGATGTCCTTGTTATGCAGGTATGCCAAGCCGTTCACTAGCTGCCTGGCAAGTATCTTGCATTCTTGTAGTCCAAAGCAGAAAGTGAGTGGCTCATTTCGTACACTTGCTAACGTACTGGATGCTCGCTCCATGACATACCCCGCATTGCTGATGCCGCCCAGTGTCACCAGCTCCACAAACGTCACCACATTGGAATTTCCGGGCGTGGCAGTGTCTTTCAGCAAACCTTCCTTGGAGGAAAGGTCCATTGACGGGGTACCGTGACAAGACGTGCCCTTCGTCTTCTTCCTGAAGTCCTTCACGCAGTAGGTATCATCTTCGCAAGTATAGACAATGCCATGCTCGCCATGATGCCCTATGCTCTTACCATACCAATACGTATGCAACTTGCCAGTTGTTCCCACGGCCGTTTCCAGTACCGGCTTGCGCTCCACCACTACCTCGGTGTTCTCCGTAGAATCCTCAGCTGCTACGGAAGATACCTTGACGGTGGCGCGAGAGAACGGAATTCGCAGCAGGCGCTTTTTCGGTGGACCATCCGTCTCCGCTGCCATGGGGTGAAGGCCACAGCCCAGGTGCGTGTGAACCTGCAAAGACAACCAGAGGATATGGGGCTCAAGTAGATGTTTCTGAAACTCTTCTCGAATTAGAATGTGGCTCCTGTTTTCTATGGTGCTAACGGTGAGTCCCCAGCTGCTCGGCGGGCACGACAATGCGAAACGGGATCACCGATTATCTGCAGAACACGGCGGCGGTCTGATGTGGCAGGGCAGATAATTCAACGCGCGGCACGGCAGATGTGGGGCCACGATACCGCTCGAAACTCACAGCACAAAGCGGAGGAGCGGAGGTAACCGTACAGGAGACTTTGCGACAGCTAGCCAAACTAGCCATACGGCCAGGCCATACGTACCGTGACACGTACGGGGTTGTATACGGCCAACTGAGCCGCATATTTTTTCACGGGCAAGAACAAGGCTATAAAGTGATACAGCTTGTGTTGAAGAAGAAAAACAGCTGAAAAGTACTATGCTGTGAACACGCATGAGGCATGATCAGGGCAAATGGCAGTTGAAAAGGTTGAAAAGACAACAAACAAACAAAAAACAATTTGTGCCATACGCATGAATGTTAGCGGCTAACGCCAATGCCGACATAATCCAAATTGCCAGCCCACCGAGACGACGACGTGAACCCCGGAGACGAAGGTCAACAGCCCGGAAAACGGCAAACTGATGGTGGATCCGCACCCAGGACATGACGTTGCTGTAGGACTTCTCACCTGGAGGCAAGTCGCATAGCAAGTCGCCGTTGATACGCCCGCATACTGTAATATCGTGCATTTGACATTGGATGCTAGACTGCACAAGCAATTCAAGTTTGTCGTAGAGTTGACTGTAAGCGCATGTTCCGAGCGTATGCACTGCATTGGGCAAAACACTGTTCGAAATACTGTTCTGTGTGACGCTGCCCCTTACTATTGAAACTTATAGGGTGTTCACGCTCAGTTTATCACCACCTTCTTTCCTTTACCCCGCTCTAGCTCTAACAACCCATATTTTCACTTGCCCTCCATAATTCTCTACCTTGCTATTGAGCAGCTCGGCCCGTTTGGTCCTGCGAATTCAAATAAAACAAACAAACCAACAAACAATTCTCTTATTGGCCAGAGGCCATCGCGAGAATAAAAGACTTCAAACAAACCTCGACAGTACGAGAATTTCGTGGCGACGGAGGAAGTCAAGGGCAACGAGCAACACGAGCAATGGTAGCCCAGACTTCCAATCCCTAGTGCCTTGAGGTACGTGACTGTACAGCGTAGCAACTTTTGTAGTGATAGCAAGAGTACATGTACTCTTGGTGATAGTCATAGAGCATCGCCAGCTAATTCCCATCTGCCTGGCAGCTTGTAGTCAACTAATACTTATGGCTATCCAGATGCGTGCGTGCTCGATTAGCCCTTGGTCGGCCTCCTTTCGACGCAACCCCAAACATGACCTTTCAGTATTTGTATTTGTAATTTTATGGATTCTCCACGGGCCTTAGCCTAAATCGAGGGAGTCTCCGTCCCCCAGTATAATGCATATCCAGGCACAACACAAGCGCCCTACATGTATTCAGTAGTTTACCTCCGTAGCTACGAACAGTAGCGTCTAGCAACCAAACCGGCACAATAACTACGGAATTGAAGGCGCTAAAAATCGTTATAGTGACTGGTTACATCAACAAAATGAATGACAACCAGAACAAAGACAGAATAAAGACAGCAGATATTAATTTCAAAAGAACATACTTCAGGTGACGGCTAGGTGGGAAAGATAAGAGCCAAATGGCTTCTTCAAGGTCGTCTGGGCCGATTTTTACGGGACTGGTCTTCGAGTTGCTTTGCGTGTGCCTGTCTCTCTGCCTCCCGCTGTAGTATGGGCGTTAAGCGAGTGTTGCAGCGCTCCATGTCGAGCTCCGGCAGCTTTCGAACGTGATTGCCAGTGCTGCGCCTTTTCTGCTCTTGTTCGGTAATTGTGGTCTCGTAGGCTCGGCGCTGTTCCGGTACGTTTACTGCCTGCGGGGGTTTGCCGTCTTCGAAAGTCACCACCTTCACCTTGTCCGAGATCTTCACGTCTTTCCGCTTTCCGTCCGCCATTTGTAAACGCAATTTAGCGCTGATCGATCCAGGGCAGGCTTGTTATTATTATTATTATTTTGAGGGATTCCCCCACGGCCGAAGCCTAATTGTAGTTGGCTACACGACAAAGGCTGTCGCAGGATTCCAATTCCACCTTTTTTTTTTACTGTGTTATGATTGATGCGCGTTGTACTAAATTTAGAGCCGCCCCTGCTTCGCGCTGTCAATAAACCAGCGTCCCATAGCCGCACTTGCAGTGTATACAGATCACCGCGCTGCGTACTCACACCGTATCCTTGTTGAGTGCACAGTGGGCAATGGGCATGTGCACATCACTAGCGTATATGTACAATCATGTATGTGTATGACACGCGTTTCAAAAACGCATTAATTTAATGGTAATATCAGAAAGTCGTAAAATACGACTCCCTGGATAGTAAGGACGTTTAGCAATGCGAAAGTTCGAAAGAAAATTCGAGCCTGGGAATGAGTACAGAAAAAAGCTCGAAACTTCGAAAACTTGGACGCGAAGTTGCAGTGATTTGCGAAAGTAACTTTCTCTTTTCTCGGTACGCATTTGGCTACAGGGAGTAATAATTTTACAGCCCCCTGCTTGAGACTGAGCTACATATACGGTACGGTACTACAAGATTCAAATAACTTCGAGAAAAAGTCATTTGCTAGCTGAGAGAAGACCGCCGAGCCCTACAGCAACGTGATGGCCAACCTCCGCTGCCGCTTGAGCTTTGCATTATTGCGTGCCAGCGTCATGTGCCTCCGTGGGGCTCGCAGCACATTCACAGCTCACCTCACTGCTGATCCTGTCTCTGCTGAGGTTGTTGTTGCAGAAGCTGGCGTTGCCCGTTTTTGATATTATGGGCATGTGTTTCTGTGGAGAAGGCGGAGAGCCGGAACGCAAACAATATTACTTTATCATTTTGGTCATCTTTTGTATTTTCATGACATGATTGTATCGGTTTATTAATTTTGCCCGTACAAGAGGCTTCGAAGCTGGCTGAAAAAAAAAAAAAAAAGCATTTCGCATTGCTAAACCTCACAAGTTTTCTTTTTCGAAACAGATTTTCGCGAAATATCACCACCACCAAAAGTTCGAATTTTCGCATGGCTAAACATAATATCGTTCGAAGAACGGTTCGCATTTTCTTCCAGATTTTATTATGTCCTGGCTTCATTCCGATTATGTCCTGGCTTCATTCCGATTATGTCCTGGCTTCATTCCGATTATGTCCTGGCTTCATTCCGATTATGTCCTGGCTCATTCCGATTATGTCCTGGCTTCATTCCGATTATGTCCTGGCTTCATTCCGATTATGTCCTGGCTTCATTCCGATTCATACACTGTTGTTTTATTATTGTAAAAAAATGACAAAAAGGAGGAGGACAACATTTTAAACTCTGATTATGAACCAATAATATTATTAATTATAGTAAAAAAAAAGTAGAAGGACATAATGTTATTGTGAAAAGAAGAAGGACACAATGTTACGAGTTATGACTAACTGTCCTCCGAGTTACATAACGTTATGTCATGTTATGAGTTATGACTAACTGTCCTCCAGCTAGCCCTTTCCCAAAGATGCTATAAACTTAAGCCTCCCAAGTTCGGTGATCTGTTGCTTTGCATCGTCGTTGTTGTACTCAGTTAGGTATGGCCAATAGTCTTACTAGTTTCGTCATCATCCAGTAACTTTCGGCATTCTTTGCTGTCATGGGGTGTAGCTCGTGCTCTTCTTCTCTCGAGCTTTACTTCCCTTCTTGGACCTTTCCGAACCCGAGCCTTGCAAATTGAAACTTTCCTGGTTTGCGCCTTGGAGAAGTGTTGGAGCTAGGTGTCAGGTCACTGAATGTGTCAGTTCTCCTTGCCAGTTTGTGCCATTTTGTCACACCCGCTGACTGTATATGATCTGGTTACGTTGGTGGACAGTTAGTCATGACTCTTAACATTTTGTCCTTCTCCTTTTCCACCATAATTATAATTATTATTGGTTAATCATCCGAGCACAAACATTATGGTCTATTTTAGTAACAAGATCAATTTATTTTCTTTACAAAGACAAATTCTTGAAAAAAGAGTCCCGTATTGCCTCCGCTTCCTTTTGATGGGCTTCCACTTCTTTTTGCCCGGCTTCCACTTCCTGTTGCCGGGCTTCAACTTCCTTTTGCCGGGCTTCCTCTTCCTTTTCCGGGCTTCCTTTTTCTGTTGACGACGAAGTTTTAACTTTTGCTTTCGCTCAGCAATATCTACAGGAGAGTAAATTATATTTCTTCGTTCCAAATCAAAGCTCTCAAGCAGGCCGATTCTTCGCTCCTCTGCTTCGAGTTCATGCAACTTATTGACGACCTTCAAACCATGTCTCACGTCTGCCTCTGGAACTCCGTCCAACGGGAATACAACCTTATTTACCTCCTCCTTGAAGGTGACGGTCTTCTTGCGGAGGCCACCTTCCGCCATCGTAAAATACGTGACTCTCAACAAGAATTGGGAACTAGATAGACTCGAAGACCTGAGCGACCTGCCTCACCACATGCACCACAAACCGAAACCGCGTTTTCCATTTTGATTTCCACGTTTTTTTTGTTTTTGTTTTTGTTTATTTACGGATTCTCCAGAGGTGAATGGATACCTATCATGGGAGTCTCACCAAACCAATAAAATAATGAAAATAAACTTTGGTATGGAGTGCAAAAAACTCAAAATCTGAGATTTTTCAAGTCACAGGAGAGGAAGAACAATAGATTGAGAACCAGGGGTGCTAATAGAACACTGGAAAGGCACTAAAACAACATAACTGCAGTAGCGCATTTAGCCGTGGTGTGTACCTTATGTTTCGCGGGGCTGTAACGTTGTTAGGGATAAATCCGGAAAGTCCTACGGAGGACCCAACGTAGGAAACAGCTTTCCTACGGAAATCCGTGGAGAGATTTTAACGTATGAAAGTTGCCCTCGGCGCGTACGACATACAGACTTTCAGACGTAATTACGTAGAGCGAAACCTCCCTAATATCACCCTCCACGAGTCTCATGGATGTATGGAGGTGGTCCAGAACTCCCAACCCCTGTACCACTCACGCAGGGAGCCCAAGTAATCTTACCTCGCATGTCCATAAGGCTGAAGGGGAGTAGCAAGGTAGCACCAAGGCAAGGTTAAAGGAATTGAAAACGGGAAAGGTCTGAAGATCAAAATTGACTGCCACTACTAGCCCTTTTCCCAAAGATGCCATCATTTTTCGCAACCGTGCCAGAACAGTGCAAATTGCTGAAATCGCATCCTTAATTTCAGAAAAGCTTAAAAAGTGCTAACATCGCAACGTAAAATTGGAGAGTTCTTGTGCAAAAACCACCTAAAAAGGAGCTAAAATAGCAGAAGTACTGCGACAGCAAACTCGTAGACCCCCTTACTGCTGTACTTTACACAGTGCCAGTAGCCTGTTGCATGTACAGTGTATCCTACATCATTCCAGTGCACGGAAGAGGGAATGCACATTATCGTAACTGCCGTTGAGCTGCTCACGGTTTCTCTGACATCAGTCTGGACTCTGAATATCACTTGCGGGTTATGCTCGAAAAGCTGGCAGATTCTGCTCGATTCTGCAGTGAAATTGGCAGAGCCATACAAACCTTATGGCGGGCAATTCCTCAAATTCTGCTCATTTCTTTATCCGCATACCATACATGCAGGAAACGTACAAGAAAAAGTACCGAATTCTGCCAATTTTTCTGCCGGCAATATCCGCAAAGGCCTAACTCTGAAGACTTTCAAGTGAAGGCAGGCGATAAATGAGCGAGTATGCATTCGTCCGACATGTAGTCTGTGACTTGACCTTTTGACCCCATGTGATGGGGCCAAGGTTGCTGAAAAATTGCGAAATAGGTCGCAAAAATGAAGAAAGTTGCAAAAGTGGCGATTTCTTCCCGAACAACGAAAAATTGCGAAAAAAGTGGTGAGCATTTTTGGGAAATGGCTAGCCACCACCAGTCTTACTACTACTAACATTATTGTCTATTCTTCACAACAATATTAATGAACTGGTTTGAGGGAAAGAGACAAACGGGAAAAGTTTGAAGAAAAAATTGACTGTCACCACCAGGACTCTTCACAACAATCATTTTATTTTCTTAACAAAATATCTTCTTGACTAGAGCCTCCACTTCCTTTCGCCGGGCGTCCACTTCCTGTTCATAGTGTTGTCTCCAAACGAGGTTTGGAGTAGCAATCGTAACGAGAATTTTTTCGTTCCCAATCAAACGTCTCAAGCCGGCCGATTGGTCGCCTCTGTGCTTCGAGTTCATGCAACTTACGGACGACCCTCAAGCCTTCTCTCACATCTAACTCTGGAACTCCACCCAACGGGAAGACAATGCCATTTACCTCCTCCTTGAACGTAATCGTCTTTTTCCGGAGGCCACCATCAGCCATGGTAAAACACGTGAATCCGACAGAAATTGGTGGATAGACGTGTACAGTAGCAACTCAAAGACCTGTTCAGAAGTTTTTATCTGAAGATGATCCAGAGTCGAATGTCTGTTACGTGCTCTTGACTGTAAGAAGACATTAGCAGTGACCGAGAGTTTTTTTTATACTCGAAGAATGTGAGGCAATGATTATGGGACGAATAATTCGATCAGCCTGACTATCACCTGATCACGTATTGTACAAAAAAGCGATACGACGACCACAATGGGATAGGTAGGCAGAGCAAACTTACTACTCAATCTTAGTTATGTACATGTAGTATGTAGGGCATACCGCTAGCTGTGTCGACTCTAGATAGAATGTACGTTCAAGGTGGTGTGATCTGCACAATTATTCAAAAATGATGTTTAATTATACTGTTCAACTTGCCGTGATGCTGACTTTAAGCAGTTTTATTCCAGCAGAGCTCGGCCATTCTTGACACAGGTCAATTGTATTTAACACGTATACATGCTGGTACTTTAAGACATGCTATTACAGCCGACAATTAAACGATTTCCCAAAAGTCATATGTTCACCGGAAGAAATCTTAATAATAATAATAATAATAACTTTATTAGGATGACCCAAAGGCTGACCACCTATCGTTCTTATTTTATTATTATTTAGAATCAACTCGTAAAAACTCCAAGTCAATCTCCCATTGACACAAACCTCGTTTATTCAACATAATCATCTTCTATCCAATATAACAGTTCATAAAAACAGCTTTTTACGGACCCAGTCCGCATAACCAAGAGAGCTAGCTCCCTTGGCTGCTGTTGGAATATGCAAAAATGGGCCTTCCAGATAAGGTCTAACAAGGAGAAGTGGCTATAGTTATGAAATGAACACCGGTAACCATGGAGACAGACAAAACTCTCATTATAGATACTGGTTGTTTCCTCTGTGCTGCGCTGATGAGTTCAAAAAGAACGAAACAGCATGCTGTCCGCAGATTGAGTATTTCGCTCCTGCTCTTGTAGCAGTTGAGCACTCTTGCGTGGGGTAGTGCCTTTGCTGTTTGCGTTATGCAGAGCTCACTGACTTGTCAGTTTGAGCACTCTGGCAAGGTAGGTTCGGGCCTGATTGGAAATTTTTATTTCCATTGCTATCAGGTTCGGCCTCATTTCCTCTGTGCTGCGCTGATGAGTTCAAAAAGAACGAAACAGCATGCTGTCCGCAGATTGAGTAGATACTGGTTATAAATAGACCGAATAAGGAAAATGATCTGATAGCCTATGAAGAGGAAAATAAATTGAACCAATGACAACAAATACTCGTCCAGCACACGAGTTGTCATAGAAACACAAATAACAGCTGTCCACTAATAATTATCTTGTTGTTGGAGATTGAGTAGGAGTTTTTACTGGTTGATTCTAAATACAATAAATGATCTGGCCTTGGGTTTATGACCAACGAGAGAGCTTGGAAGCTCAGGGCCCTACGCTATGCTTTTTTGCCTTGATGACCTAGACAAAAAAAGCATAGGGATGTTATAATAAATTCTTTAAAAAAATCCTTTTTTTTAAGACATAATCTGGGATTCGAACCCGCACTATCGCGCGCCCTACATGTATCCCCCGATACACTTCGCATACATACTAATTCTTCCAAGTTGTTTCACATTGTGATCTCGCATTTGAAAGCCCTGGGGACTACGATGAACAGGGTAACGGCCTGCCAGCGAGTAGACTTGAATACTGACAAGAATGTTTGCGCAGCTCTTTCTTGAATACATGGACAGAAGATTCCGAAGTCAATGTGGGTGGAAGACCATTCCATAAAAGGGAGGTTTTGAATGAAAAAAGTGATTTGGATGTTGTTAAGGCTTTGGCCCTTGCTCCCATGATATCATTGATTTCTTCCAGGATAATTATATAATAATATCGGACGGAGAACCACGGCCGCACGGACTAAAATTAAAAAAGAGAGGACCACAAGTTTACAAGGTGATCCGTTTTGTCCAACACTAACGATTACAAGCAGGATAATGATGAGTCAAAATGTGCAAGAATTAGCACCGAACTGACTGATGTGATACTGACATTCAACGAAATGATGCTTAGCTGCATCACGTCTGGAATGCGCAAACCAGCATCCTTCCAACTTGGAAGAGAGTTGCGCTTATTCTTATTTTGTGTTTCTGTTTCGGTATATTTCGTATTTCAAGGCATACCCCGAGGTTATAATTATGTATTATTGAGTAAAGGACCATTCTGGAACATTCGGTATAATTGTATTATGTATTTCTCCAGCTAGGCTGTTCTTTACGAATCATTAGCCCCCCACCGTGTCTGCTATCTCAACCCTACAGCCTCCCATTATAATGGAACTCCCTTCAATTTAGACTACGTGTTTGGGAAATCCTCAAATATAATTATATTAATAATAAAGGTCTTGCAAGGTTCTAACTTCTAAGTCACATGTATGAAGTAACGTATACAGAAAAGGCGAAGGTGAGCGCACGTATGAATGGGCTATAATCTGATGATAGTTACTAACTAAGTGCGTGAAACACACACTTTTCATCCTAATCCTCTTATTATTGTTAGACACAATGCACCTCAACAAGCTTCCTGAGAGCCTACGCAGGGAGCGATCTTCTGCTAAGTTTCGGTTTCTCCTGAAGGACCATTATTTTAACGTACAAATTCTCCACCACTGGAATTCCCGATTTTCGTATCTAGCTCTCGTCATGTATTCTGTTTCTCCCTGGTGGTTTTACCTGTCGTTTTTCCTGAGCAGTGTTTCTGCTAAGTACTATTTTCCCTTCTCCCTTTTCACTTCCTTTCGTCTCATCCATCCTTCCAGGAAACTCCCCCGATAAGTATCCATTTACATTTTTACATTTTTTTGTTTTGTTTTGCTTTGCAGTTGTTGCCACGGTCAGGCCAGTGAAATCATGTTCTGTGAATAAAGTCTAAATACAAAATGTAAAAAACCTTCATACTTTTTGAATCATAGGAAAGAGAGCAAAACTCAGCACCGTACATGCTGGCACGATACGCGTGAACGTTTACCCGTACCGTACCGCAAAGTGGATCCACATAATTATATGTACATGTCCACACTTT
Organism: Sycon ciliatum; assembly: GCF_964019385.1. Taxonomy (NCBI): domain Eukaryota; kingdom Metazoa; phylum Porifera; class Calcarea; order Leucosolenida; family Sycettidae; genus Sycon; species Sycon ciliatum. The sequence goes on from NC_088645.1 coordinate 7,633,174, forward strand.
CAAACAGGGAGTAGTACAATACCGTATTGTATTACTCCCTGCTTTCAACATGTTATGCATATGGTACGGTGGCATACGGTGTGGCAGGGTACATTCACTAGTGCGTATATCAGGTACGATGGTCGCAATGCATATTGTATTATGACTATATGTACATACTGACGTCATGGTCGATGCTAAAATTGTTCTTGCAGGTTTGAATTCTGAGATCATGTAGTGCACAGCTGGAATCGCTGAGGAAATATTATGCTAATTTTTGAAATATTTCCAATATTATAGTGTTTTGAAGATCCCCGTCGGGATAACTAGCCTCGTTTCTGTCTTCCAGCATTCCAGCGTCCCATACATTCCTGAGACTCGTGGAGGGTGACATTGTCAGCAGCGATTCCTAGGCAATATGGGCAACGAGCAAAGTGGAGCAGCACTATGGAACTTCTCTGATCAAGATCTGCAAGACGACTGCGTTCGGTGCAGCGGCCGCCGGGGTGTGTTCGCTAGGGGTAACCTGGTGGCCAACGCAGACCTACCGGCGACCGCGCGTTCAGTGGGGCACAGGGCCGATAAGGACTCACGGACGCGTTGGCACAGCCCCGGCGCCTCTGTCAAATCGACTGGCGTAAGCAAGGCCAGCAGTCCCTGCCTGGTAGCAGCGCCCATGATGCGAAATGATAGGCCACACGATGACAGTAGCCGGAACATGATTGCGAGCAGTGTCACCAGCTCGACTGAAGACACAGCCAGCACATCCAGTGTGAGGACATCAGGCTTGAAAGACCACCCACTATCAACCCAATGCGAAGGCGGCGAGGAAGGCTTGAACCAACAACAGCGGAGCGTCAACCAAAACAACCTCAGTAGTACCGCCCAGGACCAGCCTAGTAGTAGTAGTAGTAAGAATAGCAAAGTGCGATTCAACGATACCAGCTACCAAGTGTTCATGGGGTTTCAACTATGAATGGCTCCACCGTTGCAAGGTTTCATGGGGTTTCAACTATGAATGGCTCCACCTTTGCAAGGTTTCATGGGGTTTCAACTATGAATGGCTCCACCTTTGCAAGGTTTCATGGGGTTTCAACTATGAATCGCTCCACCTTTGCAAGGTTTCATAGGGTTTCAGCTATGAATCGCTCCACCTTTGCAAGGTTTCATAGGGTTTCAGCTATGAATCGCTCCACCATTGCACAGCACTATCTGCATCTTTGACTATGCCAGTACATGTAGTAGCACTCTCTGTCTTCTCTCTTCTCTTTTTTTATAAGAAGCAATACCTGATAATGTATATGTACATGTACATGCATCTGCACACTCTTAGTATTTGACATAATATTATCTTATCACAAGTGATAATTGAGCTCTCGAAGCCCTAGCTAGTTTTCACCACGGCCGGTTGTGGTGCCCCAGAGTGCTCCAGATTTGTCAAGCGCTTGTGTGGTATCATTTCGAATGGGGACACGAAGTTGTATGTGGAGACAATGACATAATATATCCGGTGTCGACTCGCTGCGGTCGGCGATCATGTGCATCCGCGGTGCCCGATCATCATATCACCCTCCTGTAAATGCTTTGCGAGAGTTGGCAATGTCGGATCGCGGAGGGCCGGTTGTGAGATTTTTGGAGATCATGGTGGGCAGTGCCCTTGCATTGTCCTGGCTTTTTTGTGTTTTTTTTTGTGCTTTTTTCATTGATTTTGATGTCAGAAGGGGATTAGGGATTCTTGACTCTTTCATCTACCAAGTGTACACTGTTTATACACATACAATTGTTTTCATTTGGTTGGTGTTGTCTTCTAACCATTCACCATGCCACCGTGAATTGTATTCTGTTGTGTTCTAACCATTCACCATGCCACCGTGAATTGTATTCTGTTGTGTTCTAACCATTCACCATGCCACCGTGAATTGTATTCTGTTGTGTTCTAACCATTCACCATGCCACCGTGAATTGTATTCTGTTGTCTTCTACCCATTCACCATGCCACCGTGAATTGTATTCTGTTGTGTTCTAATCATTCACCATGCCACCGTGAATTGTATTCTGTTGTCTTCTAATCATTCACCATGTCACCGTGAATTGTATTCTGTTGTCTTCTAACCATTCACCATGCCACCGTGAATTGTATTCTGTTGTGTTCTAACCATTCACCATGCCACCGTGAATTGTATTCTGTTGTGTTCTAACCATTCACCATGCCACCGTGAATTGTATTCTGTTGTGTTCTAACCATTCACCATGCCACCGTGAATTGTATTCTGTTGTCTTCTAACCATTCACCATGTCACCGTGAATTGTATTCTGTTGTGTTCTAACCATTCACCATGTCACCGTGAATTGTATACTGTTGTCTTCTAATCATTCACCATGTCACCGTGAATTGTATACTGTTGTCTTCTAATCATTCACCATGTCACCGTGAATTGTATTCTGTTGTGTTCTAACCATTCACCATGTCACCGTGAATTGTATTCTGTTGTCTTCTAACCATTCACCATGCCACCGTGAATTGTATTCTGTTGTGTTCTAACCATTCACCATGCCACCGTGAATTGTATTCTGTTGTCTTCTAACCATTCACCATGCCACCGTGAATTGTATTCTGTTGTCTTCTAACCATTCACCATGCCACCGTGAATTGTATTCTGTTGTGTTCTAACCATTCACCATGCCACCGTGAATTGTATTCTGTTGTGTTCTAACCATTCACCATGCCACCGTGAATTGTATTCTGTTGTCTTCTAACCATTCACCATGCCACCGTGAATTGTATTCTGTTGTGTTCTAATCATTCACCATGCCACCGTGAATTGTATTCTGTTGTCTTCTAATCATTCACCATGTCACCGTGAATTGTATTCTGTTGTCTTCTAACCATTCACCATGTCACCGTGAATTGTATTCTGTTGTGTTCTAACCATTCACCATGTCACCGTGAATTGTATACTGTTGTCTTCTAACCATTCACCATGTCACCGTGAATTGTATACTGTTGTCTTCTAATCATTCACCATGTCACCGTGAATTGTATTCTGTTGTGTTCTAACCATTCACCATGTCACCGTGAATTGTATTCTGTTGTCTTCTAACCATTCACCATGCCACCGTGAATTGTATTCTGTTGTGTTCTAATCATTCACCATGTCACCGTGAATTGTATTCTGTTGTCTTCTAACCATTCACCATGCCACCGTGAATTGTATTCTGTTGTGTTCTAATCATTCACCATGCCACCGTGAATTGTATTCTGTTGTCTTCTAATCATTCACCATGTCACCGTGAATTGTATTCTGTTGTCTTCTAACCATTCACCATGTCACCGTGAATTGTATTCTGTTGTGTTCTAACCATTCACCATGTCACCGTGAATTGTATACTGTTGTCTTCTAACCATTCACCATGTCACCGTGAATTGTATTCTGTTGTCTTCTAATCATTCACCATGTCACCGTGAATTGTATACTGTTGTCTTCTAACCATTCACCATGTCACCGTGAATTGTATACTGTTGTCTTCTAACCATTCACCATGTCACCGTGAATTGTATACTGTTGTCTTCTAATCATTCACCATGTCACCGTGAATTGTATTCTGTTGTCTTCTAATCATTCACCATGTCACCGTGAATTGTATACTGTTGTCTTCTAATCATTCACCATGTCACCGTGAATTGTATTCTGTTGTCTTCTAATCATTCACCATGTCACCGTGAATTGTATACTGTTGTCTTCTAACCATTCACCATGTCACCGTGAATTGTATACTGTTGTCTTCTAACCATTCACCATGTCACCGTGAATTGTATACTGTTGTCTTCTAATCATTCACCATGTCACCGTGAATTGTATTCTGTTGTCTTCTAATCATTCACCATGTCACCGTGAATTGTATACTGTTGTCTTCTAACCATTCACCATGTCACCGTGAATTGTATACTGTTGTCTTCTAACCATTCACCATGTCACCGTGAATTGTATACTGTTGTCTTCTAACCATTCACCATGTCACCGTGAATTGTATACTGTTGTGTTCTACTCATTCGCCATGTCACCGTGAATTGTATTCTGTTGTGTTCTAATCATTCGCCATGTCACCGTGAATTGTATGCTATTGTGTTCTAATCATTCACCATGCCACCGTGAATTGTATGCTATTGTGTTCTAATCATTCGCCATGTCACCGTGAATTGTATTCTGTTGTGTTCTAACCATTCACCATGTCACGGTGAATTGTATTCTGTTGTGTTCTAACCATTCACCATGTCACCGTGAATTGTATTCTGTTGTGTTCTAACCATTCACCATGTCACCGTGAATTGTATTCTGTTGTGTTCTAACCATTCACCATGTCACCGTGAATTGTATTCTGTTGTGTTCTAATCATTCGCCATGTCACCGTGAATTGTATGCTATTGTGTTCTAATCATTCACCATGTCACCGTGAATTGTATGCTATTGTGTTCTAATCATTCGCCATGTCACCGTGAATTGTATGCTATTGTGTTCTAATCATTCGCCATGTCACCGTGAATTGTATTCTGTTGTGTTCTAACCATTCACCATGCCACCGTGAATTGTATGCTATTGTGTTCTAATCATTCGCCATGTCACCGTGAATTGTATTCTGTTGTGTTCTAACCATTCACCATGTCACCGTGAATTGTATTCTGTTGTGTTCTAATCATTCACCATGTCACCGTGAATTGTATTCTGTTGTGTTCTAGTCATTCACCATGCAATCGTGAATTGAATTCTGTTGTGTTTTAGTCATTCCCCATGCCACCGTGAATTGTATTCTGTTGTGTTTTACTGTTACAAAGAAAATACATTCACCGTATCATCGTGAATTGTATTCTGTTGTGTTTTAGTCATTCACCATGCCACCGTGAATTGTATTCCGTTGTGTTTTAGTCGTACACCATGCCACTACGAATTGTATTCTGTTGTGTTTGAGTCATTCACCATGCCATCGTGAATCGTGAATTGTATTCTGTTGTGTTTTAATCATTCACCTGCCATCGTGAATTGTATTCTGCTGTGTTTTAGTCCTTCACCATACCACTGTGATTTGTATTCTGTTTGCCCGCAAAAGAGGCTTGTATCTCGAAGCCCTTAGATCCCTGAGATCACTAAGGCAACACGTGTCTTTAAAACATTCATTAGTACAACCCAGCATTTCGTTGCGTGGCGCGCGTAAATATCCCAGCATCCCAATTGCTTTAGTCTTCATTGTGCACGTTACGTGAACTCCTTGTTTGTTTGTTTGGTTGGTTGGTTGTTTGGTTGTTGCTTTGCGGCCTGCTTGTTTTTTCCTCATGGCGGATAGCTTTCCAAGCTCAAGTTTATCATAATCGACTAAAGAACAACAATGCTATGGTCTGACGTAAATGTACCGTCTGTGCGTAGCTATGCTTGCATATTGATCAAACAATCCGTGCGCTACAGGGTTGGGTACGGAAATTACAGGAGAACTGCGCCCAGTAATAATGCAGGCGAATGGAAAAGAGGGAAGACAAGAATGAAAAGAAAAGCAGGTAGAGAATGATAAGAAAGGCCATAAAGCAGAAAAGTGGGCTTAGCCCTTTGTGTACCAGCCCCATCTCGAACCGTACCATATGGTACGGTTCGCTGCACTCCAATCAAGCGCGCCGTTCCCCGCCGCCGTAGCTCCGATCGAGCCGCGGTTTTTTGCGCTTGACAACTGAGATCCCACTGAAAATTTTGATGTATGATATGGGTAGGTTGCCATTTGAAAGTATGGAGAACGAACGCGTTCAAAAGTATGCTTTTCAGCGCAAACAATTGTCGCTGTTTCGATCGTGTTCTCGCTCAGTTTTTCTGCTTGTAGCGAAGATGTAGCTTGTTCTAGGTCATGTCGACGTCTTCTAGACGTGGTGGATGATTGGAGAGATCGACTGTGGCGATATCATCGCGGAATGTGACTCGAAATTGAAAATTTGTATCGCTGATCCCATCGCAGTATTCACTCTCAAAACAGGAGCAAGAGGGAGGGCAGCGATGGCCTAAAATCGTCAAGGCAGGCGTAATTCACCAGCCAGCGACTACTTCTTGTCTTCTCTTTCACTTACCTGACGCTGGATGTGAGTAGCTGAAGAAAAATATAGATTTCGAATCTGAGACAAGAATTCAAAATTTGCAATTTTGAACCAATTGTTTTACCTCAAATGTGTGACAATATGACCATTTCCCTGGTATGTTGTTACTCTTCATGCACTGAGACAACGCTTATGAGGTTGTTTTGTCCCTATGTTCCCAGTACACGAGCACAAACTCATTCTCAGTCTATTTGTTTGTGATACCCTGGTTGGTCAGAAATATGCACAATTGGCGCGTATCTTTGGTATTCCACCTATGGTCTTCATATACTACTGCATGCTGTACCAATATCCATGCGTACCTGGGTGCAGTGATACATATGGAGTCAGGAAAACACAACTTGCATATACAAAAGTTGTCTAGATTTCATACCATGGTTGCTTCTTTGGCTGCGATAGCCCCTTACATACATTAGATGGCTGGTACATAAAGGGTTAGTGGAGATGTGGCTCCATGCTGCAGATGCGCTTCAGCAAGCTGGCACTTGGCAGTGACATCACGGATCTCATTATGCTGTAAAGAGGGGAAACCCCCGGTTGGGCATGACAGGCTGTGAGTTGTTTGCCTTCAGTTTTGAACACACGCTCATTTCGTGAGCAAGAGCATGTCTTTAAAAAAAGGATTTTTTAAAGAATTTATAACATCCCTATGTTTTTTTTTGTCTAGGTCATCAAGGCAAAAAAAGCATAGCGTAGGGCCCTGAGCTTCCAAGCTCTCTCGTTAGGATGTCGCCTATCAAGGGGTTCACCGCTTTGAAGAATGTACATGTACATGTATGAGCTAAAGTGAAAGTAGTGAAACGTTGTGCAGCGTGAATGCGTTGGGGAGCACGGCGGGGGGGGGGGGGGGATGTACATGGCGTAGGCATACCGGAGAGCGAAGCACTATGTTTGCAAGTGAGTTTGCGAAGCTCATTCTTGAAAACAATAATGGATGGTTCTGCAGTTAGTCTTGGTGGGAGGCAGTTCCATAAGAGGGAGGTTTGGAAGAGAAACAACGATTTTGATGTGGTCTTTGCTTTAGGGAGAATAATTTTGTTAGGGCGTCTCGCACTCTGCGTGATATTGAAATGGAATGAAGCTAGGCAACGTCGATACTTGAAAATAAATTTGTGCATGGTAACTAAGCTTAAAAATTGCCTGCGGTAAAGAAGGGATTCAATGTTAGCTGTTTTATTAAGATCCTGCTTGGGTGTATTAAAGTCGATTCGGACTCATCCCACATGCATGTCATCAAGAGTACATGAAAATGGGTTTTCATGTACTCTTGATGTCATGCATGCATAGGAAAGAGGATCACGAGGTCTTCTACATGTAGCTTTTCATTCTGTGTGTGATTATTGTGAGGTTTTGTGTGAAATTTTAATTTTCGGCTATCACATTTCGTTAATTTCTTACTTTTTAGACGGGGTTCATGGACTAGAAGACAATAACTTTTTTTTAGAAAACTGCCATAAAGCAGTTTTTATTGCTATTATTTCTTTTGTTTTTTTTCTGTCACCAATGGAATGCCCTATATCAATATTAGTCCATCAGCCAAGAACTCAGAAGTCGTCAAATTCAAGCACCCTGTTGCACTTAGAAATCGAATACTTGATTTTGGCCTCAATGGGGAGTTTACACCGAATCCGCAAATAAAAAGAGTAAACGACTTGCACGCTCTGCAGGGGGAAGCCGACAAAGTGACCATTTTTGGCATTTTATCGACAGCCATTGTTGTGACCTAAACCCAATCTCCAATCAGTGCCATGCGCGTTTCAGGAATGAACTTTCAGATTTTTGTGAATTACGGGAAAATTCTTGCAAATCGAGAAGATTTGCAGTGTAAACCATTGCAGTTTCCGTATTACACGTGTGTCTGGATTCAAATTACAATAAAATTGTTGTTCGCCTACTTGTAGAGTGTTGTTCCATTACACATCTCTTTCACTGTTCTATTTAATTGAGCATCCGAATACATACCTTCAGGAAGATTACAATGAGCTAGTATTGAACATCATCCACCTTCGGGTTTCCGAAGTATGCACCCCGAGTCATGTCAAGCAGGTTTGAAGCGTAGTTTTTACTGTTTGGCAAAAGTGATCTACGCTTCCACCCTGAATGGAATCACCCCGGGAAGGTCCTGATCCCTGGAAAAATAAGGAACGTGGAGAGCTAAAAGTAAGGAATCTGCGGCGATGGATGTTGTACATCGAGTGAATGCCTTGCAGTTCTCTTCTCCATTACGAACAACTAGCAAACGCCATGGCTATGGATGCTGACAGCAAACAGTTGAAATAAAGGCAAGGCTGCTTTGAACATGTTGCAACCAGGTAGTAGTACAGTTACAGTTGTACTACTTCGAAGTACTATCTACCACACTCGAGATCACCCAAAGAATAAAGCGATTGAATTCAAAATCAAAAATTGTTGGGGATCGTCTGAAGCATATTCAAGCGAGGTACAGTCGGGCTTGATGACTGATCAAAGCCCTGGGGCTGGTCCCTTGGGCTTTGATCAGCCATCAATCCCTCTGTACCTCGCTTGATTATCTACTTGATACCATTGTAGTTGCAAACAAGTAACTACAACAATTGCAGTACAATAGTCATGTAGTTTTTTGAATTAGTTATTTGAAAATGGTGAGCATCTTCATCTTCTTCCCGGTGCGCATGTACACATATTTTTTGAATCTGTACGTGCTCCAAGCCAACTCACCTCTGCTCAAATCGATGGCGATTTATTTCGCGATTTTAGGTCGATCGCCACGGAAAACCACACCAAACGTTGACAAACCTCCACGTTTTTCACTGAAGACGCATTGTAGCCGGGGAGCGAGGGCAGCTTCCATACGTAAATCTCTCTACGGAATTCCGTAGGAAAGCTCTTTCCTATGTCATGTTTTTTTTAAGAAGTTAAGAGAATTGCAAAGCAGAGCTGGAGTGCAGCCGCCCAATAGCGGACTGAAAACTACTAGAAGTAGGATGAAAAGAGCACAGACGAAGCCAATACAGACAAAACCAGAGGCAAATGGTATCAAATGCGAATGCCCGCCTCAGCAACCGCCAAGGTGGGAGGTGAGTCCAACTGCACCGGCCGAAGATTCCGGGATCCGCGCAAACACATCACGCTGGACCGGAGTAGGGCAAAACTCAATTTGCATCGAACCCAAGACATAACACAGCTGTATGCTTCTCCAGTCTTCGCGGCTTGAAGAGAAGCTATCCGCTTGTAGAGCGACTCCGCGTGTTTGCCCAAACCACCAGTGGTAGAGAATATGGCCGGAACAAACGACGAATGCTCTATGTCGCGGACACGTTGCTCGTAGCAGCGCCGCTTCTCCTTCTCGTGCTTGGTGTAGCAGGAAGCAATGGAGGTGGCGCGGTTTGAGGTCGCATGAGGATTGAAAACCCTCACATCGATGAAGGTGCGCTCAAACCGGCCACCCCAGATGCCACTTTCCTATGTCATGTTGGGTTCTCCGTAGGACTTTTTGAAATATTTTTTCGCATTTTCCGCATTTGTCCATGGCAACATCATATCAATACCGTATTATACCAAGAGTACATAAACCAGAGTGTGCAACTGTGCATATCGGATTTGAAACAGCGCAGTTCGTGCACTACGTCACCCTGATGAGATCAGCCAAGCCGCGACTTGCGTACAGCTCAAATTTTCATGTTTCATAGCCCGGAAATCAGCCAAGTTTGCTTGATTTTAGACGTCCTGTTACAGGATTTCGGTGTTTTGTGTGACTGTGTACGCTGCGTACATCCACCGACAAGTAAAGTCACCAGGCTATCCGTCTCAAAAAACCGAAATCAGGAGAGCCCGAACGTGTGCAGTTTTATGTTTATTATTTGCCATGGCGACCCCCGTAAGTCCAAATAACTGGCAGGGCAGGGTTGGGCCTTTTTCTTTCTTCTCGGATTTATTTTCATGACATGTTCACTGATTTTACTCAGGATAAATCAGCCCCCGGAAAAAAAAAAAAAAAAAAAATCAGGACAAACTCAGTGAACTGCACCACCGCGACTGGTTACGCAACTTTTCACCGTATCTGTGGCTTACCATGCCGTCAGAAATGACGTAGTGCACGAATTACGCTCCCACAGGAACCATCCCGAGTTGCACACTCTGGTTTATGTACTCTTGATTATACGCATTGATGTGCAAGCCTTTTCTTGCAGAAAATGGCACTAGCATAATGCAATTGCATGTTCTTCTGCGGGGAAACACGACATGTGAGTAGTGGTCTGGTGGTGGCGATACTTTTATATACGGAGGTCATTCTGTGCGTGTTGCAGCTTGCTGTTGCAGAATTTCATGACTCTAAAATTGTCTTGCCTTTCAGAAATTTCAGATTTCCCCACCCTCGATCAGATTTATTTGAGAAATGTAGCCAGGTGCGTGTCGCAGATGTTTTTGTTGATTCTGTGTTTATAATGGTTTATAATTATGGGTTATCGTGATAAGGTCATCCTGCATGCACTGAAATGGTAATCCTGTTGATGTCGATACAACTTTTGGGAGTAGTTCAATGACTTAAAACTGTTAATCCACGATTTTCTAAAACAACACAGCAAAGGAGGAACAATAAACATGTATTAAAATGTAAACAAATACATTGCTGAGTCCGACACCTCGTTCCAACAACTACACTGATCCTGAGGATAAAAGGGGCAAGGCTATGGTTGGAGGTACTGAGAGATAAACAAGGCACTCCACAATAATAAAATCTTACACATCTTTTGGTGAGTATGAATGATATCCAGTCGAACCTCTTTAGGACGAACACCAAGGGACCGATGGTATTTATTCTTAACCTATTTTATAACCAGTGAATACAATTCTTTCTCCAATAGACATACGAATAGATTTCTTCTGCAGCGAAAGATTCGAAGCCACACCGACTCATTGACTCGTCTCGTATGAAACAAGTGAGTCACAGCTGGAGAGGTTCTGCAAAACGAAAATGCGTACAAACTTTCGCTCTACGTCATGACGTGCGAAACTTGCAGGGAGCACGAAATGAAGTGTCGTAGGAAATTTCGTGAGATCAGGTCATGACGTACGTGCACTTGGCCCGCGCAAACTACGAAAATGTGCAGAACGCAAAGTTCATGCAAAAATTCATACACACTTTCGCAAGGACTGTCGCGAAGCTTCGTTCGAATTTTCGTTTTGCAGAACCTCTCTACTGAACCTTTCTTTAGCAACATGACGGCAACTGAAACAGCAACAGAGAAAGTACGATACATTTACTCCAGATTCTTGCAGGTACTACAAACAGATTGCAGATCGTAATTCTTCCTTTGGCGGTACGAAACTGTATTTGGGGCAGTGCAATCTCGGCGGTACTCACGAATCAAAAAGCCCAGACTCTGGAGATTTTCCCTGATATGCAAATTTATTTTGCAAACTCGGTCAATGGGTCCTTGAACCTTTCCCTTCAGATTGGGAACTGCCAACGATAGTATGCCACTGACCAGTGCCTTACTTGTAACGTGCTAATGTACAATGAATATGAATTTTGACAACACATCTAACATAAGCCTTACCGTCAAGAAGGTGAACTCGCGTTCTTCACACACTGTAGACAAGGGCAAAGAGATAAAAATGGATCTAAATCCGAATAAGATCAGCACATGTTTCCGTAAAATTTGAAAGGGTGAGCATAAGCAAATGAATCGAAGGAAACTGGTCAACTCAGAGATCACCTGTCATCGAGTATTCCGTAAAAGGAGGCCTCGGCAGCGGGAAAGCTAAATTTAGAAAAGAGATCCTGTCAGCTTTTCCAATATTTATTGCATTCCGCCCAAAATCAGCACACTTTTCGTGAATGAAAGAGTCTACACAAGCAAATGAATCAAAGGGAACTGGTCAACTCACCTGTCATTGAGTAATATTCCGCGAAAGGAGGTCGCAGCAGCGCCGAAACGAAATAAGCCAGGCCAGGAGACGAAATATCCGAAACAGCTCATGCAAGAAGCAGTTCCAAAGAAGGAAGTTCCTCGTGCATGCACATCCGAACCATCCGAAAAGGCAACAACAAAAAGTCTGCAATACACACCAGGGAGTCGGTATTTGACGACTCCCTGATACACACACATGCGGCCAGCCGGCCGCGCGATGGTAGGAGCCATGGAGTACGAGCTCCCTGGTCCAGGGCCAGGTACCGAGCATCTTACGTAGAAACTTACGTAGCTACGTAGACAATGTGTTTGAATAGCGGTGATGTTAGGTAGCGCCATGTGAACACAATAGCTGACAGGATCGCTTTTCTAAATGAGCGCCTCTCTCCATCCAGCCTTCCTATCCCAACAGGACAACGCGGTTCCGCGGACGCGCAATTTTCCGCGTTTTCGAATTTTTGTATAAAACCTGCGTCATCCAGGGGCGCGGGCATGGGCAATGGGCATGGAAATGTACAAGAAAATAGTACAGGAAGGCAAAAATGTACTCCAAAGTCGAAACCGGCCTTGAGTTCGTACGACAAAGTCGTTAGATGTGCACCTGACTGTAGGCAAACTTGCATATACTGACCGCATAATCTCGCCGATTGCAAAATGACCTGTATTCGCCCGCATAATTTTAGGATTTTGTCCGCGGTGTTCATGGGGAGATTCTGCCCACCTGGCCTCAGAGATCCGTTTACCAAAGCAAGAAAGGCACGGGCAAGATCATTTTTCTTGGCATTCAAGAGTTTCTGCACTACCATCCTCAACGCCCTGAGAACATAAGAAGTATTTTATACCAGGGAGTTGCAAAATACGACTCCCTGACTTCTGCGCTATAACTCTCAATGCAGTCCCTGCCCAGGATCTCGGAACTGGAGACAAGGCTGGAGACAAGGCTGGATCGGAGCTGGATAAATTCATGATAATGTACAACCACACTGTACGAATTTTCGAAAAATCGAACATTGCATGGAATGGTACCAAGGGTGCGTTTGATTGGTACGATCTAGAACAGGATCGAACAGCTGGTGCACAAGGAGCAGCCTCATGCCAACCAAACGGTACTCCAGAAACAGAGCACATTTTTGTGGTAAAATGTGCCAAACTGGGTGCATCCTTCAAAAATGTGTATGGTCACCATGGTCACTTTGTACGGTACAACGAGTCCAACCCAAAAGCGTATGCACGTGATCATTTGGGACCAAAATCGATGTTCCCGCCAGGTTTCACTGTGAAAAAGTGAAACTGCTCGGTCTGCTCCGGCCTCGAGGCCGGAGCAAGCAGAACATGTTCTGGCCGACCCAGAACAGGTGCAGTCCCAACCAAACGCGCTGCTCTGGTGAATCCTGTTCTAGTTCGTACCAGGGAGCCCTACACATACCGGTATGTGTAGGGCTCCCTGGTTCGTACCAACCAAACGTGCCCCAAGAGTTCTTCATGCACTTTTGCAATTTTGATGGTACTGGTTGCATTGAGAATTTTCTCACATTCCTTGCATGACTAATACTTTATAATACAAGGTGAAGGAAGTCGGATACTACAAGTACAGAATTTCTGGTACCAAACAGGCGCATCCAACGAAGCTCCTACAATCTACGTGAACTGGCGAATCCGACACACCACCGTCACGACGGCGGAATATCATTCGAAGGGAAATAGATCTCAGTGATGCATGGCGGCTTGCGTGGCAAACAACCAAGCTGCGTATCGCCAGTCTAAGTTAGAGTTACATACAGTAGACTGTAGCACAGAGCAGCACAACCGACCAACCATGTAGTTGTTCTCTGGTGAAACAAGAAGCACATTACGCGCCCATTGTGTACTGGGTCGCGCCGTCGCTGAAGGGAAGTCCTCGGGGAGGGAGGCAACTCCGCGCCTACTACACCGGGTGACACCAGTATGCTCAGGGACTCCTTCTCAGGGACTCCTTGGCTTGCTTGAAAACTTGAAGCAGCGATTGTCAGTACAACATCATTACTCCCTGGTTTCCGCGTTTTCACCAGTAGATCTCACCAGCGGTTTCGCTACGCCACCTTTTTGGCGGCTAGGATTGGCGGAAAGGATTTTGGATAACGACAACGCTCCATCCTTTGAGTTTGTGGTATCCCGATAATCTGTGATCTGTTGCCGCCAATATCCTTTTGGCTCCATTATCCTAACCGCCAGTTTCGACTGGAATCCTGGCTGTGGCGGGACCGTGTCTATAGTCGACAACATTATAAAGACGTGTGTTGACCAGTCTGTCTTTACCCTGGTGATCGTGTTGTAACGGAGCGTCTCAATTTCTGGAATCGTGTCGGCGAGAAGGGATAGAACAAGCTATGGGTTTCGACAGTTCAGTAAGTTTTATAATCAATTGTACTGTTTGATGTACTGTTGTGAGGCGTGTTGTTGTTGTTGTTGTTGTTGTTTTATTTGAATTCGCAATACCAAACGGGCAATAAGCCCAATTCCATTGAAGCGAATAAAATAATGCTAAGAATGAGGCATGTTGTATGGTCCGTATTTAAAGTTGTCGGCCATTACTTATGATCTGTCGAGGCACAACACTGTAGGAAGCTAGGCATACGGGCTTGAAGATTCATGGGTGTATGCTGTTCTGTATGTACTAGTACTTCATGAAAGCAAACAGTAGCCGACTTTCACAAAGCAGCGCGAACATTGAAATTGGATTTCATTGCTAAATGTGTGCTTCGGCTGGAAGGCACATGTACTGAACATGAATTTAGGGTGATAGTTAATTAGCAACCAAATTCTTCATGTTGATGCATCCTGGCAAATAGACATGTCCACGGTAGCATAAAAAGGAATATTAAGGAGGCTCCCACCTAAAGAAGTAAAAATAAAAGGTCCATGGACGCCCTGTTTTTTATGCATAGACTGGTGGAGTGATGTCTCCTCTTCAACTTGGTATAGTTTTTAGGTAGGGTTACCAGGCATATAAGAGGTATTCTGGTGTATTTAGTGAGTGTACAATTTCTTGATTTTCGGCAAAATAATGTTTAAAAAATACCATCGAGGTCGGATCTTGCCGGACCAATCAAAATGGGGCTGCTACGGGCCTGTATAGTATTGTACTGTGTTGCCCTGTGAGCCTTGGCCTGTGGTCATGGATGTAGCATTCTTTTCACATGTCGTATCTATTTCCCCTCAGTCTAGTATCCTTCTCTCTGATCACCATATTCTAATGGTCTTTGGGGGAGTTGAAAACAATAACCGCCATGGCTGTTGACACGCTCGTAACATTTACATGTATGCAATGCAGTCCTGTTGCATTTGGAATCTGCCTGCGTCAAGTTACACCCTACACCCTATAGCTATGGTGTAGCTGTACTAAATCTTGTAAAACGTATAGGATTAAGGTGCGCAAATTACATTTTCCTGCAAAGTTAACTGCTATGCCTATGGCACTGGCATCTCCAGCAGAATATCAGCAATTATTTATTTTACATGCACAGTACTATGCAGTCAGTATTCTAAGACTCCTCTTGATTTGACTTTCCGTTGACCTCAATTGTTTAGCTCATAATACCCCCCCCCCCCCCCCCCGGGATGTTATGGCAACTGCAGAACATGTACATATTTAGGCAAAACTACCGAGGACTCGGTATGTGTTGAATCTCTGCCAATGGTGCTGATTGAGCTCAATGAATTCTTTTACCCTGTATACTGTCCATACGAGGTTTTCTAACCTCGCATGAAAATCTATGGACTACAAGAGAGTGCCTGGTACATGGTAGCAGGGTCTATCGAGTAGTCATCATGATCATATTCTAACTCCGACACATCGATAGAGAACCTCTATTGTTTTCACCCTGAACGACACTCTGTTGAGTTTTTTCCTGAATGACGACGCTGTATTGTGTTGCTACCTTTGCTCTCATTCTTTCTCTGTGCAGTTGCGTTTGGCCATCATGGCCATCATGTGCCTTGCACTTGCAACGCCATCTCAGGGCTGCTGTGATATTCGCCAGGGTGTAATGGATCGCCCCAGTAAGTACAAGTACTGCCAACACTACATATCCAGGTTTATGTTTCTTACAGTCACACCTCGCTTATCCGCACACATCCGTTTTCCACAAAAGTATCCGGATAAGCGAACACACATACTGTATAATGTATACATGACATACATGTAGGCTGTAAATCGGTAAAAACACGATTTTCTTCAGGATGGCGCGGGACCCAAGCGAGATCTGAGAGTACGGTAGTCTTGCTACTACAGTCCATTTCAAAACTATAGACGCGTAGGGTTTTTGAAATATTTCAAATTTGGCTGGTTTTCGGAATATTGCTCAGGACCGCTCCACAATGCTCTCATATAGTTTCTAAACGATTGGATAACAGACGCCCAATTTGGAAAAAATTATGCACAAAGTGATCACAGATTTTATGTGGTATAGATGCTGGCATAACGTTTTTTGCCTAGGTACGCGTCTATAGTTTTGAAATAGACTGTAGTTCCCATGCTAGTGTGTAGTCCACACCACTCCATCCAGCTCTTCTCTATTATCAAAGCTCTCTATTCTTCTTGTACCACCAGTAAATTATGTCTTCCTTTTTTTAAATAGCTAGCAGAGTACAGTTGCTGTACATGTAGGTGACCCTACCGGTATGTTTTTTGTGTTTTTTTAGACGAATGAAAAGCGTAACATGTTTGGCACCTATATTAAAAAATTAAAAAATGAAATCAGAGGATGGCCCACGCCTGGCACCAGGGAGCCGGAGTAGTACAATACCTTGTAGGCATTGTACTACTCCCTGCCTGGCACAATGTCGGCATATATTACTGAAGTACTTGATTTCTGCGATTTTCTGTTTTCTGCCAGGGCTGTGTCCTGGCTTCAACGTCAACTTTGGCTCCGTTGCGGACAGCCGAAAGACAGCGGGATTGGCTTGGTCAGTGGATTACGGCGTGAAGCCAACATGCAAGTCAGGCTACGCCGCAATGGGGAATGCTTCATGTTTGGCCGACGGATCCTGGTCTTTCCCGTCCGGTATGGATCAAGCGCAGTTCGTCTCGTCCGCTTGTTCCGTCCGAGGTAAGTATCTAGGCTGGGTGTACCAAGAGTATAGTGTCTAAGACGTGGTGATTGACATACAGTCTTGATCACAGGGTTGGTAGTATAATGTGCACTGTATGATGTAGTTTCACTGTGACCCTATGTATCCTTGTCTGCTCTCTCTCTCTCTCTCTCTATTTCTCTTTCTCTCTCTCTCTTTCTCTCTCTCTTTCTTTCTCTCTCTCTCTCTCTTTCTCTCTCTCTCTCTTTCTCTCTCTCTCTCTTTCTCTCTCTCTTTCTCTCTCTCTCTTTCTCTCTCTCTCTCTTTCTCTCTCTTTCTCTCTCTCTCTTTCTCTCTCTCTCTTTCTTTCTCTCTCTTTCTTTCTCTCTCTTTCTTTCTCTCTCTTTCTATCTCTCTGTCTCTGTCTCGGTCTCGGTCTCTCTCTGTCTCTGTCTCTGTCTCATAGCAATTCTAGATTATTCCCTCATTCCTCTCCACTTCAGATGGTGATACAGAGGGGCGCGTTGACATATCCTGATGTGCTTTATTCCTGTACATTTCTGCCTTTTTCCACAGTAACCTGCCCTGGTTTCAAGATCAGTCATGGCTCTGTGCCAGACTCCCGCAAGCCAGATGCTATGCCCTCTTCTACCATATACACTGTGAGGCCAACGTGCGATTTAGGTTATGATGTGAGCCACAACGCTACTTGTTCAGGCGATGGATCTTGGTCTTACCCGGCTGGGATGGACAAAGCAACGTTTATGTCCACCGTTTGCTACGCCAGAGGCAAGTACCTGGATTGGGGTTCAAAGGTTAACCTTTATACAGGAGCTACACATTCTCTCTCTCTCTCTCTCTCTCTCTCCTCTCTCTCTCTCTCTCTCTCTCTCTCTCTCTCTCTCTCTCTCTCTCTCTCTCTCTCTCTCTCTCTCTCTCTCTCTCTCTCTCTCTCTCTCTCTCTCTCTCTCTCTCTCTCTCTGATTCTCTCTCTCTCTCTCTCTCTCTGATTCTCTCTATGTAACATTTCGATACGATTCCCCCGCTCGTGTAAGTTTCATAGATGATCTGTACACTTCAGATATCGATCTACAGGGTGTTTTAGTGTTTCTGTTTCCTGAGATGAGTTATTCCTGAATTTTCTGTTTTCCTCCAGGAATTTGCCCTGGATTCGACGTCAACCACGGATCAGTACCGGATACCACCAAACCAGCTCGCATGGCCTTTTCTACCAATCACCTCGTCACGCCAACTTGCCAGCCCGGCTTCGAGGTGACGGCCAACGTTTCCTGCATGGGCGATGGAAAATGGGTTTTCCCCTCCGGAATGACTCAAGCGCAGTTTGTGTCATCTGTGTGCAAAGGCAAGTACCAGAGCATGGTTTTAGTCGTAAACATCTCTTGCATTGCACACCCTCCCGGACTTCGGTATCGACCATCGAATGTAGTGACACCAAGCTTTCTTCGCTTAGTTTTCTACAGGGCCTGTTGTTTATGGCAGCGGAGGACGTTCAGCTTGGGCCTGTTGTTTATATGATAATATGACTATCCTCTCTCTATCTCTGTCCTCTATACTTTTATAAGGATATAGTCGAAAATGAAGGGAGTTCCCATGGGAAGTTGTAAGGTGGCAATTCTTAAATGAGAGATGTGAGACAGCTACATTTCGGTTCTTAGCAGAGAGTGACAACCACAGGCTATACGGTTGTCATCACCCCGGTTGGGGTTGGGGGATACCCCGGTTGGGATTGGGGATACCCTTTCTGCAGTTCGTTTGCATTTCTGTATCTTGTTCGTATGTATTATAATATGTAGGTCAGTTGTCACTGTGGGATACTTTGTGCACACTTGCGAAGTTACATCTCGGTGACATGTAGTTCATGTACAAATACATGACAGCTATTGTATGGGACTATTCACTGGTTTGAGAGATATGCAAAAGGGGAAAGTCTGGGAAGCAATTGACTGTCGCCACCAGGACTCAAACCAGGTACAGGTACCTTCGCTTGAGGCTAGCTAGGTCTGCTCTAACCACTGAGCTATGGTGTACCTGTCAACCCAGCTGAGACCATTCAACATTTTCTTCAGCCTTCTTAACTCACGCGTTCAGTGAATCCACACAGGCGTATTGTAACTGTTCTTGTTGGTGTTTTGAATTAATTTTCTTTGTTCTTGTCCGTGTTGGTCTGTAGTGACGCCACCAACTTTCACCTCCTCTGACCTTACGGTCCGTCAAACCATCAATGGTCAGATGACCGCATTTATCCCACCGGCCACCCTGTCAGTTGTGTTTCACCTCACCTGCGTCGCAGCCTATCAGCCTTCCAGCGGATCAGTCGTGGTTAGTCCGAGAATGTCGATTGAGTGCACGCACGCTATTCTTTATGTCTTGTGTGCTGACACAGTGCGTACCAACTTTACCTTGGCTATATTCCTGTGTGTGCCCACCTCCTTCTGCAACATTAAAATTCGGAACGGCATCCGGATGCAAAGTTTGTTCCATCCTCTCATATAGCAGACAGCAGTGAAAGTGCAGGCACTGTTGCATTTGTTGGATTTCACTTTCTACCATAGTAGTACAGTTTTATACTTGTGTATGTTCGTCAGGCTCGTCAGGCTGTCATACAGGAAACGAAATATCCCCAAACCTCTTCCGGAACACTGCACATTTAGAGATAAACCTGTCATGCTCATGTCCATGTTTTAATGCTAATGCAAAAGGAAGCGAGTACATTGAGAAGTTACCGGTATACTAAACTCTTGACTAAAGGCCAGTAAAGGGTGATGCATTAGAGAAACGGAGACTCGTCTTCTTATCCACAGCATCACTAGTATACAGGATGATAAATTCACCAAATATTGAGAAATCTATACATTCTGCCCGTGCAGGATTGTCTGATTTCCCATTTGCCCACTTTATCCTGATGGCCGCACGTTGGCCATATTGTTTATCGATGGCGTGTATCTAGTGGTATGTGTATGTACTACACACTGGTGTGCTTAGCTCACTTTGACCTGGTCTGTTGCGTGTTGCTATTCAGGTAACCATCAGCCCTCTCAACACAGCCTCAAAGCATATCACTCGCTATGACACCGGTCTAGTTCAGACCTGTACTGCCCGTAGTCCGCTTGGCACTGCTACCGCTCAAATCAAAATCGCCCAGGGTTGTGAGTATACGATTGCATTGCCGTCCAATAACACCTGTATCTAACGACCACCCCTTGGGGCCAGAAAAAGCGGCCGCCCGTAGCAGGTCGGCTTTAGTTAGAGGTTTGTAGGTAGTACAGTAGCAGGCTGGTCGTTAGTTACAGGTTTTACTGTAGCAGTAACATACATGTATCACGTGATTAATGTACATATATTGAACAGAGCCTGGACATCAACATACATGTATAATCTTGGCTTCGCCTAGGCCTTTTTCCAGCACTATTTTGTGCATGAATCTTCCGTCTCAAGCATAAATAAATTTCACGGTTCGCGTGAGACTCGGCTGGAAGCCGAGTTTTCCGCAGGAACGCCACCACCCTCTAGGATCAAGGCGCAGATGCAGCGCCTAAACGGTGGGAGGTGAGTAGATCAGACCCGTCACCAAGTGGTCAAAGACCGAAATCCCATTAGCTGCATCCATGTTACCCTCGTGCCAGGCCACGAGTTCCCAATTAACTGTGGGTCGCAGCACGGCTGGAAAAATTCCTTCCGCTTCCAAGCAAGGCTTGAACCTGGTACCCTCTGTTTCTCAATCATCCCACTATGCCTGCCTACACATGCACATACTCACGTGATCATGTTACTCTTGATGCCTTACTTTTGCTGTTTTTCTGTTGCATGTATTTTCTGTTTTAGACCCTGTTTCGATCTATCCCGTCAGAGCATCCATGGTTCTGTTGCCGTCCGGTGGAACAAACTCATCGTTGCTTGTGGCTGCTCACGGTACCCCTCTGGGTCAACACGTAGTATGTGTGTTTGTTGCTGATGGCTCAGCTCCCCAGTGTGGCGCATGGACCGATTCCTATGCCAGCAGCAGCCTTGTGATGGTGGACACTCCGTCTGTCAAGGCCACCCTGGAATTCACCGCTCCCACACTCACCTGCCCTGGTTCGTTCCACATCGTCGTCACCCGTCCGCTGGCAGCAAACCAGCCTACGGTCACCGTCACCACTATGCTCGTCAACCCATTCCCCATTTTCGGATCCGCACCCCCCGTCAGCACCTATAGTCACGAGGTTGGTACGCCCGTGCCCGCGTCACGTGACTACCCGGCTACATGCTAGCTTCGTGCTGCCAGCCATCGAACGTATACAACGTTGCTGGAGTCCTAATGCAGGGCTGTCTTCTTTTTATCTGGAGACTGTATGAGTATTGCCAGATCTGGCTTGCAAATCAAGGCAGGGACCTTTTTCAAGGGACTCAATCGTAAGGGTATGCACGTACACCTACCCTTTCCTCGGCTAATAGCCTTTTCTTTAAACTTGTTTTTTTGTTTTGTCTGATCATCTGGCACTCAAGCTATACCTAAAAATTCAAGGAGTGTATATTAATATTATTGCTAACACTGTACACAGTCCGTGTTCAGCAATAATTATTATATTATTCGAAGCTGTTCTATATCAAAGCTGTGAATAAGATGTGCTGTCATCACCAAGCACACATTACGAAGCTATTTTGAATTTATTTTGCATAGCCATGAGGTCCATTTGCCATCATCTATTATTCTTTTCTCTCTCTCTCTCTCTCTCTCTCTCTCTCTCTCTCTCTCTCTCTCTCTCTCTCTCTCTCTCTCTCTCTCTCTCTCTCTCTCTCTCTCTCTCTGTCGTTCACATGTTTCAAAGAGGCGAAATCGCCTGGGTGTGGTGCGACGCTAAATATACTTTAAAGGCTCGAAGACTCCAGACATTGTGCTGTTGCTAACACGGTCTCCTTTCGCTCTCACGTTGTTTGCTTTGCTGTACATGTACATGGATGTTCAGTTGGGTATGATGAATGTTCAGTTGGGTATGATGAATGTTCAGTTGGGTATGATGAATGTTCAGTTGGGTATGATGAAGACTTCATACAAGCCAAATACTCTGTACAACGTAAAATCGGTATCATCGTGGTACAGTATAAACAGATAACCTGTCAAAGCGACCACCTGTCCTAAAAGACAACTGAAAACAGGACCAAGGCCAGCCATTTTCCAGTCAAATGGCCCTGGATAAGGAGACCACCTGGTAACAGAGACCACATTTTGAACGTCCCTTGAGCGGTCGTCTTTAAATAGACAGTTTTCTAAACGGGAACTAGGCCCAATGATATGCATGTTAATGCTTTGCTTGAGGAACTTCCCGAAGCACTGTTCAAGCACTGTTCAATATGAGCAAGAGTACAATCAGGCATGTTTTGTGTTTGTTTTTTTCACGTGTCTTGAACAGCCTCTTTTACGGGCAAAAGCAACACAATGATGAGAAACCAGGGTATGATAGGAACTGATGATATCAGTCATGTACATACCAGTATGTACATACTGCGGCCCTTGTTCACCTCGCATCAGCGGGCTCGAGGCCTTGGCTATCAACTTGAGCTGAGGTTGCATTTTTTATTATCAAGAGTACATGTTGTAGGAAATTAGAGGCCACTTGAAATTGCAAAGAGTACATGTACTCCATAAAGTTAATACAAAATTATACTCTTGTTATTATGAGATGGTGCAATCATCCCGGGCCAGGGTAGTCCCAGCACAAAGAGTACTTTTACTTATCTCCAGTGCACACATTCACATACAATGATACATGTACGGTCAGTGTAGGGGTTTTGTGCGTGGGGCCCCAGGGCCCCGCCACATCCCCTGGTGTGCCGGCACACTCATACTCATAGCCACCTGAAAAGTGCTATCCCACTGCTTAAATCACTCACAACGATCGAAATGAGTCTTTGCTATAACACCTGCTTATTGTCCAATACGACCTTGTCATAATAATTATCAGTGTGAGAAATCGTTGACAAAAAGTGTATATTTGAAACTCGGATGTTGAGCCATAAATAAATGTAGAAGAGAAAAGGACATATAAGTGTATACATGTAAATAACTGGATGCATACATGTACATGCGTGATCACAACTGGTGTTGCTACAGCACAATAAAGACAAGAGTCAGAAAAAGCATAAGAAAGTATGGTACAGTGAAGGTTGCCGTGTGCTCTAAAGGTGAGAATGTCTGTAAGGCAGTGATGTGGAGAACAATTCTAGCAATGACTACGTTTCGGTGAATGACTCAGTAATGATAGGATGAGACACTGGTGCAAGGTGATGAAGGAGATTGAAATAAACTCGGGCGCAAAAGTAGCCAGCAAACTGGTCACAGCAGATACTCATCATAGGTATCAAATTGAACTACCAGCGAGGTAAAGGATACATGGTTTGTATGCATAACATGAGACGAGATAATAGACTTCAGCTAGAGATGCGATGATGCAGATAGAATATAACACTTCTTGTTATACGGACTCCTTCACTAGACTCCTTCAATAGACCAGGTTGTTTCTTTATGGCTCAGCGTCGAGAGAAGGTGCCGCGGGTCGCTTCAATGCCGGATACACGAACCTTGGGCAGCTGTCGCACGGTGCCTTGGGTCCATTGTAGTCGCTGCGATGCTTGCAGATGATGTACTTGTGTGTGTGATCGAAGAAGTAGCTCCAGACGCGACGCATGTGGTTGGCCAGGTACGGCACAGCGCACGAACGTTGTACTGTGTTGTACTTCCAGTCGATGTCGTTAACGCCTGTGACAAACCAGCCGGACCAAGCACCGCTGAACCACTGGATCTGATAAGCCACGATATCGCCACCCTCGATAATGTAGTCTGCGTTGGTATCCAGTCCAGCTACCCATCTGCAATCGCTAGTTCTTCTACGTGTAACCTCCGTACACTGGGATTGGGAGCCTAGCTCATGATTAACACAGTCACTACCCGAACATACAGCAAGAGCACTGTGTCCAAACACAACAACCAACAGCACAACTAGACTAGCTACCGACGATATCTTCATGATTACAGCAGTGGAAACGTTGCGCAACTTCTCTACCTAAGGCAAGAGTATTCGTATTATTTGGAAGAAAGGTTTCTTAGAGTCGAGAACCGAAGCACAGGAAGAGGAGTGGAGGGGAATTCTGCTTTGACTTCTCGAACTCTTTGCCTTTTATACTGTCCCGCCCATGGATTTGGGTATAGATCGTGAACGGAGTATCATGTACGAATACTAAACGAAAGCCCCACTAGATACATCTAAATCATGCAGAAGAGTTCAATAGCAATATGCTGACAGTATCTAGGTCTATTCAGGAATGACTGGACACGATTTGCACGTTCGTGATCTGAAATCTGAAAACTGCGTAGGCGATCAGGTTGCCATACTCCCCAGAGACACATCCTCTGGGAAAGTAACTGCCTAAATGTACTGGACGAGAAGGAACCAAAACTTGCCTGTTCTGCTCCTTGCGTACACTGTGTACACAAGGGTACATTTGTACGTGTCGAGTCTTTTTAGGACTTGACACGGACATGTACATGAAACGATCAAGATGGAGAGATTGGCAAGAGGTCAGTCATTCACGCTCAACCCACATTGAAAATGTCAACGAGCAAAGAAGAATTGTTTGGCAAGGACAAGAGACATCATGAGGGCAGTGTGCATATGCCGTTGTCAAAACTGCCACCTCGCGTATCGCGCTGTGTTCAATAGCAGTCCTATAATGGCACCAAGCAGATCATGATCTTTTCATGGCCATCTGACGGCGCAGCTACAGTACGAAGTCAACCATTGTGCAAGGCTAATGGCGTTATGCACTCGCCGTACATGTACATCGAGGCTCTCCATGTACAGATGTACCGCGGTAGGTTTGTGCAGGGGAAAGCGCAGACACAGATCACAATGCCAAATTGATAATCACGTAAAGACGTTCCACGATGGACTCTGCAGGTCATTGATGCAGATGCAGCAGACACGTCACCTGTCAACTCAGTGTTGCTTCACGTTTTGATCATGACCCTCTGCTGTAGTGTAGCGCTGTGATCATGACAGCATGCTAGCAACAGGCAGAGCTTAGATTTAGGTGCACAATGGACGTGACGGCGTCAGCCTAAGACAAGAGTCTCCGACCTTCTTCAATTTTGAACCGGACCATTCAATTCGAAAATCGAAGCTCCGCCTCCGCTCGAGTTCTCAATGGAATCACCACTGCCAATGTCAAAGCAGGCGATGTCAGTTACGCACTGCACGTGACTGAAGGTTACTCAACGATGTCTGCACGTTTTAGTGATGTAAATATGTCAGAGTGCTCTGGTGCGTACATGATGCATTCTAACGTTAGCAGCGATTTCATTCACAAATTGTATGAGTGTTTGCGAGCATGCAGCATTGCAGGAGAGCTAGGCAAACACCAGATTAGCCAGGACAATTCTCTGGTGGCACTGGTTTGCTACTACAGTACTATAGAGCATCTCAAAAGACTGTCTCACTCTGTACATGTCTCACTCTGTACATGTCTCACTCTGTACATGTCTCACTCTGTACATGTCTCACTCTGTACATGTCTCACTCTGTACATGTCTCACTCTGTACATGTCTCACTCTGTACATGTCTCACTCTGTACATGTATTGCAGTTTTTCACCATAACAAATGTTATACCACAGTATTTTGTCATACACTACAGTCTTCTGCTTACCTCGACCTTATCGATCATTTTCGGCGCAATGGCAAGAATGCTGCCCAGCAGCATCTACAATGTTCATAGAGTTGGTATACTAGAAGCGCCTTGAAAGTGCGAAACACGCTCCAAAATTCGCAAGCACGCACTTCGAAGTACATCTAGGTGCATTGAGAAACATATTCTATCACCTGCATTTTTCGTTTGGCTCTGAGGGTCTTGTCTGGGGTTCTCCAAGGCAAATGAATACTTTTTAGAACAGAGAAACAATTATTATTGGCTTCCTACTTGAAGTAGTTAACTGACATGATGTGCTGTGCAGATACCATTAGGTAAGCTGTTGATCATCATTTTATTTACTTAAAACACAACAATGGATTACGAAGGAAAGGAAGCAGAGGAGCTTCATTTCATATTCAGCTGTCATTGGCAGTCATTTGCCAGGAAAATTGGGTAAATACAAAGAGAACGACTACCGGTAATGATACGCACACACAAGGTGACTGTGCAAGAGGGCAGACCAAGCTCGACTGATGAATTCGGCTTCATTGCTAGAGCTACGCAAAGTCGAAGAGAGAAGGAGAGAGAGAGAGAGAGAGAGAGAGAGAGAGAGAGAGAGAGAGAGAGAGAGAGAGAGAGAGAGAGAGAGAGAGAGAGAGAGAGAGAGAGGAGAGAGAGAGAGAGAGAGAGAGAGAGAGAGAGAGAGAGAGAGAGAGAGAGAGAGAGAGCGAGAGAGAGAGAGAGAGAGAGAAACCTACTTCCAGGATGATAAATATTCCTCTGGTATCTTGACACAATCATGACCGTACACCGCCTAGGCTGAATTAACGGTAGTGGTGATACAGACTGTGGCTGTACCCACTGAACAGCCTTGGACGGAAGAAATTATGGAGCGATGATCTCGATATTGCAAAACTGCACAATGTCCAGCATCGATACCACCAGAACCTGGTAAGACGTGATAACACAGGGGATGGTCTGAAGTGTACTTCTCAACCATAGTTGTATCCCATTGTCATGGCTCATGATTGTACCACTAGCCTTGATAGAAGTGTCAGTCCTTCACTGATTCAGACCACTGTTGGCTGTGCCTTGCCGTGGTATAGTCATGTACATGATTGTGTTGGCACTCGCGCGTCCACGTGATTATTAGGAGTAGGAGGGCCTGAGCGAAGTGTCATGCAATCTAGCAAGACTGAAATTCAACTTCAATGGCTCAACGCGAAGTATGGGTGTTGATGGTGAAGACTTCGGTTCCGATTGCCTCGTCAACACAAATTGAAAACTGCCCTGTTTACGAACGGAGCAATAGATTGTGGTGGCGTCAGTGAGGGGTGAGAATGGAAACACTTGGGTCTCATATCCCACGCAGTAATGTCAAAGTTGACTGTTCGTTGCACACTACGTGTTTACAAATACTGACAAGAGCAACTGCACATTGAATAGCAATAGCTACGCTGGGGTGATAATGATTGGTGGTAGTGAGTCTTGCGTAGTTGGTCTTACTGCGATACGTTCTAACAATAATGAGATGCCTTTTGTTGGCTCTTCTGCCTGCATTTCGTTGACAGATACGTTAAGCCCATGGATCCTTCCATGAGTGACATGCGAACTGTAACTATTATTAATAAATGAGTCTAATGACATTTTAATGTCATTAGACCAATCAACCAATGTTGTTTTAGCGTCCTGTTTGAGTTCAAGTACAAACCCATTCGTCAAAGGCAACAGAGATGGGATGATGTTTAGTTGTGATGTCGAACACACAAGAAAGAGATTATCTCAAATGTTTAATTGCAAGCTATTTTGTCAGAGTACTTATACTAGATTCGAGTCGCTAGAGAGTACAATGTACATGTATGTAGAGTTGTGCACATGTGTGAATGTTTCTTTAAAAAAAAAAGGTCGCAGATGACCAGTGCAATTAGGTACGGCCGAGGCAGACAGCAGCGCACAACGTGCCAGGCATTCAGCTCAGCATCAGGCAGAGGGTGGTAAACATAGTCGCTTACTCCCCCTCAGGTTCATTGTTGTCTGCTTGTAAGCTATCCATCAACAGCCGAGACGTCTGAAACACTTTTGAAACGCTCAGCGGTACAACTGGAGACAACATTCATAGTCATCCGAAGATCGTGATCACGCTCATACCATCTAACTTCTAAGATTATGTTCATCGAATCATGCAGCCACTCTTGGTATACATGCAGCCACTCTTGGTATACATGCAGCCACTCTTGGTATACATGCAGCCACTCTTGGGATACAGTAGGATGTGCAATACTCTTAGTGCGGGTGGAGCACATGCATACGATCATGTGCCTGAAAATCGTGCCGTGCGTCTCGTTTCATACAACCCCTTTTCCCGCATGCGTGTCAACTGCAGGTCTATCATCTGTCATACCATCTGGCATGGTCCTCCAGCTGAACCCGTCACGATCTTCCGCACCTGAGCAGACCTTGAAAGGGCCCTAGTAGTGTAGGCCACTGTGGAGAATTCATCAATACAAAATTAAAATACAAACACAGATACATGTATAAAGTCATGTACATTGATTGACATTGTACCAGTACAGTTCACTGTACAGTCACGTGTAAATAGTGTAACATGCCCGTCATTAACCATTGCACTTACCGGTATCCCAATGTAACATGTAACACACACACACTGATTCACTGAATGAACGGCGCCACCACTCCGGCACCAGACGGTGAACGTGTAGACGACCCGACACGGGTATGTACTGTATGTAGATCTACCCTGGAGCCACTATCAATGCACTGGGCCATGGGCTAAGAGTAAGAGGCCAGCCGACCAGCATACCCCTTGAATGTCCGCTACAACTGAGGCTACATGTACATGTATGCCCTGAATGACCGTGAGTAGGTGGTGTTGATTCAGAGGTTCAGTTCAGCACAGGATCAAAAGAGGCTGAGCGAGAAAGAGTTCACAGAACTCAGTACTGCAGCACTGTATACGAAGCATGAACAGGACGCATACATGCATATGTGGTGCGCATGTGCGACAATGCTATTCAGCCTGCGAGGGAAAACAGGTAGCGTGAAGATGAGTATTCCCTGAGCTTGATATGAGTGGGTTGTACTTGCCGCGTTGGGTTCCAGACATTCAACAGTAGCATGCGATGACAGAGCGTATTCACAACGCCAACACATGGTCCCAGAGCGCTTGACAAGGAGCATCTCTGAGGGAGGACCTGCGTGTCAAACTGTAAAGGCAAAGAAGGAGGAGTGGGCCGCAACCCCCTAGCACGTTGTGTTTACCACCCGTTGATTACAGTAACTAACTACCGGTACTTGTCAGCCAGCCGTACACTGTTCAAAACACATTCGGGCGAAGCTAGGTCATGCCTCAAGGCGTACACGCTTGGTACCCCTATTCATGAGCACTTCCAGGCCATGGTTGCGTTCATGAACATCTCAATGCATGTGTCCAGAGCACGCACATGTACACGTAAGCTCCCAGGAGCCTATTAACTCTTGCCTGTTCTCACTAGCATGTACGTACATACATGTAGCTCCAGTGACGTACACTTGTTACATGCATTCGCGATGACTCCAACGTAACCACAAACCTCCTCCACCAACGGAGATGGCTTGAGAGCCCAGGAGACCTCGCTATGCTCCACTAAAATCATGTACAGTGTTCTTATGGTTTCCAACCTGAGCGACATATACTTGTAGAAGACAGCTCAAAAACGTGGATGCTATTCCCCGAATGGATACGGGTAAGATGCTGTCAAAATAATGGGCCACAGAGCAGTATAAAAGGGGGCAAGCTGCGGCAAAAAGTCAGAACACTTCTCTTCCAAGTTCAGCATTTGCAAGCAGCAATTTGAGTTCAGCAAAGTTGAGCAACCCTCCCCAACCGTTAACCCCTTGGCCATAGTTTCACACTGCTGTAATCATGAAGATATCGTCGGTAGCTAGTCTAGTTGTGCTGTTGGTTGTTGTGTTTGGACACAGTGCTCTTGCTGTATGTTCGGGTAGTGACTGTGTTAATCATGAGCTAGGCTCCCAATCCCAGTGTACGGAGGTTACACGTAGAAGAACTAGCGATTGCAGATGGGTAGCTGGACTGGATACCAACGCAGACTACATTATCGAGGGTGGCGATATCGTGGCTTATCAGATCCAGTGGTTCAGCGGTGCTTGGTCCGGCTGGTTTGTCACAGGCGTCAACGACATCGACTGGAAGTACAACACAGTACAACGTTCGTGCGCTGTGCCGTACCTGGCCAACCACATGCGTCGCGTCTGGAGCTACTTCTTCGATCACACACACAAGTACATCATCTGCAAGCATCGCAGCGACTACACTGGACCCAAGGCACCGTGCGACGGCTGTCCAACCCTCGCCTATCCGGCACCGAAGCTGCTGGTCCGTGATGAGCTCCCTCGCGAGGAGGCTCCCACTCGTGCCCAGACGCCCGCTCCTATTCCGGATCAACCTCGTGATGGGTATCGCAGTGGCGTCAATGAGCCATAAAGAGACACAGCACTCAAGTTGGATTGGCCATGTCTTTCTCTGAAGTAACTTAGTTTCTTATCTTCGCTCCGTTCTCCCTTTCTTCTCTCTTGATGATGGTCTCTCAGTAGAAAGAATAATCAGTGATAAATATTATACCCTGCAGTCCATGCTCAGTTCCCATTGGATAATATTTCCCCTGGTCTATTCTATCAATTTCAGTTCTTCAACATTGTCCGCTCAAGGATTATCCACTCAGTCTTGCTCAATTCAGACATCCCGTGTCCAGTGTTCATCCCTACTGCATATTATTGTGCCTGCACTGCACTGTACAATTTGTACTGTCCCCCACCCCTCACCCCACTTCACCCCAGCACCATTTCTCACCACTACTAGGAAACCCAAAAGTCTTTCAAAATGACATGTTAATGCACATGTTCTTGGTTTAGTTTTTGGCCTTTTTTGTGCTTTGGAGGTACTTGTTGTTTTTGGAAAGTAAACCCAAAATAGTGTGGTGTACGTGACGTCTGCATTCGTACCTGTCTAGTTTTCGCCTTGCCCTCTCCTTCTTAGTCCTAAATATCACTGCTGTCTCTGGCTAAGCTGAGTTCCTGGTACATGCTCACCTCGTGTCCGTCCTGAACTCATGCAAAATAATATAGTAGTAAATTAATAACCTAACTTGTCCTTTGGAAGCATAGTGCATTTTGCCGGCCCGTGATCGGTGTTGGATAAGTTTTATTTTTACAAGGTATACAACTCACCCGGCGGGCACATGGGGCTAGCATGGGGCTAGCATGGGGCTAGCATGGGGCTAGCATGGGGCTAGCATGGGTCTAGCATGGGGCTAGCATGGGGCTAGCATGGGGTTAGCATGGGGTGAGATGGTGCTGATGGGGCCTGCCATGCTCAACCGACCAGAGGTCTCGGCATCTTCGAATGGCAAGTGTATTAAGTCCTTGCCAGTGGCGATACCGCTACCATGGTGACTCCGTTATGGGGCTCTGGGCACCATGGTAACACTGAGTCTGTCCACAGCAAGAGTAGACCCAGTGCATATCCTGTGGCGTGGAGGTGACTGGAAGCTACGGGCACTGCAGTGCCGGCCAGAGAAAACGATACCGCAGTGAAGTCTGCTTGCCAATACAGGGCTCAGCAGCATGGTCCTACATTGTACTTCAATCAATGGTCACCTGTACAGAGTCTAAGCCTGTCTGAGTGTAAAACTGCATTCTTACACTAGTTGATTGCAAGGCACAGATTGCCACAGACCAGCGTGCAACACCAATCGCCTAACATTCAGAGTGTTATCGGAGGCGATCAGCATCATCTGCATAACCACAGACTGTCCATTCCATTTACGTGTAGTTTAGCATCGCGTACCTTACTACCTTCCT
Source organism: Sycon ciliatum (assembly GCF_964019385.1). Taxonomy (NCBI): domain Eukaryota; kingdom Metazoa; phylum Porifera; class Calcarea; order Leucosolenida; family Sycettidae; genus Sycon; species Sycon ciliatum. The sequence continues at coordinate 7,664,787 of NC_088645.1, forward strand.
TGCAGACTGCGGGGTGGCATTCGTTTGCATATCAGCCCACAGAACTAACGTTACTTAGCCCACTTAGAGTCTCAGTTCATCTTCAGTGTTCTTGACTCGGCTATGGGACCTTATTGGATTAGAGATATTCTGCAGGTCCAATTGAGGTGACACACACCTGGCGTTTCAGAAAATGACTTGATGTGCAACAGTACAACTACCATTGTATTTGTGGATGATGTTAATGATCGGTATTTTCGCAGGAATGCCAGCATAGTAAAATGTGACGTCGCTGGATTCGGACCCGAATAGCGAGAAACTCGGCCATTTGAAAAATAATCTGAACCGTCCACCTCTCCGCACTGCGCTCTTGGCCCACATCCACAACACCATACTCCATAGCGAGGAAGTTTCTTTCTTGGGTTTTAAAAGAGCTCCTCAGTGGAGGTAGATAACGAATGGATAGCAGATAAAGGAATGAGTACAGTTAAAGGGTATAGTGGTGCAATTGAGCACTTTCTACATAAAAAAGTGCCACACCCAAAGAAGTTGAAGGTGACAGAAGTTCTAAAGGTGATAACGAAACGTACAGTGCTGCTGGAACTTGCATACGGATAGCGCTAGAATTTAGACAAGCCAATGAAGCAGACAATCCATTAGAAGTTCACACTAACGTTGCCATACACACATGCATAATGATAGATTGAAGATATGGGACATACACACACACACACACACACACGCACACACACACACATACACACATACACACACACATGCACACACACATGCACACATACACACACACGCGCGCGCGCGCGCACACACACACACACACACACACAAACACACGCATACGAGCATTCGTCCCAAACGCCAAGCTACATAATATGAGCACATCGTACCTTGCCGTGTCTCCACTACACCACTACACCACTACACCCCAGTGCTTGAGTTGAGTTGGTCGTGCACATTGTAGCCATACCGGTAGTAGTTTCCTTCACCACAAAAAATTCTTATCTATTTTGCCCGTAGAAGAGGCTTTTGTACCCCTGAAAAAAGTGCTGGAGCAGCGGACAGTGATCAGCGCCACAGACTGAGAATACCTACAATTGTACACATGCATCTACATGTACTAAAGCCAGGCAGTGACAGTAGTACTCAGCATACACCAGTCAGAGAGAGGACGAGGCTCCGAACCGGATCCTAGGCTCTATTGTTTCCTTTCTGGCTCTTTTCTTTCCCCTTTTTCATAAACATTGCTGTTATACCCTTCAATTTTGCTGTTTAACTTTTGTTCTATTCTTGAATTCTTTGCTCTTCTTGCTCTCCTTGCATTCATATCATCATTGCTTTGTGCGCTCAATAAAACACATTTTAGCAATATCACGATGGTCATGGCCCGGCATGTGCACAGCACCATGTGACAATAGTATGCTGCAAGGGTCAGTGAGGGAGGGAACCGGACCCGAATACTGAAACAATGTACATGTACATATGTGTTCATGTACCTGCTCCCAAGGACAAACTGGCGATACTTTTAAGGCTCTTGATCATACCAAGACAATGTCTTACCGCGCCCTTGAGCTAATAGTAATACTGTGTATTCTGTGTATTCCAAGGACAGAGAACACCGTAGTGTTCCCTCGTGACGCACATCACTCGCAGTAGCGGGAGGCGTCAGCAAGGTGTGTCCCACGAGTGCTTTTCCCCAGAAGACCGATGAATGAACGCTAGCTGAGAGGGTACTGGAAACCTGGACTGACACAGATGGCAAGTGAGCAACCATGGGTACCATTACGCAGTTATGAACATTACCCGCTTTCTGGCAATGCAAATGAGCAACCAGTACATGTAGCTGCTATTACGTGACGCAAGTGTAACTTCAGTAATGTTGCGGCCGTACACTAACAGTATAGCAGTATTTGAAGCGGGTAGTTTTAATATCAGTTTTGTCAAGCGATAGCGTTGCTAACTAGTTTCCAGTATCGTACTCTCCATTGATTTCGTGTCGGTTAAGCTCAGGTTATGAAATTAGTTCAAATTACATCAGGTGCTGTGAAACTCATACCTCGTACGTCTTCGGCGTCAATCCGCCCTGACCTCAAGCACACAGAATCTCTACTCTCTACTCTCGTGTTAGCACGTGTAGTCTTGTAGTCGGGCAGCGCGGTGATCGTATCTTCTTACTATACTCTCACAATACGATGGAATGATAAAATGGCTTGGCAACAGCCCTCGGCTTTCGCGATAGACCCGTG
>NC_088645.1:7669526-7711301 GCF_964019385.1 Sycon ciliatum
GATTGTCCTCGACAACGTACATGTTCTTGAACATCAGCACCGCCTCTTGGCTTTACAAACAGAACTTGGGTTTTCTGGGCATTCAGAAGTAGGCCGATGTCATCTAGCCACTTGGCGAGGTTGGTCACTGCAGACGACAGAGACTCGCAGACTTGCCTGGGACACGCGTTGGAGCAATCGAGAGCGATGTCATCAGCGAATTCCTGATCTGCCACATCCGGAGGCATCGTTGACTTGACGTCAGCAGTGTAAATTACAAACAGGAGTGGGCCTAAGACACTGCCCTGCGGAACACCGCGAGAGCAAGGAACAGTCCCTGACAACTGATCCTGCAATTTGATCTGCTGTGTCCGGCCAGACAGGTAACTGCAGAACCAGTTGAGTGCAGTTCCCGAGATGCCTAGCTTAAACAGTTCGGTAACGAGTCGCTCATGCCTGACGCGGTCAAAGGCCTTTGACATGTCGACAAACACGATGCCGGTATACTTGCGCTCTGCCCGTGCCATTTGCCATCGATCAACAGCATACGTTAAGGCATCTTCTGTGGAGTGAAGCTTTCGGTAGGCGAACTGAGTAGGCGGAAGAAGTTGCTTGGAGTCCAAGTACTGCGTGATCTGATTTTTTACAAATGCTTCTGTGATGCGGGAGATAACTGGGAGCAGTGACACAGGGCGGTAGTTCTTTGGCAAAGTTGGGTCTCCACTCTTGAAGAGCGGACTGACGTGGGACAACTTGAAGGACAGGGGGAACTCACCGGAGGACAGGGATATATTAATGATGCGTGTAAGTGTGGGGGCAATGGCTGGATAACACTTTTGCAGGATGATGCTTGGAACTTGGTCACTGCCTGTTGCCTTGAAAGGGTTGACAGATTTCAAACTGCTTGCCACATCCTCGACTGTCACTACACTGAAGTCGGTAAATGCCCCTTCCGCCATTGGACCAGAGGGAGAACAGAGCTGAGGAGGACGCTGGGGATCATGGACAACGTCACCAAACAGCTTGCTAAGATCCGATATGGGTACTTGAGCAGTGTGCGATTGTTTCTTCCGGCCAACCACAGTATTGATGACTGACCAAAGTTTACGTTGGTCAGAAGTCTGGCACTGCTGGATGAAATACGTGTTCTTCAGGCTCCTGTCCAGCTTCCTGGCCTTGGCACGAGCAGTGCGGTGTTGACTGCGGAGATCATCATTGCAGCGGTTCTTCATGAGCAGTCGATGGAGTCTGTCTCGCTCCCGTACGCAGGCCACAAGTTCATCTGTTACCCACGGGCAGGGACGTCTATCCCGATTTCGCCTCATCCGCACGGGTGCATGCTTATCCAATGTTGACACTATGGAGGCGATGAAAGATGATGCAAGGGTGTTGACATCATCTATGGCGAGCAGAGAGGCCTGCTCTGCACTGAGATCGCTGTTGAAGGTGTCCCAGTTTATCTTATGGATGCGGCGTGTAGGTCTGTAGCTGGAAGTACGGCCTGGTGCAAACCCTGCCACAGAGAGATTCCCAAGTACTGCAAAGTGGTCACTAATGTCTAGGTAGGCTATCTCACAAGGTCCCGTCAGCGGGGAAGTTGATAGGAAGAGATCAATGATTGACTCAGTAAGGGTGGTGGCACGTGTTGGTGAAGACACATAATTTGTCATACCAAATTTGTTAAACAAGTCAGTTACTCGTATGGCCATGGGCGACTGGTTCATTTTCATATCAACGTTGAAATCACCCAGCATGACAGTTGCCAGAACCTTCTTTCCTGGTGCATGAACTGATGCGTCTAGGCTGGACTCCAGGGAGGTCCAGAATGCTACAGGTTTGTCTGGTGGACGATAACAGCATCCAACCAGCACTATGCCACCGGAAACGCTAACTTCTATCCACAGCAGCTCTAAGTCAGTCTCCAAGTCAGTGCGTCTTCGCGCAAGAACAGATTCGTGGCAGTATATCCCAACACCACCACCACGTTGCTGCAATCTATCCTTCCGATGTAGCTTGAAATGTGGGATAGTAAGTTCACTGTCCAAGATATCTGGAGTGAGCCAAGTCTCAGCCATACCAAAGACATGAATGCCTCTGTTTGACAAGAACTTTTGCACTTCGGCTGTCTTGCGCCTGATACTACATACATTCAAGAAGGCAGTGTGCAGCATGGTCATCAGCAGGCATGGTTGATTTCAGAGCCATCGCTGACTGAGGGCGCGTGCATATTTGTTTCCACTTCCGAAAGGGATGACGAGTTTGCTTGCGTGTCGTCACATGCTGTGGTTTCTGTGGTATCATCACTGACATCAGAGGCAGAGTACTTGTCGAAATTCCACTGTCTGGAATAGAGTGGTCTGGGCCAGAAGCGACGATCCAACAGCGTCTTGCTGCACGATGCGTGGACTACCAGTCTCGCAGACGACGACTTTTGCTTCTGAAAAACTTTGCAGTCGAGAATTTTAATATGGGGAGTCTTTAACTCCGACGAGCGACACTCCACGAAGCGTGCTAGCTGCTCCGGTGAGGCATCGCGCAGCAGATTGCCAACAAACACAACACTTTTCTTGACAGGTTTCCTGGCTGTCACCAAACGCCAGGCAGCATCTTCACTGTCGTCATCGACGTCTGGCAAATTGGCCTCACTGACTGCACTGGCTGCATTAGCTGAAGTTTGAATGTTGGTCTTGGAGTTCGAATTACTAGCAGTTTGAACGTTCGACGTGACACCCACGCGTTGGTGATGATCCAGGTCACTGAGGTCATGTCCTGGTACGGTAGGTCCGCTCTCGACTGGAATGTGACACGTGGCCGCAGCATTTTGCTGGCCCGGACCAGATGAAGTCAGTTGTAGATCTACTACGGTATTCGGGTTGGTTTCGGACTCAACGGTTGGGCAGTTAGTAGCATGGCGCCTCTTTCTTTGCGACTTGCTCTGAGCCTGAGAATCTCCAACCGTAATGGCGGAACTTCCTGAACTTGGAATGTTCAGTGCGCTTGATCTGGATAGCTCCTGAACGGTCCTAGATAGCTGGTCGATATGGCTTATCAGCCTTTTCTCACGGTCTGCAGCAGCACTTCTTTCGACATCAAGCATATCCATTATCACCGCCAGAGCGTTGTGGAAATCGCGGCAGCAGTTCGACGTAGGGAAACTATTATCTGGGACATCGCACGGCTGTTCGTGCTCATCGCTCTCTACTGCGGCCATGGTCGTGGAATCCCTGTTTGTAGACATGCTTGCAACAAAAAATCCGGGTCAGAGACCCCAAAAGTAACCTAAGGCCATCATTTTTTATATCTATGTTTCGCGTCAGTTCAACTTCCAGAATCATATGCGAGAGGTGGAAAAAAATAAAAAGTTGCAAAATAATAAAAAAGGCTCATCAGAGGTGTATGCACTGTACATAGCACAATAGCTCGTGCATGGTGTACATTCGAAAGAAAAACCGTACATCGAAGCACAACATCTGGGTTATCAGCAAGAGTAAATATTCACTTTGGACAGAGGAGGCATCCGTTGGTGCCTATGCTTCGCTGGATTATTGTACTCAGACTTCGGCAGCGGCGCAGCAAAGACCTCTCCGGAACGACGCATCCTCTCAACTTCAGGCGATCAATATGGTCTGGTGTTAGCTCATAGAATATTGCTCCCAGATGCCGAACAAACGATTTGCCAACGCTGGCCTAGACTAGAGGCCATTTCTGAATCTCAGCTTCGCCGTATGCAACCAGTCCACACTGATGACTCGTACAATCGTACACTCACCGTGCATGTAAGATTTTTTATTTTTTTCTGAAAAAAATCAAAACGTATGCGTGCGGACGACGCGAAACATAGCTATAAAAAATGATGGCCTAAAAACGATACAAAAACGGGAGCTGAAAAACATGCATCCTACTCTAAAACTGGGGCGTCCAAGTCATAAAATACTGACTGGTTTTGAGGGAAAGAGACAAAATTATTATTATTATTTATTATTATTATTATTATTGTAGAAGAGAAAAGGACATAATTATGGATACATTTATTTATGGCTCAACATCCGAGTTTCATATTATTATTATTATTATTATTAAGTAGTGGTTGCGACTTCGGCGATGATTTGTAAGAAATGGTTTGCTCCCCACACCGGAGCTCGCGCTATTCCGCCGACTTTACTTGACACTTGACTGACTCACGACTGCCATCCAGAGCACACGAGAAGTCCATCGAACCTTCGACTCGGCAAACCTGCAAGAAAGCACCACTCCCTGCTCAATACACAGTGTTTCGGGGAATTCACCCCTCATCAGTTGAGCTTGAGTAGGCTGAGGAAGATTGTGCCTGAAGAGCACCACTTATATAGTGCTCTCCAGGCACAAACATCACCAGGGATACAAACTTACAGAGACGCTCCGTTTCAAGCGCGACAAACACCTCGTGAACACCAGATAGCAGCGTGAGTCAGTGTCGCTCCTGGACGGTGAGACAGACGTCGAGGCACAATCAGGCACAATCTTCCTCAGCCTACTCAAGCTCAACTGATGAGGGGTGAATTCCCCGAAACACTGTGTATTGAGCAGGGAGTGGTGCTTTCTTGCAGGTTTGCCGAGTCGAAGGTTCGATGGACTTCTCGTGTGCTCTGGATGGCAGTCGTGAGTCAGTCAAGTGTCAAGTAAAGTCGGCGGAATAGCGCGAGCTCCGGTGTGGGGAGCAAACCATTTCTTACAAATTATTATTATTATTATTATTAATATCTCCGGCCGGACCTTTTTTTTAACGAGAAACCGCGAACCACGAGAACAGAAAACTGTATGATAGAGGTGCCTGCAGTGCAGACGCAACTGTGGTGGTGAAACTGGAGCATCTCCGCTGACCTGATGTCTTGGCTTCAGCGACACTTCAGTGCACCACCTACCCCTTCTCCCATTATCTAATATTAACGGCTCGAGTCCCTTCGTACTTCTTGGCACCTTCATTCGCTTCCTTGTTATTGGGTACCTCTGCTCATTTGGTGACAGCAACTTTACGGTGACTAAGTTACTTGTGTACAAGCCAGGTGAACCTAGGCAAAGGTCTCCAGTTGTCAGCGGTGAAAACACGGTCATCAGCGTACTGTGTGTGTGTGTGTGTGTGTGTGTGTATTTCTTTCCGTCGTGGCGAAGGTGTTTGTATTGTTTTGAACGGCGACGCGATCGAAGCGTGGCGTGCTGGCGGCTGTCAATGGACAGCCCACGGATCACGTTTGGTGTCAGCTCGACTACTATTTACTCTCCAGGACGGTGACAGCGTCTGGGTGACAGTGATGAGTGCGTATGCTCCAACTTTCAGTAGCTCGAAGACCCTGAAGGAGTCCTTCTATGGCGCCCTTCAACAAGCTATCACTGGCGTCCCAGCAACTGAACAGTACATCCTACTGGGAGATTTCAACGCGCGTGTGGGTACACGTTTACATGCTGACGATGACTGGAGTTACGTGCGTGGCCCGTTTGGACATGGAGTGGCAAATTCTTCTGGACAGGAGCTGATGAGTTTCTTGCTCACAAATGAGGCAATGATTTGTAATACTTGGTTCCAGAAGGAATACGACACACGATGGACTTGGCAACACCCCCGCACCAAAACACAGCATTGCATTGACTACGTCATTATTCCAAGAAATCACTGGCAACGATGTTTGGACTCACAGGTTATACACAGTGCTGAGTGTGGTACGGACCACGCAATGGTCGCCATGCGCTACCGGATCGGTTTTATTCAAAGGCACCGTAGACCAACTAAACATGGAGTGCCGAGGTTTGATGTCTCCAAGTTCCGTGATACACTGGCTCGGGGAAGAAACGTAGACTGCGAGTTGATCCGGGAATATCAGACCAAGACGGAGACAGTATTGAATGGGAAGTTATCATCACCCATCACCACTACTGGGGAGCATTGGCATGTTCTCCGTGACACGCTTACTGAAGCGGCAGGGGATGTCCTCGGCCGTAGCAAACGCAGGCAACCAGACTGGTACGTGGACAGCCGGGAAATCATCCAACCTCTACTTGCCAGACGGAACGAGTTGTACTCCCGATGGATCAAGACTGGCCAGTCCAACAATCCAGTACTGGTAGAATTCCGGAGGGCTCGAGGAGAGGCCCGCGCCGCTGTGCGAAGGGCGAAAAATGACTGGTTCGTGGCCAAGGCAGCGGAGTTGGAACAGTCACGTTTCAGCTCAGCCCACGTATGGTCTTGTATTCACGATATGCAGGCCGCACGGCAAGGCTTGCGCAGTAAGGCAACTGTGCCTATACGTGATCTGAACAACAACATATGCAAGTCTCGAGCAGAGCAGGGTACGCAGTGGCGACGGCACTTTGCCAACATACTTAATGTCGCGTCCGTGTTTGACCCAGAGGAGATTGATCAGCTAGAGGCCAGGGATCCAGTCCCAGAGCTCGATGACCTGCCAACTGCTGAGGAGCTACAGCGAGCTATAAGCAAACTACGCAATGGAAAGGCGGCCGGTGAGTCAGGCATCCTACCGGAGATGATCAAGTACAGTGGCCAGAGGTTTAGTGAGTCTCTGTTGGAACTCCTCCATCGCGTCTGGAATGATGGCACAGTACCGCAGGAATGGGTCGACTGTAATCTTATACCCATTCCCAAGAAAGGCGACCTGAGTCGCTGCGATAATTGGCGAGGCATTTCCCTCTTGGATGTTGCCGGTAAAGTACTTGCCCGCATTGTGCAGACTCGCCTGCAATCTATGGCTGAGTCCTTCTTACCAGACACTCAGTGTGGTTTTCGACGAGGGCGATCCTGTACGGATATGATATTTGTGGTCCGCCAGATGGTGGAGAAGGCATTTGAACATCGAGGGAAAGCTTTCCTCCTGTTCATCGACCTCCGCAAGGCTTATGACTCTGTCAGTCGGGATTGCCTGTGGCGCGTACTGGAGAAAGCTGGTGTTCCTCCCCGTCTCCTATCCATTGTTCAGTCCTTCCACACCTCTATGCAGGCTACAATTTGCGTTGATGGTGATAGACTCGATCCATTTGCTGTGAGGAATGGCCTCCGTCAAGGTTGCTCCATGGCTCCCACATTATTTAACATCTTCATGTGGGCAGTCTTCCAACGGTGGTATGCCCGCGTCGCAGATATCCCCGGAGCTGGTGTTCCGATTCATACTAATGCAAGGCAACGTCTGTTCTTCCGACGACACCGCACAGACACTAGACGTTCCATCCTTGACTGCCAATTTGCAGATGACTCTGCCCTGATGGCCACGCGTCGGGAGGCAATAGAGACTTGCCTAACGGCATTTGTTGAGGTGGCAGGTACATTCGGTCTCAAAGTTAACCTAGAGAAAACCAAGCTCATGGTCACCGGTCATCATGTTACTGAAGAGGATGTGCGCCCGCTGATGTTGAATGGCCATGCGGTGGAGGTGGTCTCTGAGTTTCGCTACCTCGGAACTAATATCCACGCTGATGGCCGCTGCTCCCGGGATATCGAGTCCAGGATAGCTGCTGCATCACGTGCCTTTGGCGTTCTGAGTCGCCCAGTGTTTCGGGATAACAATCTAACGCTGGCCACCAAGCGAACAGTGTTTGAGGCGTGTGTGCTGAGCTTGCTGCTGTATGCGTCTGAGTGCTGGGTACCACTCCAAGCCGATATTGCCAAGCTGTCATCTTTTTACATGAGATGCCTCCGCACCATCATGGGTGTGTCACGCTCTGACGTCTGGGACTTCCACATCAGCAACACCACCATCCTGGAGCAGTGGAGTGATGCCAGACCCCTGCCCATCAAGGACCGGATTGTGCAACGCCGTTTGGAATGGTTTGGCCACGTTATGCGCATGGATATGGAACGGACACCCCGGGTTGTTCTGTTCGGCTGCCGACCGGAGACCCGACCTGCATGCGGCCCACGAAAGCGCTGGCGAGACGCTCTGAGTCCGGATCTACAGCGATGTGACGTACAGGACTCTTGGCCAGAAGATACCCAGTCACGACCAGGGTGGAGGAACATCTACCGTGAGCTGGAACCAGCTTCGTCACCAGTGCGTAATGTGCAATGTCTTGTCTGCCGACGCGTATTTAGCAGGCCTTCGGACAAGCGCCGTCACAAGTGCTTGGATGAAAGGGCCAAGCCCATAGCAGAGCAGCGCGGTGCAGTGCAATGTCCCCAATGTCAACGGTGGCTACGCAGCCGTGGTGGGCTATCGCGGCATAAATGCACACCCCATGATCCTCAGCCCCGTGAAGACCATCCCCAAGCTATTGCAAGGGACTGTTGCGCAGCTCACTGCCCCACATGTGACCGCTGTTTCGCCAGACCGTCTGACAGATCACGACACAAATGCCACCGTAGTACGCATCGCCCGACTGCAGCAACACGATTGACATTTGAATGGTCCTGCCCCGACTGTGGCCGCCGTTTTCGCCGCGGGAGCGACCTCACCCGACACAGGTGCCAGCGGCCTCCCTCCTCCCCGGTTCTCTCTTAAGGAGAGCCACGTGGCCCTTGTGGCAGTGCTGAACAGGAACAGGACAGGTGTGTGTGTGTGTGTGTGTGTGTGTGTGTGTGTGTGTGTGTGTGTGTGTGTATGTGCGTGTGTATATACATGTATATGTGCGTGTGGGTGGGTGTTTGTGTGTGCGGTGTGTGTGTGTGTGTGTGTGTGTGTGTGTGGTGTGGGTGTGCGTGCGTGTGTGTGTGTGTGTGTGTGTGTGTGTGTGCGTGTGTGTGTGGGGGGGGGGGGGTGCATAGGTAACTGTCTTGGCCGTTTTATGCCGATGTACTCCGTGTGGTGTAGACCAGGTGTGCATTGGTGGTCGATTCACATGGCTTCGCCAGTTGTGTGGATTATACAGTTATCTGGCGCACGTCTTGATCTGTCTCATTCAGATCTTGTTCGCTATCGTTGCTATAAGAGAAAATCTGTGGGTGCACATCCAGTGCATTTGCAGATTTGCGTGCTTCTCTTGCGACGGGCGTATACATGGTGCATGGTACATGGTGTGTGCACGTCCGCCAAGATTGCTTCAAGTCTCAATGGCTCCTTGCCCTGGATGGGAATATTCACTTGTCACGTACATACATGAATTTGTACATAATCACCCCATTCTCACGCTGAAGTGTCTGCGCTCAGAATTCGTAATTAATTAGAGGTATCCATTCTTCCAGAGCATCGTCGCTACGGTCTACCCTGTGTGTTGGTGGATCAAAGCCCAGGAGCAATACGACCCAAGGATCAGGTGACTTTCTATTCTGAGTATCCGGATTTGCATCTGGATTGGTTGCTTTCATTGAATGCAAGCCAACCCAGAAGTGATCAGCATGCTAAGTGTATCCCCAACTTGCCTCATTATCCGATCCGCACACAAAGATGCTGCCGTAAAAGCATCTTTAAGACAGGAGAAGCAGTATGTTATAACGGAGGTACGAGTGCTCTGTCTCCGAGGTATAATGACTGGAAAGGAGTAGATGGAGTCCTGAAACTCTCTCTCTCTCTCTCTCTCTATCTATCTATCTCTCTCTTTCTCTCTCTCCCTCTCTCTCTCCCTCTCTCTCTCCCTCTCTCTCTCTCTCTTTCTTTCTCTCTCTCCCTCTCTCTCTCTCTCTCTCTCTCTCTCTCTCTCTCTCTCTCTCTCTCTCTCTCTCTCTCTCTCTCTCACTCACACACACACCCTTTCTAGCTACAAGTATCTATCTATCTGCTGTACATAAGTAAAATTATGTGGTAGAACGTTCAAACTGAGCAATGCTGCTATGATAATAATTAATAACGATCATGAATTCCGTGTGCGAAGCGCCAACAAAACGCATTCCAAGTCTGTTCATTTTCCAAAGCTAACATGTTTACTCTGTTCACATACCGGTATTCATTCATAATTATGTGCCTTTAAGTACGCATGACTTTACTCAGGCAGTTGTCATAGTTATGCTACGCCACAGTATGCTGCAGTGCCAGCAGCATGGATGCGATTTCAGCAACTTTCACTTGCTTTGGCATGGTTGAAGAAAATGAAAAGTTGCGAAATAATTATGTTGGCATCTTTGGGAAAGGGCTAGTGTTAATCAGTGTGAGCAACAAACACTTGCCTACCTACCTGCGCTGCAGGCAGTAAGCTGGCGTGATGCTGTATTGACCAATCAGCATCGTTGTACCATACATCACTCACAATGGTCTGATTCGTCAGCAATGCGTGTCTTACGAGTACCTTTTCCCAGAAGACCCATCAATGAACACTCGTCGAGAGGGTACGGGAAGCCTTGACCCACATAATTATGACAAGTGATCAACCTTGGGTATTATTATGCAGTTCTGTCGCCCTCTTCCCGGCAATGCAAATGTGCAACATGTAACTCCCGATATATTGTTGTATACTTTATGATATACTCGTATCAAGAGTATATACACCGGGGCCGGGGGGAAACGTTTTCATTGCGAAGAGCTGCGCTTCGTTGCTCTGAGCTGTGCTGAGGAGCTCTAACAGAGCGAAACAGCTGCTGTCCAAAGATTTGAGTTTAGCCCTGGTTATGTACTCTTGTTCTTATGAATAGGCCTGTTCTTTCCTCTCTGTTGTTATCGCAATAGTACCAGCACATAACCGCTAACCTTATCTTAAACTGGGATACTGAGCCAGTAAATATTATCAAAATAGAAGAAGTCACATGGAAACGAGTTATGAAGTAACTATCCAGGACTGTAACAAGATAATAATTAGTCAGAAAGTGCGATAACAGGGCACAAACCTGACAGGCTGCTGAGGCATTCAACGACCTGAGACCTAGTTCTAACACATCTCCGATACGCAAACCGGCAGCCTTCCAGCTTGGAAGGTTCAAGGTTATGGTAGGACCAATTAGCTTGTGCACATTTTCGCTGGGCTCACCTTCCCGTCATTGGTCCTACCATAACCTTGAGCCTTCCATGCCGGTGTCGAGAACTTTTGCAAGTAATTCAGGTAGCAACTTACGGTAACTTGTGTAACTATTATTGTGCGAAAGCCAGGTGAACCTAGACAAACGTCCCCAATTGTCAGCGGTGGAAATACGATAATCAGGGTGCTGTGTGTGTGTGTGTGTGTGTGTGTGTGTGTGTGTGTGTGTGTGTGTGTGTGTGTGTGTGTGTGTGTGTGTGTGTGTGTGTGTGTGTGTGTGTGTGTGTGTGTGTATGTGTGTGTGTCCCATATGGTGCAGCGATTTCCAATCGATAGATTGCGGGTTCGATTCCCGACGATTATGGTCACACACGTCTTTCTTCTCTTTCTCAGACTCTTCCTGACTTTTCTTTCATTCTCCTGGGTGGTTACCAACAGCCAGTGCATGCCGGAGTATGTGGTGTGATGTGTGTGCGGGAAAAAAAAAAAAAAAATGAAAAATGAAAAAGACCAAAAAAGGGATTCACTGGCCAGAAAATGTCACTCCAAATAGCTGTATGGTGTAGACCAGGCTGAATAGTGACGGTCAATTCTTCAGCCTTGCAAGCTGTTGAATGGTGTAATCCCAGCACAAGTTGCTATGGCTTCTGCCGTAGCATTGCTATCATCGCCTCCGGCGATGGGCGTCAAAGGTCAAAGGTGTGTGTATGTGTGTGTGTGTGTGTGTGTGTGTGTGTGTGTGTGTGTGTGTGTGTGTGTGTGTGTGTGTGTGTGTGTGTGTGTGTGTGCGTGTGTGTGGGGGGGGGTGTAATCTGCCCATTCAATGCAGCCTATGTAGCGAACGATTCTCCCGCCCGCAGGACCTCACCCGCCACCGAAGACAGAAACACTAGCTGTGTGTAGAACGGTCTCCTTTCAACTCAATTGCTCTCCTTGTTTCTTTTCCTTTCTCGCTGTTGTCTCCCGCTTCTGGGAGCGACGTGGCCATTTTGTGGCAGTTGTACATAGTAGTAGTAGTAGTAGTAGTAGTAGTAGTAGTAGTAGTAGTAGTAGTAGTAGTAGTAGTAGTAGTAGTAGTAGTAGTAGTAGTAGTAGTAGTAGTAGTAGTAGTAGTAGTAGTAGTAGTAGTAGTAGTAGTAGTAGTAGTAGTAGTGTGTGTGTGTGTGTGTGTGTGTGTGTGTGTGTGTGTGTGTGTGTGTGTGTGTGTGTGTGTGTGTGTGTGTGTGTGTGTGTGTGTGTGTGTGTGTGTGTGTGTGTGTGTGTGTGTGTGTGTGTGTGTGTGTGTGTGTGTGTGTGTGTGTGTGTGTGTGCACACGTCCGATAAGATTCCTGTAAGTCTCCAAGGGACACTTACTTGCCACCCTAAATCATTCATTCTTACACTGAAGTGTCCGTCCTCAGCATTCATTCTTCCACAGCATCGTCGTTACGTTCTGATCTGCCCTGTGTGTTGGCGGATAAAGGCCCATTAGCCGTGCGTCGCAAGGACCAGGAGACTTTCTATTCCGAGTATCCGGATTTGCATCTGGATTGGCTACTTACATTGAGTGCAATCCGACCCAGCCGTTATGAGCGTACTGAGTGCATACCAAACTTGCCTCATTTTGATTACCGGTGCTACTGTCTCTGTTAACCCATCCGCACACAAAGGCGCAGTCGTAAAAGTGTCTTAAGTGGCAGGAGAAGCAGTACGTTATAACGGAGGTACAAGTGCTCTGTATCCGCGGTAAAATAACTGGAAAGAGAGTAGACGGAGTCCCGAAACTCCCTCTCTCTCTCCCCCCTCTCTCTCTCTCTCTCTCTCTCTCTCTCTCTCTCTCTCTCTCTCTCTTTCTCTCTCTCTCTCTATCTCTCTCTCTCTATCTATCTATCTATCTATCTATCCATCTATATATCTATCTTTCGATCTATCTATCTAACTATCTATCTATCTATCTATCTATCTATCTATCTATCTACTCAATCTGCGGACAGAACTGTTTCGTCCTTTGTGGACTCGTCAGCGCAGCACAGAGGAAATGAGGCCGAACCTGATAGCAATGGAAATAAAAATTTCTATCTATCTATCTATCTATCCATCTATCTATCTATCTTTCTATCTATCTATCTATCTATCTAACTATCTAACTATCTTTCGATCTATCTAGGAGTTGAGCACTCTTATGTGGGGTAGTGCGTTTGCTGTTTGCATCTCGCAGAGCTCACTGACTTGTCAGTTTGAGCACTCTGGCAAGGTACGTTCGGGCGTGATTTAAATCTGGCTATGGAAATTTATTTTCATTGCTATCAGGTTCGGCCTCATTTTCCCTGCTGCGCTGATGAGTTCAGAAAGAACGAAACAGCATGCTGTCCGCAGATTGAGTATCTATCTCCCTATATATCTACACTAATCACACAGCAATGATACAGCCAAGCCTCTTCTCTTCTTCTGCCGCTATGCAGAGCTACACTCATCACTGATAGCATTATCATTACTGGTTCTGTGTACACTGGGCATCTAGCACTTCACGCAGCCTAAGGACAGGACAGTTCAAGCCAAGCTAGATTCATGTGCCTTCATGTGTACGGATACCAACACGTGGGTCCATTGTTCAATGATTAGGCGCGTGCCTATTTTGAGTTCCAATCTAAAATAATACAGTTTACAATAAACCAACAGAGAAGCAGGAGACGAAAAGTTGTTTGGGCCTTGATCGTAGAGATAGGTTAGGATACCTCTCACACACAGCATTGAGCTCCTCAGTCGAATACTA
This sequence comes from Sycon ciliatum, assembly GCF_964019385.1. NCBI lineage: Eukaryota > Metazoa > Porifera > Calcarea > Leucosolenida > Sycettidae > Sycon > Sycon ciliatum. The sequence continues at coordinate 7,683,119 of NC_088645.1, forward strand.
TCAAGTATGGCGCCTGTGACTGTGTGTACTAGCGAATGCAAATAAAAATACATTACACACACAAAAGGCACAATGGAGGTTTACAGGGTTGTCGCCTGTTGTAAACATCCATTGTGCCTTTTGTGTGTGTAATAGTGCTCCATATTATTGTGTCGAGCCCTCTCCGCTGGCAGAAGGAAGTTTTCCTCCTTGTACATACATTATTATACATGTGAATACATACATACATATACATACATAATTATACAATGTCATGTACATACATACATACATACATACATACATACATACATACATGTACATACATGTACATACATACATATGGCGCCTGTATGTGTGTGGTGGGAGGGGGGGGGGGGGGGCATTAGTCACAGGTGTTAGTCAGTGTGAGCAACAACCACTTGTCTCCATACCGGTGCTGCAGCGTGCAGGTAGTACTAGTAAGCCGCTGGCGTGATGCTGTATTGACCAATCGGCATCGCTGTGACGTGCATAACTCACAGCGGTGTGATTCGTCCGCAAGGCGTGTCTTACGAGTACTTTTCCCGAGAAGACCCATCAATGAACTCTCGTCGAGAGGGTACTGGAAGCCTTGACCCACATATGGCAAGTGATCAACCTTGGGTATAATTAGGCAGTTACCGTAGCTCTCCCTCTTTCTGGCCATGCAAACGTGCAACCTGTAACTGGCGATATACTCATAGGAATACGCATGTTCTTTCATATCAGTTGTTATCGAAATAGGACCAGCACATAACCGCTAACGTTATCTTAAACACGCGTCTTTCTTCCCAGCACCCCGGCCATTTCCAGCGGGAATGGCATTCAAATAGGCATGATTGCAGACATCGTGACATGCAGTGATGTGTACACCGTGACATGCAGTGGTCCACTCCGATTGAGGTAACAGTTCGGGAAGATTACTGGTATGTATGCGGCGGTGTTCGTCCGCGCCAAGCTAGCGAGAGGCAACCTATGGAGTGTATGACATAATAATGTATATCTCCACACAACAGCACCCTTCAATCCGCTGAGTATCGTCCAACACATTCTGTGCTACATACGCGCAAGCCCGCCTACCTTAGTTCGGTAGCTCACTCGTCCAGGCCAGCTTGGCTGGCTAACTAAGGATGGCCGCTGGGTATAAAAGGCGTCGCCTACTGCCATTCCGGAGCACATCACCTGCAACTAGCACTCCAAGTTGGTCCAAAGTCGTTTGAGGTTCGGACCAAACGTTGTTAATTTTCGCTTCATTCTCTTTCTCCAACCCCGGCCGACGCCATGAAGCTGTTACTCGCATTGTTGTTGGGTGTCATGAGTGCACGCTCAGTGCTGGCGGGGTGCCAAGACTGCATTGAACATGAGATCAGCTCACAAGCACGCTGCACCGAGGTCACACGAAAAAAGACCGGAGACTGCCGGTGGGAGGCTGGGCTGGATACCAACGTGGACTTCATTATCGAGGGCGGTGACATCGTGGCCTATCAGATTGAATGGTTCACAGCCGGTTGGTCAGGCTGGTATGTCACCGGTGTTAATGATATCGATTGGAAGTACAACCTCGCCACGACGAATTGTCCAGTGCCCCAGCTGAAGAACCACATGCGTCGCGTCTGGAGCTACTTCTCCGATCACACTCACCGCTTCATCATCTGCAGACATCGCAGTGACTACACGGGCACGCCTGCACCGTGTCCTGATCCCGTAAACTGTGACAGAACAGAAGGTGACGCGCCTGACAGCGGCAAGGATGCGCCACCTTTCTGAGCCCAGTCCAATTCCCATCATGACGTCATCGAGCACAGTGCAACCTCAACCATGCCATGGCGCCCCCTTCAAGGTACATTGTATTCAGTACTAATCACGCAGATAGCTGATCTCCTGCTTCGCTGACACGTACCTTCACATTGTAGTGCACAACAAGCAAGGACAAGGGTTGTTTAGCCAGTTCTATGACACCATGACGACACCTCCCTCAGGTTGCCTTCACCAACGTGGCTCTCCTTAGGCTTACTGGCCTTAGCAAGTACAATGTACATGTAGCTGCAACACAAAGTCGCGTGGTGGTGTTGGGTAATACGGGTATTCTCTCTGTTTTAGTTCATGCTATCTAGACCGTCTCTGTTGTTGTTGTTGTTTTTTTTAATCAATGCCAGCTTTGCTTTGCTTCGACAGTTTCTCTGACAATTAAGTTTTCTCTCTAGATTCTGATTGTTCTTTCTCTTCCCTACAATGTGGGACACTAGCGGGTATGTGCCGACACAAACCATTACTAGCAGGTACTAGTACTTCGTAGTATTTTACTACTCCCTTTAATTTTACTAGTGCCCAAAATAGCCAGCTTTATTGTACGCTTGTCTTCACCTGCATGAGCGCGATAGCCGCTCTTCGGTCAGTCTCGGTCCTCATCTTGACTAAGAGTGGTGTTGTTGGTTGCTGCCTGCTTCAAGTGCTTGTGTGTAGTCCGTCTACTCTTGGTTATGATTGTGTGTTGGAGAGAAGTTCATGTGGAGTACTGGCTACAAGACGCGTGTACATGACTGTACTCTTGATGTCAGTCATAGTTAGTAACACTGTCCCCATGAAACCGACGCCAGTTCCTAAACGGTAGGTCAGAGCCAGAACTACTCCCTGACCAGAGCCACCAGCCAAAGGACTAAATAATAATAATAATAATAATAGCACATTTCGCGTAGTAGAGCACTAAATAAAGAAATTCAGTGGGAGGAATTACCCCATCCGTTACCCTTGTGCCAGATCACACGTTCCCAAAAATAATTCCTTATTCCTTATTTAAGGCCAAGTAAAAAACCAAGTAAAAAAAAAAGCTAGATGATCGTCCCCGTCCGCCCCAGTTTTTGTCAGCGCCCCAAGAAATATTTTATTTTTTAAATCGTGAGTTTTTGCCGAAATCGTTGGTTTTTTACCGATCGCGGATGCAGGAAACATGTGCACGCTCCTGCACTCCAGGTGCTAAGAAATAATTCCGTGACACTCGGTACTTTTGCCTGGGATAGTCTAGCAATGCCTACTACGTAGTAGTACAAGAGACTTACGTTGAACTTGAATAGGTGAATGTTGAGCCAAGTGTGTGCATCATCTACACTGTCTCTACTGCAACTGCTCTTTGTTTAATACTTTCTTTACTATATGGACCACATACTACTAGTATATCACAACGTCAGTATCGATCTGCTGAAGAAAGAAAAAGAAAAAAAGAAAAAAAAAGAAAAAAAGAGAAAAAAAACCTTGATGTTGTTGTGTACACTGTGTGCATGAGAGGGTAAAAAGTAAAAAAATAAAAATAAAATCCTTCCGCCCTCCCCGATTTTTCCAAAAAAAAGGACGATCATCTAGTAATTTTTTTTACTCGGCCTAATATTATCTTTATTTGAGGGATGACCCAGAGGCAAGTAGCCTATCGAGGGGTTCTCCACTTGTGCGATATTGAATAGGTAGCATAACAGGGGGGGGGGGGGGTAGAATAAATAGCCAGACACATTTGGGTCGCATCATGGGAAAATAGTTCAAAAATACACCCAGTTCAAAGCAGGACTTGTGTGTGTCATCCCTGGTCTTACAGACAAACCCACTTCCATCTCATTATAAACGTGCACTCACACTGCTCAGAGTAGAACTCATCAAAACTGCACCCCCACCCAGAGTCCACACACACACATGACAGACCACACTGATACCAGCAGCCAGCAGTAGCAAGCATCCCACCACTCACTGCACACACAACCCAGAAAAGCGCTGAGGTGTGACTTTCAATAGTAGTAAAAAAAAAGCTATATCAACCAGTAAGCTAGCCTTGAAGTACAAAAAGTCATAACAGCAGCACATCCTGCACAGAACAGAGCAGCTACATGGCATGCCGTGCATACACACACACTTACTATACTGCAACGTTCATAAAAGAAGCCAAAATAGAGAGAGAGAGAGAGAGAGAGAGAGAGAGAGAGAGAGAGAGAGAGAGAGAGAGAGAGAGAGAGAGAGAGAGAGAGAGAAATATGGTCAGAACGCACATGAAACTCCTAAATTCAAATGCTAAGAAAGATGCGAATAAAAAACGCAGAACAATATGCCATGCAGTGCCGCTAGAAATGCTGCTCCCTCGCTGTCATGGGAATATTATTCTATCACTACATGATGTATGATGTATAAGTATTAGGTAGAGGTAAAAGAATAGAGGAAGAAACGAGGGAAATCCGAAGAGGAAAAAAGCGAATAAATAGAAAATGTGGCGAAGGGGAGTCTGGTCGCTTACGGCAATAGAGTTACTAACGTTAAAGCTATAACTAGGCAATCAGACTATGACATCATCAAAGAATAACATGCAGTCAAACGAGACATCATCAAAGAACAACATGCAGTCAAACGATGACATCATCATCAAAGAATAACTAAGCAATCAAACAATGACATCATCAAAGGATAACTATATGCAATCAAACAATGACATCATCAAAATCACTGTCAAGAAAGAGGGTGGTCCGTACGAGGTCGGTCACAGGCCACAACACACGAGCCTTATTTAGATCTGCGCGTAAACTTTACGTTACTCACTTGCACCATGACAGCATCATTCATCATCATCATCATCATCATCATCATTCATCATGTTTGCAAGGCCACCCAAAGATGCACGGTTCACTGGCTCAACATATGAGACAAGTGCTGGATTGTCGACACAAGCGTCGGCTTGGAACAAGCGTGGAAACTATAGGAAGTGAATAGAGTAGAGATGTGGAGGGTAGGGTGGGGCAAACTAGCGGTGGTGAATAAGTTAGTATAGGTCAAAGAGTCAAAGCAGATCAACAGCTGACAAGACGAGAGGGGGGGGGGGGGGGGGGGGGGGAGGGGAGGATAAGTAGAATAGGCACATCATTATATATGTGTGACAGTGCAACACCGGTGGTCTGATGCCTGCGAGGGCGACCAACCGGGGAGAGTAAAACGCGCACACACACACACGCACACACGACTAACACAAACACTTTCAATCCGGCCAACTGAAACAGACCGAGCCTATAGTAGACTATGTGTCGGCGAAAGACATGGCGAGCACTGTACGGGCATCGTTCATCAGCCGGTGCACACCCGCATGTTTCAAGGTGCGCGGAAACCAGGGCAAGACCAAACGGTACACATAACTTATGCGCAACGTGATCAGGGAGAGCGAACGGTGGTGACAAGATCCAACAGTACTAATGAACAAGCACACACACACACACATCACCTACAAATGCTATCATGTGGAGGCTGGGAACTAGAGGTTGATGATGGTGAGCAGTGGTGAAAGGAACGGGAAGCAGAAGCCGACAGCAACTGCTGCTACTACATCTACGACTACAGGATAACGCAGCACTTCTCCGTCGACCTGCCGCTTCCTGCAGCACAACACACCACACATTCATGCAAACACACACACGCACATGCGCCCGCACAAACACACCCACACACGCATGCACAGGCAACTCATGATTTAGGATGGGGTGAATTGACAATGATGCAATGCACCCGAGTCGTGCGCATGCTCGGTGAATATAATCAGAACAGACACTGCCTATGTCCACGCCTTTCAACCCCCCCCCTCTCTCTCTCTCTCTCTCTCTCTCTCTCTCTCTCTCTCTCTCTCTCTCTCTCTCTCTCTCTCTCTCTCTCTCTCTCTCTCTCTCTCTCTCTCTGTGTCTCTGTGTCTCTGTCTCTCTCTCTGTCTCTCTCTGTCTCTCTCTCAGTCTCTGTCGCTGTCTGTCTGTCTCTCTGTCTGTCGGTCTCTCTCTGTGTCTCCTCTTACCTGTTCTTGGTGCAGAACTTCCATTGGTGTTTCCTGCAGTAGAATTGCCTTCAGAACTGGCGCCAGTGGTGGTGGTGGCGTCAACGTCGCCATCAGGTACTGTTAGTGCAGCTACTGTTGGAAGACGAGTCAGTTCATCTGGGTTCTATAGCGCAATGGGCAAAGGCATCCCATGTGTACACGGACACACACATGCAGGCACGAACACAAACACACGAACACATATGGACACGCACACACACACATCAGGACAAACACACACATGTACACACACACACAAGGACAAAGATGCAAGGTTAATGGTCATGGTGGTCACAACATTGACAACACCGGGTCCACTGCATCATAACGCCGGGAACACAATTACATGTACAGCAAGCACCAAGGTAAGGCATAGTACAGACTGTGAACAAAGTACCTATCTTGATCAACATGGCAATGCGTGCACGTATCATAGATCTCCTATCATGGGCACCAGTCGTATGACGACGTCACATGCATGGCCTTACCGGCATGACACTTGCTTCATTGTATTCGGGTGGCACAACCATTTGCTCATCATCACCATCTGGACACAAACTGGCTGCACTCAGTGACTGCAGGTCTACAAAAGAAGATGTTACAACAACAACAACAACAACAACAACAACAACAACAACAACATCGTGAGAATAAAGATTTGAAACAGCAACAAGCAATGGGCACGGCAGCAACAATGTTATGACAAATACAAGTACAGTGGACAAGAAGTAGCAGTTGCAGTAGCAGTAGCAGCAGGAGCCACAGCGGCACCAGCAGAGGAAGCAGCAGCAATAGCAGCAGCAGCAGAAGCGGCAGCGGTAACAGCAGTGGCAACAGCAGCAGTAGCAGCAGCAGCAGCGGCAACAGCAGCAGCAACAGCAGCGGCAACAGCAGCAATAGCAGAAGCGGCAGCGGTAACAGCAGCAGCAGCGGCAACAGCAGCAGAGGAAGCAGCAGCAACAGCAGCAGCAGAAGCGGCAGCGGTAACAGCAGCAGCAGCGGCAACAGCAGTGGCAACAGAAGCAGCAGCAGCAGAGGAAGCAGCAGAGGAAGCAGCAGCAGCAGCAACAGCAGCAGCAGTGGCAACAGCAGCAGCAGTAGCAGCAGAGGAAGCAGAAGCAGCAACATGCATGACAATGAGAGCAATGGCAACAGTGATCACGGTGGAGCCATTTATACAGTCATGCAGCTTCCAACAAGACACTACTGCCAGGATTAGACAATTGGGTAGAAAGTAGGTTATAAGGAGAATTCTACCAAGGCCAGCATAGAACACAGTACAGGAAACGGTACCACGCGCTTTCAACACTGCAAACAGACACCAGTACACAGAGTGTGTTCGTGCACGCTCGACAGTGCAAACGTTCACAATGCTGTGCAAGCATCGTCGCCGTGATTGACTCGAACGATCAGATACAAAACAACATGCTCATTCGTTTTGAAAAAAAAGAGAAAAAAGCCCCCCCCCCCTACACACATCTCGTTGCTCTGAGCAAGGTGGTGAGAACGCACACACATAGTCACATACCTGATGCTCTGCTATGTGACCTGGCAAACAGGGGGAGCATGGTGGGGTTAGACTCGCGGTACGATTTCACAACCGCATCCAGGTGCTGGTGGAAATCATCCTGTAGCGGAGACAGTACACAGCACATCATTATGATCAGCATTGCACTTGCTAGCATCAGCCACATCAACAACTGAAGCAGAATCAAGGGCGGCAGTAGCAGCAACAGAAGCAAATGCGGCAGCAGCAGCAGCAGCAGCAGCAGCAGCAAGCAAGCAAGCAACACAGACCGTGATACAGCAATCCATATGAGAGAGAGGGAGTGAGTGAGTGAGAGAGAGAGAGGAGACAGAGAGAGAGACAGAAACAGAGCGACAGATAGATAGGTCTGCCGAAAATGAAGCATGCCGAGGATGGGCCCTGCCCGAAATTTCGGATAATTTTAATCTTTTCAGTGATTGGCGCAGCCCAGCGACCGTTCGGAGAGTTTTGTGAAGATGTATGGATACACAGTAAAACCTGTCAAGGCGACCACTCGGATAAGGCAACCACCTGTCCCAGAAGACCACTGAAATCAGGACCAATGGATGCTACTTCCAGTCAAATGACCCTGGATAAGGACACCACCTGACAACAGAGACCGCACTTTGAAGGTCCCTTGCGCAGTCGTATTAGACAGGTTCCACAGTAGTGGACGGCTACAGCGGAGTTTCGCGTATTGAAAAAGGACGTAATAAAAATATTCCGCTGTAGGGGTGACTCCACCGCACGTCGACATAGGGGCTACACACTTATGTACTCTTGGAGATATGGGGCACGAAGAGGTACAGTTAGACCTCGCTTATCCGGTCCTCGTTTATCCGGATCCCTCACCATCCGGAAGAAAATCGTTGGTTACCAATTTACAGCATATGCCATGCTTACATACAGTATGTGTGTTCGATTATCCGGTTCCCTCGCCTATCCGGATAATTTTCTGGAAAACGGATGTGTGCGGTTATGCGAGGTCTGACTGTACAAGGTGCTGGGCCTCCAGATCATACTGGTATGGTAATACCAAGAGTAGATAAACAAGAGTGTGTAACTCCGGATCTCTCCTGCACAATCTCCAGATACCCCCGCCCATGGCGGAATTTTTTGTTGACGTCACCTTTTTTCCGAAAAAAACGCACTTCTTGCCGCAGAGCAGTGTGAGAGCACGTGCTGGGCACCGACATTGTAATGTAAGCCCGGCCAAGTGCACGAGGCAAAACTTTCCAAAAGACTAGCAGCGCGTGGGTGGTCGAAAACTGACGAAAAGATTACGTCAACAAAAAATTCCGCCGTGGGCCAACCCATGATGTTACCCATCCGCGTGGATCCGGGAGTTGCACACTCTTGTTTTATCTACTCTTGGTAATATTGTAAAACAGGTTAATTTCGGTGTAACTTTAATTTCGGTAATTTCCGTAGAAATACCAGGCACCTGAATTTAGATTACACTTAAGTGGCACAATAGCATGAAGGGAATGTTGGTCACCTAATTCTAAGTTACACCGGAAACCCATCAGGTTCCTGACACCGAAATTTTCATACACCTAAAATTACATGTTTTACAGTACGTACATCTCCAGCCATCTGAAATATACCATCCATGATCTTCGTCACTTTCAAGTGCTCAATAATATCTTGCTCAACACCAGGTATAGCTTGCCTAGAAGCAAGAAAAAAAAGAGAGGAAAGAAGCAAGAACAGGCACGTATATCAAAATACAAACACACACACCTAATGTTACATGCGAAGATAGCCCCCTCCACACACACACAGTGACACACACACACAGAGAAAAGGGAGAGAGGGAGAGAGAGCGAGAGCGAGAGAGAGAGAGAGAGAGAGACACACACACACACACAGACGCACCTTGTGCTGAGAATATAGTTCTCCGACTGTTTCCGATTGCTGACGACGAAGCAGTTTGATCGCCCATGTTGATTTAACATGTAAGCGGCCTGCTCCTCACTGAGTGCTGGGAAAAACCAACTGATGAAACAAAGGACACACAAACGCACACGCGATACCACACACACATCGAATTCAGAATAGCTGTTCGAACACTGGGATTCCTGGTAGTCCTTCTTCAAGGTAGAGAGTTGTTCCACATGTACCACATGATCGTACAGGACAGGCGTGCTGGGTTCCAACTCCAGTCAATCCCTGACTCAATGGGTCACGTGATCGCAGCCATGTTGGGTTCCGACTCCAGTCAATCTCTGCCTCAATAGGTCACGTGACCGCAGCCACATTGGGTTCTAAATCCAGTCAATCCCTGCCTCAATGGGTCACGTGACCGCAGCCATGTTGGGTTCCGACTCCAGTCAATCTCTGCCTCAATGGGTCACGTGACCGCAGCCATGTTGGGTTCCGACTCCAGTCAATCTCTACCTCAATAGGTCACGTGACCACAGCCATGTTGGGTTTCAACTCCAGTCAATCCCATGTCGGTTCCGACACCAGTCAATCCCTGCATCAATGGGCAAGAGTACATGAAGCCCAGAGTGTACAGCTTCTGACTTTTCTGCATGGGTGTCTGTCATGGCCGAATTCCGCGACTACATCATACTTGGAGCAGATCTGAGGCGTGAAGTGGCGTAGTGCGTACACTGAGCTGCAGTTGTGCAGAAAGAGACCTGCTGGAATCCTGCTTGTACGCACTACATTGCTAAAATGATGTAATCACGGAATTTCGCCCTGGCAGCAACCCTTCAGAGCTGCACACTATGGGATTCATGTACTCTTGCAATGGGCAATATGATGTTGGCTATGTTGGTTCCACTGTTCATATGCCACGTTCACTTTCTACACAAAATGCAGTCTGTGACAACAGATGTGAACACCCCGCTCTACTCACTCATTCTGGTGGATAGTGTTGTGTAGAGCTGTGCCGCTTTCCAGCTGCTGCTGCTCGCTTCGGTCAGACATGAGCTCAAAGCCAGTCTCCACATCCCCAGTGAACATGGAACTGAAGTTAGACCACACGCCTGAACACACACACACACAGCACACAACACACAACACACAGACACACAGCACACAACACACAGGCACACAGCACACAACACACAGGCACATAGCACACAGCAATGGGACACAAATAGTTGTTGTTGAAATACATGTATAGTGGTGGTGGTCTGGGGAGAACAAGAGACAGAGAGAGAAGGGGGGGGGGGGGGAGAACAAGACAAAAGAGAGAGATAGAGATAGAGTCAGGCATCGAATGTGAAAAATCGTAAACGCCACCCAGAACTAAATGGCTGTTTTGGGTGACTCTACTCCGGCGAGCAGCAAGTCGATAGAGCCATCGCCTTATTCTCATTTGTACTTACGAGACTAAACACACACACACCCACGCACACACGTCTACGATCACATGGAAAGAGACAGCTGGCTGAGTGACCTGAAACGGGCGACCTAAAGGTAACGTACTCCTCGGACTGTTTTTGTCACTGACCCTGAAATCTAAATTTATTCGGCGTTTGCGCTCTGTATCTAAACCCTTCATCCGTACTCCTGGTCGGATGAAGTGCACTGGTACCCTGGGAAAACTACTCGCGTACCTCGTTTATTCGGGCAGTCCGGGACCGGGCACTGCCCCCAACTTTGTCCGTAACTCCGAATCACATACATTTTGATGGAGAGAGGCCATTGATATGGCATATGACGTGACTATCTCCACAAAAAGAGACAAGAGGGCTTTTTTCCTCCTAAAAAACCCGAATGAGCATGTTGTAGTTTTGTATTTTGATCGTTGGAGTCAGTCACGGCAACGATGCTTGCACAGGATTGTGAACGTTTGCACTGTTGAGCTTAAGCAAACACTGAAACCCGCCCACAGTATGCCCGTTAGACCGAAGTGCCCGTAATCTCGGGGCCCGGATAACTGAGGTATGAGTGTATTGTGACTTACGGCGATTGGCAAACATGGGGCAGTGCTTGTGAGGATTGAGATGCAGAAATCTTGCCGCACACTCAGACAAGGTTAAGAACTCTCCCTGGGAAGTAGAGAAAAGAAACAACCAGAGTCAAAGGATGACAGCCAAGATGCAAAGGAAAAAAAGCATGAGGGGAAGGGTGTGTGTGCGTGTGTGTGTGTGTGTGTGTGTGAGAGAGAGAGAGAGAGAGAGAGAGAGAGAGAGAGAGAGAGAGAGAGAGAGAGAGAGAGAGAGAGAGAGAGAGAGAGAGAGAGAGAGATAACAGTTAGAGGAGAGAGAGAGAGAGCACAAACAGACAGAGAGTGAGCCGAACAAGATAACATCGTAAAACAGCGCAGAATTGTGAATCGAGAGACAGCAGAGTGCAGTAAAATACAAAATGAAAAGTGACATTCCAGCCCCCCAGTGGGATGAATACAATTCACATCCCACCTGCATGTATATCCCACCAAACATACATGTACAGAACATGCATACCTGTCCACGCCACTGGAAAGACCCGCTCTCCGTCTTCTCAATACTCATGTTCTCCACGCTATCCACTGCACCATCACCAGTGACTCGCCTATACGAAACACAGATGCACAATGAAGAGCAGACAGAGCTAAAGCCGGACTCAATGAGAGAGGGAAAGACAACAACAACAACGACAAAGACAGATAGACAGAGAGAGAAAGAGAGTGAGTGAGAGAGAAGAGAGAGGCTGGTTGAATTAGTTCTAGGTCAAGAGCGAGATGATGGTGCTGGCCAGTATCTTACCGGCAGTACAAGGCATACATGTTCGGAGAGGATGTTCCTGTGATGACGAAAGATCCGTCGGAACCGCAAGCGCGCAACAGACTCTCGGCATCGTCTATTGACAAGGCTTCTTCCATCAGCCACCTACGAGAAACAATACCAAAGGAACACATACGCAGACCTTGAACCTTGGACACGCCTATTGCCGATGGCAATGATAGCCAAGGAGCTATCTGCGAGCTTTTGTACACACACACACACACACACACACACACACACACACACACACTCACACACACACACGTACACGTTTCAAAAGACCTGTCAATATAGTGAGAGGCATGCACTACAGACAAAAACCAGTTCCAGTCTGAGGAAAGGATGCTTTAAGCAGTGGTGCCTGCCAGTGCCTCCAGTCTCGCAAAGCTAAACGCATTGTCACAAATACTGTGAGAGGTACAGTACCGTGTTGTACACATCCAGGAGGCTAGAAGGTAGGATATTAGCCAGCACAGCATTTAACTACCCGGTACTCCTGGGTTCCTAACTAACCCAGGGTAGAAAGCGGCAGCAGCATTGTCAGCAGCACCATCAGCAATATCAACAGCAGCCTCAGCAGTATCAACTCAACAGCAGCAGCAGCAGTATCAACATCAGCCACAGTAGCAGCATCGGGAGCAGCAGCAATAGGAACAGCAGCTGCGCAGGGAGCAGCAGAAGCAGCACCAGCAGCTGCGCCGGGAGCAGCAGAAGCAGCAGCCGCGGCAGCAGCAGCATTAGCCACGGTCTGGGAACACTGCATATTACAACTAGAATAGCACACTAAATTTCCTCTAACATTTTTCAAAAGCCCAAGGCTCAACAAGGGATAATACCATGTACAGGAACAAGCTCAGATACACACGCACACATACATGTACAGGGAATTCGCAGCGACTCCACTAACCGGCTTTCGTGCAGGACAGCCGCTGCCCGATGCTCCTCCGTTTCCGGAGTGATAATAAGCGATGGTGCCTTGACCGTACTGGCCACATTCTGTCCTCTGGTCAGCTCATCTCCATCAACAGTGAGCACAGCTGCAAGATCAGAAGCAGTAAGAATAACAGCATGGATTGTAGCAGCACCAAACACAATAGCAACAGCAACGACTCAAACGAGTACACATCAGATAGGGGTCATGGCCAATAGAACGAACACAACACCGGATAGTCTGCGGTATCCGAAATTTAGAGACAGGCAGATACGACACACACACACACACACACACACACACACCACACCACACCGCACACAGAATCTGGGGAGGGAAGAGAGACTTCAGAATATAGCTAAGCATCACCAGAAAAGAAAGAAGAGAAAGCAGTTTGGGAAGCAGTGCGGCTGTGACCACCTACCTGATGAAGACTGGCCACCGGTGGTCATGTTATCACGCTGAGGAAGGTTTTGAACTCCTCCGACGACATTGCAACGCTCAATTGCATCCTCATAGCCAGGGGGTAAACTTGGCAAATGCTACAGCAGACACACACGCACACATACATACATACACACACGCACACATACATACACACACATACACACAACACGAAAGCAGAGAGAACAAACTAAAACAAACAACTAAGCAAAGTTCAACTAAAATTTGAAACGCTGAATTGAAATTTATGCTGAAAATTTTTTTGTGAAAAGTAGTGATTGAGTGTGAGCCAGTGTTGCGCACAAGCCAATTTTTACTTACGAAGCTGCGTGAGGCGTCCTGCAAGATTTTTTAAGCAAAGTTCACATGGAGAAAAGCATACTAATATGGTGTGCTCGGAAACACCACATTACTACAGTGAAACCTGTCTAAGACAACCGCTCAAGGGACCTTCAAAGCGTGGTCTCTGTTACCAGGTAGTCAGTGAAACCTGTCTAAGACAACCGCTCAAGGGACCTTCAAAGTGTGGTCTCTGTTACCAGGTAGTCAGTGAAACCTGTCTAAGACAACCGCTCAAGGGACCTTCAAAGTGCGGTCTTTGTTACCAGGTAGTCAGTGAAACCTGTCTAAGACAACCGCTCAAGGGACCTTCAAAGTGTGGTCTTTGTTACCAGGTAGTCAGTGAAACCTGTCTAAGACAACAGCTCAAGGGACCTTCAAAGTGTGGTCTCTGTTACCAGGTAGTCAGTGAAACCTGTCTAAGACAACCACTCAAGGGACCTTCAAAGTGCGGTCTTTGTTACCAAGTAGTCAGTGAAACCTGTCTAAGACAACCGCTCAAGGGACCTTCAAAGTGTGGTCTCTGTTACCAGGTAGTCAGTGAAACCTGTCTAAGACAACCGCTCGAGGGACCTTCAAAGTGCAGTCTCTGTTACCAGGTAGTCAATGAAACCTGTCTAAGACAACCGCTCAAGGGACTTTCAAAGTGCGGTCTCTGTTACCAGGTAGTCAGTGAAACCTGTCTAAGACAACCGCTCAAGGGACCTTCAAAGTGTGGTCTCTGTTACCAGGTAGTCAGTGAAACCTGTCTAAGACAACCGCTCAAGGGACCTTCAAAGTGTGGTCTCTGTTACCAGGTAGTCAGTGAAACCTGTCTAAGACAACCACTCAAGGGACCTTCAAAGTGTGGTCTCTGTTACCAGGTAGTCAGTGAAACCTGTCTAAGACAACCGCTCAAGGGACCTTCAAAGTGTGGTCTCTGTTACCAGGTAGTCAGTGAAACCTGTCTAAGACAACCACTCAAGGGACCTTCAAAGTGTGGTCTCTGTTACCAGGTAGTCAGTGAAACCTGTCTAAGACAACCGCTCAAGGGACTTTCAAAGTGTGGTCTCTGTTACCAGGTAGTCTCAAAGCGATTGTGACTGAGCCGCAATTCAACAGTACACACCCGGCGACAGTACACATTCCTCAGCCAGCGCGAGGTGGACACACACACACACTCCAAGCTATTCTCTGACAGGCAATGCTCCATGCTCACACAGGCACAAGATGCCAGAGCACTGTGCACTTCAAGTTAATAGCGGATAAACTGCTTCCCGTGGGGTACATCCAATCGGAGTTATACTGTAACTACAACATGGTCACGGGCCCCCAGGGAATTTCTACATGCACCCGGAAACCCAACCAAATTCATGTTCATTGGAATAACCAAGACAGGTTAGATGATGTCATCACCACAGGTCGGAGGATGTCCTTCTGAGCAGGACTGACAGCAGCTATATATGGCCTGCCACCGTCACCACCAACATCAACACCAGTCACTTGATAGAGGCAGGGTTGTAAAAGCACAGCTGATAGCCATGCATCACCCAGGCCAGATGGTGATACAGCACTCTACAGCCAATGCATGTTATGCTAACGTACAGCCCTCCCAACACTCCAGTACTGCCATAACTAAAGTGACAGTCTGTTCACGACTGTGGCCACAATACACACCCTCGAGGGCGGCCAGCGCAAAGACCAAGAGTGTCCATGCCTTGGTCACACACATACACATACACACACACACACACTGCACACACACACACACACACACACACACACACACACACACACACACACACACACACACACACACACACACACACACACACTCTCACATCACATACACACACATACACACCATTGGACCATTGGACGCCCATCGCCAGAGGCGATGATAGCGATGCTACAGCAGAAGCCATAGCAGCTTGTGCTGGGATTGCACCATTCAACAGCTTGCAAGGCTGAAGAATTGACCGCCACTATTCAGCCTGGTCTACACCACACAGCTATGAAGTGGCTTTTTCTGGCCAGTGAATCCCTACTTTTAGGTCTTTATATTTTTTTGTTCCCGCACACACATCACACCACATACTCCGGCATGCACTGGCTGTTGGTAACCACCCAGGAGAATGAACGAAAAGTTAAGAAGAGTCTGAGAAAGAGAAGAAAGATGTGTGTGACCATAATCGCCGGGAATTGAACCCGCAACCTATCGATTGGAAATCGCTGCACATACCACTGCACCATATGGGACACATACACACACACGCACACATACACACGCACACACACGCACGCATACACACACCAGCTCTCACGCAAAGGGCTGCATCGCACACCAGAATACCTGGCTGGCTATGGTTACCAGCTGGCTCAGTTTCTTCCACTGTTGACACGGTGAGGAGTGTAGCGGGGCTCTAAACACGTATACACCGAAGCACATGCAATGTGCAGGTGAAAGTATGAACATTGGAAGTGCACACCTGCGAAGTACACCTGTAGACGTGCAGTGGCATTTCCACCGGGACTATTTCAACAGCCAGACGGAGAAATTCCCGACAAGAAGATACTAAAAACACTCCTGACAAACGTGCTCTATTTCTTGCGCAAGCATCCTGTTTACAACTACCCACATGGCTACATTCCAAACTACAGAGAGAGAGAGAGAGAGAGAGAGAGAGAGAGAGAGAGAGAGAGAGAGAGAGAGAGAGAGAGAGAGAGAGAGAGAGAGAGAGTGAGGAGGAGGAAGAGGAGAGGGAGGAAAGATAGATAGATAGAGGGCCCAGAGAGGGTGCAGCCAATTTCTTATTCAGTTGCCGCCTCAGTGGCTCACCCATACGGGGTTTGGAGGCGTTCATTTGTAAAGCGTAGGCGGATAGCAGACGAACAGGGTGCATGGTACGCCCTGTACTTTGCCAATAGCATTCACGCGCCGGGTGCCGTTTGCACGCCCAGTACTGCGGGATGGGAGACGTGCCTGGTGCCCGTATACCAAAAACGGATGTGATGATGTCATAGGCTCTGATTATGGTGCGCGTGCATGATGTCCACAAGAACCCATCAAATATTTGTCAACGGCTGAACTGCCATTTCATATTGGCCTGCGCTAAGTCAGTTAACTGCGTCATCGACTTGGTGAAAACAAATCATGTACATCTGCTGGGCAGAATTCCTGCCTGAATGCCTGACTCGTGAGAAGCAGGACTCAAACCCCAAGTACAGTACTGTACAACTACACACTGGATGCCGATTCTAGCACATTTTCAGTGGAGCAGCAAAGTGCCCGGTGGCCAAAACGCCCGTGCTGCTGCAAGTCTACTGAATTTCTACTGAACTCATTACACTCAATAACCGCAATCGCAACAGTTTAAGGTTGGTAGTCGTCAGCACAGGCATGGATCTGGCGCTCGTGACGGCGCAGAACGCACAGATACTGGCCGGCCCATTCACTAAGAAAAAGAAAATAAAAAAAAAGAAAACGTAAAACTGTTTCCTGGCCACATGGCCGTGTATGGACTGCAGTGGGTGCAGGCACGTACAATTACTGATGTATTGCTCATGTTCGGACATGACAAATATGTCGGCTGAAATCAGGAATGCTTCAATGTGAAGTACAAGAGTACTACTTGAAAGTACATCAGCTCCTATGATCCTGCATACCGCCACAGGTGGCTTTCCAGCAGGAGCAAGAGTACAGAGTGCAAGTCACGAGTGCTCAGACACCTAGTCACCTACACTACAGCATTCTCACAACATTGTATACATATATACAGTCGTGTAACCAACTACTTACTGGCTTTCAATGATCTAATGACAGCTGATGCTCTCCCTAAGAAGAGTACTGGTAGAAGTAAGCTATACTTATAGCCTAGAACTCAGCAGCTGGTCAAAGCCAGTGGTATTTTTCTGTTGTTTTACGTTTAGGAAACCATCCTCCGCAACTCTCTTGCTCGCTATCCACTACTACTCCAGTCCAGTCCAGCTGAGCATACTGATTCAAACACTAAAATGACTTGTACTGCTAGTACTAGTACTACTGCTAGCAACCAAGAGCGGAGTGACACTTCATGCGGGAAAATAATCCCCGTCACGTTTCCTGAAACGAGCAGCAAGCAGTAGATAAAGCACAAAGAGGAAAGGAAACTACTTCACAACTACATTGAACTGCACAACGCCCGCCTGTTCGAACTGTACCGGCGGTCCCAAAGAGGGATTTTCGGCATTGCCGTGATTGCGTACTGCACAACCAGGACCATATGCTCACCGAACCAAAGCCGGACATTTGCCCAGAACAAACCCGCGATTATTACAGCTCAAACAAATACTTCACTCGCCCAATACACGAACATGACATTACAGAACTGCTGATTATCTACCCAATACGAATCACAGCAAAAGTCTTGAGAAAGTTTTGGGTGCTCAAACAAAGAAAGTTTGAAACTAACCTCTACAGAGTGCATTGTTTAGAGCAACAAACGCAACTGGTAGAAAATATCACCAGCATACAAATGATGCTTACATGTGGATCTGTCATTATACTAGCCTAACTAGGTCTACTCACCGACACATCAGGAACACCAGCCATCCAACCACCAGTTCTCGAAAATCCCAGTGGAGAACACTACAGCACAAGGTCACCGCGTAGATCTACTCCTGGTTCAGCAAAACAGCTACGTCGATATGCGATGGCAGAAGAATAGAGATCACAGTGGATTCCACCTACTACCAGTACTTGTAAATGGGACAGACAGCACCAGGGCTGTTGAACCAGAATGATAAAGCCAAGGACAATGTGTCGTCGGGTTGCGTTGGCAAAGATCCTTCAGTAATTTATATTGCCAGTATGAAGTACGGGATTATGCCTGGACGGCTACTCATTGAATCTCCTCGACAGCTCACTGAAGACTGAAGTGCAATTTCTACATTGTATTCGAAGAGCAACTGACTTCTCCGCCACCACTTCCTCGTAGCAGCCAAGGCAGTGGAAGCATCCGCAACTCTTGGACCGCTTGTCAACTGCCCAAAAAAAAGCTTCAGAACATGGGGCAGTCTGCGCTTTTCGTGCGAAGTCTCGCTGGCTCCTTCACCCCTTCAAATCAGCGCACTCCATCTCTACACTGCACTGAATACTATGGAGTATGGTCTACACAGCTGAGCTGAGTCTACCTGTACATGATTATTGTCATGATTGTGTGTGTGAGTGTGTGTGTGTGTGTAGCTGTACGAGTGCGTCTAGACGTCTGTGTGTGACTGATACATGTATGAGCACAGTTCTACAGTTGTAGCACTGGCCACTGCACTACAGTCTACGTCTTGAAGAGAGAAACTTTGCGCGAGAAACTAGTTACTTTCGCAACTTTGGAGTTTGGATGCAAAACTTGCAGGGAACGCGAGTGCGAAATGAACTTTCGTGGGAAATAAATTCCGTGAGATCGCGAAACTTCGTTCGAATTTCCGTATCACCATTGTCATGACGACTACTAAAAAAATGGCGTGGGAGCTGAGCTCGGCTGGCTATCACGAGCCACAGCAGGCTACTTGTGCTTGTTGTTGAATGGTGGTCAAGAAGGAGAAAGCTGAACGCTGAATAACGCTGAAAGAAAAGATGCCGTCTGCTGCTGCCAAGCCCTCCAACGGTGCTGGTGTCGAGGTCCAGGAAGGATTCCCTGCTCAATGTCTAGCCGTAGCTGACAGGAAGGTGCGAAATCTGGAGAAGCGACGTGGCAAATTGTTGCAGCTTCAGGATGACGAGAAAAATGGAAAAGTTCTCAACGAGGAGCAACGAGGAGCTATCTCCCATTTGGAGGAAGTTGAGCAAATGTTGGAATTATCCAGGGACGTTCAAAAGCAATACAAGCAGCTTGCCGACCAGTACGAGAAGACGGCGCGTCGCTCCGTTCGCCTTGAAAAGGCAGCCAAACGAGAAGCAGACGTCTCCATGCTCTGCAAGCTCGTTCGCCTGCTGTCCGTGCTGGATGGTGTGAGTCCTGAATCGCGCGACGACTTTATCGAGGGAAAGAACGGTGCGTGCAAGCTTAGTGAGGAGGAACTGAACAGTTTGGACGCCTTTTACAACTTGTCCAAGCCCGCACGTGCAGGTGAATGCGAGGAGACTTTCTCTACAGCTATCTCAGGCAGTGGTGAACACCTGATGTTGCTCCTGGAACGCAGTACTAAGGAAGTTGCTGGAACCACGTACGACAAGCTCTTTGCCATTACGGAGCGCATTGAGAAGAGTGACTACCTGTTTTCGAGCAAGGATGAGTTGACAGGTGAGACCGAGGAGGCAGGTTCCGATGAGGTGGAGTATGCCGCCGCCGCCGAGGAACAGACCGACTCTGCACTTTGCGCACCAGCACCGGCTGATGAGGTGGTGGCAGTGGTGGACGAGCCTGTAGCTGCTGCAGCAGCAGTTGCCTCTCCCGCTGTTGCTGTCAGCAAACCACCCACCATTGACTTCTTACACGAGTCGACCGTAAAGCCACAAGGCGGCAGACGGGCTGCAAGCCCGTCTTCTCCTGCCGTCGCTGCTGCTGCTGACACCACAACCCGCACGTTCAGCAGTGACTCGACGTCATCGGGAGAGGCTCAGCCAGCCGCCGCCACTGAGGCCGCAGCAGGCGGTGCAGCAGCTGCGTCGCCAAGCTCTTCTGGCGACGCTTGGTCGTCGACGGATTCGTCACGCCAACAGCGCAATCGCAACCGCAGCGGCAACCCTGAACAGCGCGGCGGCCGAGGCGGTCGCGGTGGACGTGGTGGTCGCGGCGGATTTAACCGCGACGGCGGCAGCAACGAGGGAGGATTCTACCGCGGCGGCAACAACGACCGTCGCGGCGGCGGCTACGGCGGTGGCTTCAACCAGCGCGGAGGACGCGGTGGTCGCGGCGGAAACCGTGGCGGCGGCGGCAGCGGTGGTCGCGGCGGCAACCGAGGTGGTGGCCGTGGTGGCGGCTCCAGCTCCAGTGGCAGTGAATACCAGTCCGGCGGCTTCTAAGCTCTTTTCAGCAGCAAGGGCGGCATAGGCAATCTCCGTTTCGCCCGTAAATGGTCTACAGTTGCAATCAGTACCACGTGTTCGAGTGCCTATGTCGAGTGTGGTATTGTTGCTTTGGAGGGCAACGCAGCAGCAGCGGCAAAACTCCTTTCTAAGACAGCGTGACGACGTTCACTAAAAACAACAACAACAACACCACCAGCGACAACCATCTCCAAAGTTAGCCATCATGCAACATCTACATCTCTTTTTTATACTCTTTTTCGCCCGTTTCTGCTTGTATCTCACTGTCACTACTACTCTCTAATTCCCCCTACACCAGTGTAGATAACCCGTCAAACCTCCCTGGTGCCTATTGTAAGCGAAGAGTAGGATCCAGGCCAGGGCGGCGCCTCTTTCTGCGCATTGTCTCCACCGGCAATCGTGTGAGGACATTGCTTGAGGCCAGTCTTTTTTGATTTTGTGTTTTAGCTGTGTTCTTCCTGTGCTTTTTTGTTTCTGTTTTTTTTTTGTTAACGGTGTTCTCCTTTCTTTTCTCAGGCCTAGCTGTGTGCAGCAGGTAATTCGTCTTCCTTGGTTTTTGAGACCGTACATATGGTCCTATCGCTTGTTTCCGGCAATTACCCTGCAGCCTATGGCTTGGCATTGTTTTTGTACTGCCACAGACCTCGCCTTCGTTCCATTTTTCTACCGGGCGCTGTCGGTTTTTTCCGGCGTGCGTGTGTGTGAGCGAGAGAGAAGACAGGAGCTTGTATAATAGTGGTGATGCCGGCCAACCGCTATTTTGAACTTGTTCTCCTTCCTGCCTTGCTGTGTGTGTGCTGTGCCCGGGCTTTTTCGTGTACACGTGGCTATTTTCGTACTGTATGTTTTGTCCTGTGTTTGTCCTGTGTTAACTCTGCCTACTGAAAACTGCGTGCAGGTTATTTCTTTTGCCTCTGCTTTTCTGATAACTTTTGTCACTTGTTTGTTTTTGTCTGTTGTTTCGTGCTGTTGCATTTAACTCTTGTTTGAAGCTGGCTTTACAGCTAATAACCGTGTCCTGACTCGTGCTGCGATGAAGCATGTGTGTGTATGTGTGTGTTGAAAGATGCAATCCCAGCCCAGATTTTTTTTCTACACCATCACCTACAATAGGCTGACATGCAGGTATGGTTCTTGTGTATGTGTGAGTGTGTGTATGTATGTGTGAGCGGTGTGTGAGTGTGTATTATAATATGTGTGAGCGGTGTGTATGGCACATGGTGTAAAGAGACGTTCCCACTTCTGCTTTGTCTGATACCGCTATCATCCTGACTGTGGATGGGTGTTCAAGATGAGGTGTGTGTGTGTACATGTGTGTGTGTGTGTATGTGTGTGTGCATGTGCAGCCCGCTGCTTTCGGACTGTGCAAGGCCGTGGTCGTCACCGGTGCTCGAGGACTGGCCCGCGCCCGACTGCCCAGCAGCGTAATTCGTTCAGTCATGTATGCGTGTGTTCTCGCCTGTTCCGTTTGCTCCACCATCTCCGGCGTCATCAGGCTGCGTGCTCCATCTTCCTCTCTGATGCCCCTCTGGGGCCCACGTGACCCCTGTGGCAGTGGCAGGACAGGACAGGTATGTGCATGTGTGTGTGTGTGTGTGTGTGTGTGTTCAAATCCACCCTAGTTTGGGGATTTCAGGGGGTGTCGGCCGTTGGGTGGTTCAATGGCCAATTGAGTCATCTTTCCAAGATTCCTTTTGAGTCTCTCTCCCCTATCCCGGGGAGACCCACGTGACCAGTTTTGGCAGTGAGCAAGTACAAGTGTGTGTTTGTGTGTGTGTGTGTGTGTATGTGTTTGTGTACATGTACATCTGCATCACTCCATCAGTGTTTGTGGGATTCTGAGTCTATTTCCCATGTTTGCTCGTCGACCCCCCCCCCCCCCCCCCACACACACACAACCCCTACATACTAGAGAGGTTCCGGGGTACGATTTTCCGTGCCAAAATCTGTATGGGCGCTACGGATTTTTTCCAGGCGTGCTCCATACGATTTTTCGGCACGAGAATCCGTGTAGACTGGCTTTCATATGAACCATGCTTCGTATGGAGATTTTGCGTCATCGGGTGCAGAAAGATTTTTCGCGTACAAATTTGGTACGAGAAACATCGATTTTTCGCGGGAAGTTTTGATTTCGGTACAAATTTTCAAAATATAAAGGCATAGCGCGGGAATGTGACGTGTTTGCGATCGTAACCTAGGCAATGACGGCAAACACATAAGTTCCGTACCCCGGAACTTTTCACTGCTCGAAAACGACGTATAAAAAATCCGTAGAGCCTCCACGGATTTTGGCACGAAAAATCGTACTCCGGAACCTCCCTACTAGGGCCAGTAGGGGAAGTAATAATTATAGTATGCATGCATGTATGTACATGTACATGCCTTAGCTTTACATGCGAGAAGTCACTGTTTTTGGGCGGAAGCGAGAGATACTTTTTTCCCTCTTGCATATTTATTAAAACATGTGAAAGCATGTGCGTATGATTATTGATAATTATTATGGATGTCCACCGAACCATAACAAATGCGTATGGCCGGTAGCCCTTTCCCAAAGGTGCTCGGCCCTTTTTGGCCCTTTTGGAAAAGCCCGTTTCTTTCGCCCTTTATTGCGTTTTTTGATGAATATCGCCTTTTTTGAGCTTATTAAAAAGTGCTAAAAACTGTTTGCTCATGCATGCGATCACAGTTTCCGAGTGCTGGATGGGCCTTGAAAGTTGGCACGCCGCTTTTTTGGGGGCAACAAGTAAGTTGGTGAAGCTTGTACACGGTGGTTTTTTTAAACTTTACTTCCTGTTTTGCCTTTCGTGGACCCATAAATGGAAGAGTGCGTATTGATTTCTCAGCTTGGGTTAATATCTGAACATGAATCATGGCTATGCTTCACTGAAAAAAGAGCACTGTTTGCCTGTTTTGACTGAAAAAGAGCACTTTTCAGCATATTTTGAGGGACGCGAAAAGCACTAAGTGCGAATTAAAAGAGCACCTTTGGGAAAGGGCTAATGGCCGGGCCCTTTATGAGTGCAAGCAGAGGCCAGCTTTTCTTGTATTTTCTTGTTTGCCTTACTGCTGGTACTGTCTGCATGGACATTCCCACCCGACTTGTGTGAAATGTGATTCTGCATGGCATCAACTGTACATGATCAATGGCAGTGTTCCAACTGTAACTGCCCGGTGATTGTTTTTGTTCATGTCTTTATAGGCAATTACCACATGTGCTTGCACTATTTGCAAGAGTAAGGAGGTTATAATTATACTGTTACAGTCATGTACATGTACATGTACATGTACTTGTACTTGGGTTTACACTTACAGCTGTTGTTCGGACCCGAGAGTAGTACTGTACTTCCTGGTTTGGACTGATCCACATGTACGGACGTTTCACGTTGGGAAATGACAGTGGGTGTGTGTGTGTGTGTGTGTGCGTGCGTGTGTGTGTGTGTGTGATTCTGCCGTAGCATTGCTATCATCGCCTCAGGCGATGGGCATCAAAAGGTGTGTGTGTGTGTGTGTCACAGTGCATGTGTGTGTGTATGCATGTGTGTGTGACGAAAGTGCTCCGTGAACAGTTGTCATTGACATTGTGTACATTTACTGTTTTTGTCACACAGAACAACAAGGTGCAAGGCTGGTGTACATGTACATGTATGTGTACATTGAAGAACATTGCCATGGTAACATGGTCACTGTTCAAGTGTTGTTGGTTTTTTGTTTAGAACATCAACCCCCTCGTTTACGAGCAAAAACCAACTGATACAGCTTGTGTTGATGTTTAGCAAAAGAGGAACAGAAGAAAACTGAGCCAAAATGTACTGTGCTGGGAAACACGCCCCAGGGCAGCTGACATGGTCAAGGAAAGAAAGGACATATTTATGTAGTATACATGTACGTATTAGATAAAACTTGTATTGTAGAAACCTGCTTTTTACTTTGCCAGCATATTAATTATTATAAGGTGGTGGAGCACCGTGTTCGGAAGTAGTGCGTGTTTCCGAATACGGTGTTCCACCACGTTGTATTATGCTGTCAGACTAAAAAGCGAGTTTTTTGTTTTTGTTTTTTTACTAAGGCCACAGCTTCCAATCATGACATGCAAAGCAGCGGTGCAGCATCGCAGCCGTGAATCGTGGACGTGGTGACGGGGTCTGATGTGCTCCACCGACCTATGGTCTCGGCTTTACTGCACAGCAAACGCGTCGAAAGAAAACGGGGAGTTAAGGGGGGAATGACCCTTCGCGCACGCCATACTGGACCGTACATGTCCGAAAGAACACAACTTCCGTTTCCTTCAATATTTCTTGAAGAAATTTTCACCATGTCTTGATGGAATAACATACAACAGATCAATGGCACTCTGAATGAAAATAAACTAAAGACAGTTGGAAGATTTGACAACAAAAGGATAATTATCGCACAACGGACAAAAGCTAAACGGTGCGCAATTTTATCAGAATGTAGTTCATCAGAATCATCTCTTTCAGCCCTAGATATTTAGATTACAGGTACACGCAGTGCGTTTGCCTAATATCCCACAGTCCTAAACATCAGTGGTCTCGGTTTTACTGCACAGCAAACGCGTCGAAAGAAAACGGGGAGTTAATAATTATCGGGAGATGGGGGGGGAGGGAGAAGGAGAGAGAGAGAGAGAGAGAGAGAGAGAGAGAGAGAGAGAGAAAGAGAGAGAGAGAGAGAGAGAGAGAGAGAGAGAGAAAGACAGAGAGAGAAAGACAGAGAGAGAGAGAGAAAGACAGAGAGAGAGAGAGAAAGACAGAGAGAGAGAGAGATGGGAGATAGAAGAGTGTATAGTATACTTATACAGTAAAAATTATAGTGCGATACACATGGAAGTTAGCCGACAGGGCCGACACCATCGCAAATTGCCAGCCCAAAGGCAAAGAGACAAGAACGTGACCCCCGAAGACGAAGGTCGACAGGGGACGACAGCCGGGAAAACTGCGTGCATCCGCACCCAGGACATGACGTTGCTGGAGGACTTGTCCCACTTGGATCATTGGTCCTTTTTGGAGGCTAGCCACATAGCGAGTCGCTGACGCGGCTGTTGATACGCAGAGTAGTACTCCGTGTGTAGTGCAGTGCACCATCTGTTCAGCAGACAAGCGGGGTGAAGGACGCTCTCAGCTCCTCTGCGGCCGCCTTGTACTTTCTCTTCTTGCTAGCCTAGAGGCAGCAAGAAGAGGCAGCACTGTTGGACAAGGCGTTCCATGAAAGGGTTGAGCGCACGTACATGTAACTGGGTGAGGCAGCATCCACGATGCTGCATACGGTTATCGAAGTACGCCACCCTATCTCCCTCCTAACCTCCGCGGACCAGCCCATCAGTCTGCAGTGTGGGACGGTTGTTGCCATCCTGCATCGGTACCATCACGGGCTCGACAATCATGGAGCCACACCACCCCAGGCAACGTCTGCCAGCCGGGCATCGAAGTCACGGACATAGTTGTACCCGCGCTTGAGGAGCCCACCCTTGATTAATACAGTCCAGCCCATGCTGTAGGGAGAAAGCAGCTCCGCAGCCATCGCAATGCAACGGGAGGTCATTCAGCTCCATGTCATACGGGTCATCCTAATACAGTTATTATTATTATTATTATTATACCCTTCCTGCCCCAGAGGAAGCACAGTCAACCAGCCGGACGCGTTGCCGGCAACGATGCGGTTGATGGTCCGCTGTTGGTGAGGCGGAAGTGCAGCGTGGAGGACTCGACTACGTTCCAACAGATCTTGCTCGATGTCCAACACCACACTACATCGAAACAATCACCACCAAATTTCGCCAACGCGTGGTACTACTTGCCCACATGTCGAGCCGCCTAACGCCGGAAGTTACAAACCGGCTTTATACTGGTTATGTCCGACCCACCATTGAATACGCCTCGCCACTGTGGCAGTTCCAACTGTCCGCATCCCAAGCGGCGGTGCTTGAGCGTCTGCAGGCCAGATTGGCACGAGTCGTCTTGAGACAGTACGGTGTGTTTCCCTCCGCTACTGAACCGAAGGCATCTCTGTTCGCGCACCTGCAATGGCCCAGTCTGGCATGGCGGCGACACATCCAGTGCCTCCGGGAGCTCCATCACCTGGTCCACCACCAGACCACTGCCCTTATGGAGCTGGGCTATAGTCTCTCCACCAGCTCGCGGCGCCCTCTCCAACTGACTTGTACCGCCTGCCAGGGCGAACAGCTACTCGCGTGCCACCTTCCTCTTTGTTACCGCTGCCACCTGGAATTCTCTCCCCACTGACATTAGAACCACCCAAAATAGTCATTGCTTTGTGTCTCGTGTCCGTACCATCTTTGCCAACACCCGCTTCGAACCCGCTGGTTTCATTCCTTCCAGAGTTTCTATAACATAGGAAAGAATGGTATGGCTGATTTCTACAGTATGCATTTGTTATAACCCTTCCTCTTCTCCATCTATATGTTATAATTTTGCAGATATATTCCCAGTAAGCCATGAACGGAGACCTCGGCCTTTGGGGAATCCATAAATAAAATTTATAAAAAAACTAGTACTGAGCAAGCTAGGGGATAATACATGCCGGATAGTGTCCCGCATGGGGGTGCACTGATCAGACCCGTTGCCTTCCAACACACGCTACAGTTACGTCCACTAGCACGAGACGGATCTCGTATACGCAGACTGTGCTGGCTGGGGGTACGCCTTTGCTGCCTTGGCAAGACAGTTGACACCGTCGCCCAACCCCTCACTCTGCTACGCACGAAGGACGAGACTCCCCCTGGATCACCAACGTAGCTAACCAGGAAGCGACCAGAGGTTGCGACTTGCACATTGAGATTGCAGAAGATTGTCTTTGTTTGTTTGTTTGTATTTATTTTGATTCGCAAATTCAAACGGGCATAGAACCCAATAACATGAAAGCGAATATGAAAATTATAATGAGAATGAGAATTAAAATGCTTAGATCTTCAGCGTAGAGTCAGCGGTACATCAGAGGGAGATCGGGTACAACAGAAAGAGAACAGAAAAAACAGAATATGTCGCTGTCTGTCTTGTTGGCCTGTGGCCAATGAGAGAAAAATAATTACAGGCACGGGGATCAGATACAGAGAGATCAAAGTTTACCTGCTTGCTGAAGCAGTAGCGATGGCAATAGGAAGTTTATCACAATAGGCTGGGCGCAATGGCGCTATAGATGTGCTGAGCAATGTGAGCAAGTACATACGAAAGAGATGACAAGTGGTAGGATGTTTGCTTTGAAATCTCGTCTGGGGTTGATTTGCCGGAGGCTGAGTGGAATGCCATTAAAGAGATCAAGAGAAGCATAAATGTGGGAGTCTCTTAGCTGGTTTGCACGTGTTGTGGGTAGCTCAAAGGTTCGGGGGAACCTGAGCGTGCGAATGGGTTGTATTCGGGGT
>NC_088645.1:7711501-7736501 GCF_964019385.1 Sycon ciliatum
CTATTTTGTATCGCAGATCAAACGGGCAATGACGCCCAATATTATGATGGCGATAAAGTAACGGCCAAAAGCCAACTGTGGAGTCTGTGGCATAACAACGACAGCACGTGTACGTGTCAAGGTCGCCTGGAGAGCGCAGTTTTGGAGTGGTGGCTGATGGAGGAAGACACTGTCATGGCGATATTACAAACACGTACAGTGTATGTACATTGTACAGTCGTCCCTTTATAATCCAGCACCCACGATAAACCAGCACAATTTTCAGTAGCCAAAATGTCCTCTTCATGCACATTGCAGCAGTATATCAGATTTTGTTAATCCAGCACCCTCCCTAATCCAGCAGATTTTCCGTGGCACAAATGGTGCCGGATTATAGAGGGACCACTATACATGTGTACAGTGGAACCTGTGTGTAAGGACACCTGTACCTGGCGATTGAGGACACTCAGGGAGTTCCATACAATCACGTACATGTACATGTAGGTCTATGCAACTCCCTCAGAACACCGTAATTAGTATGAAAGCTCACAGACAGTGGAGTCGGTGTGAAAAGTCACGAATCTAAAGGACCGTGACTTTTCAGTGGGACTAGAGTAGAATACACAAACCAGGGAGCTCTACAAAATAACGTTAGCAATACACTGATGTACATGTACATGTACATGGCACAATGTACATGTACATGTAGGAGGGCTCCCCGAATCAGCAGCCTAATGCCATTGTAAGTTCTACTCAACACGACTGATCACACAGCATGGGGCGGCTGTGTTCCCAAAATAAGTGAAAGAAAACGGACAAAACAAATACATGTATTATTGAATACAAAACAAGAACATGATAAGCAACAAACGCACAGGAGGGAAGCGAGAAATGGCAACTAATCTCGAGAGAAGGGGGCTTCCGACACTGCCTGTAAGTGTAAGAATAAGACTTACAGGTAGGTACCCGGGGCTGCGGAAGTACAATCATGTACATGTACATGTACATGTACATGAGTGTACTTCTGACGAAGTTCTGTTTACAACAGTGCGCGTGGCCATCGGCTCATCGGTAGGGGCCCTAGGGACCGGCGGGTTCTGCTCGAAAAGGTGGCAGATTCTGCTAAAAAAGCAGTGAAATTGGCAGAACCATACAAACCTTATGGCGGGCAATTCCTCGAATTCTGCTCCATTTCTTTATCCACATACCAAACATGCATGAAACTTGCCAGAAAAGTACCGAATTCTGCCAATTTTTCTGCCGGCAGAATCCGCCGGATCGTGGACCCTACTCATCGGTAGCTCGTGATCGCACAGACCAAAAATAAGCTTCGATGTGCCCGCGCATGTGGTCATTTATTAGAACTCATCGGCATCTGGAGATCTTGACCATCGGTGGCAGGTGCTCAGGTGTGACTGACAAAGAGGGCTTTCCTCAAGCGTGAGAAGTTAGTTCAACTACAGTAAAACCTGCGACTAACGACCACCCCTTGTGACCAGAGAAAGCGGTCTTTAGTGGCAGGTGCTCCTTAGTTAGAGGTTTGCACCGCACAACCTTAATGTGAATGTGAGACCGTCCGTGCCTGGAGAAGTGGTCTGTAGTACCAGGCTGGTCGCTAGTCACGGTGGTCTTTAGTTACAGGTTTTACTGTAGTACCAGGCTGGTCGCTAGTCACGGTGGTCTTTAGTTACAGGTCTTACTGTACATGTACTGCATGCTGCGGGGGCCTACACTACAGTACATGTAGCCAATACATGTACATGTACTCCCATACCACATTGCCATTGGTGCTCCGTGGAAAGCTGGGCTCCCGCGGATTGTACTCACGAAATTATGGTACATGTTAGGCACTAGGCATATGCGGATAATGCCGGCAGAAAAATTGGCAGAATTACTGTGCAGGCTATGGATATTGCTCTAATAATTAAAACAATTGAGGTATAGTTGATGTTTGGTCATGTTGGAAGGAGTGGTGGAGCTACGGGAGATATGAGCTGATTACTCGCAGGGTGAGGGGAACATCGGTTGGACGAGTATGACGATTACGAAGACAGTTCCTGAACATGATAATTTTCAAAGGTAACTCAAACTAATTTGGCAATGAAATTTTTTTAACGAAAGAAGTCAACTAAAGAATAGAAGAAGACAGCAAGAAGTACTGTTTTCTCTTTTCCATGTTGATCTCTAGTATGCATGGATACCTTGATATGGGGATACCCATGTGTTACGTTGTACTTATGACCACTTGCAAGTACGAAAAAGGCACAATTTCCGAACTTTGAGGCTCCAAAAGTACAACAAAGTGAATATTGTATCCCCGCGTGCCAAAGCATAATATGAGCGTACATTGTATATGTGTGTGTATGATGTGCCCTGTAGCTCACTTACATGTATACATGTACACGTAGTCGTAAATCATGTCCATGATGCCTTTCCTCTGCGCAGGTCCACCGCACTATTGTTTTTAAGATTAACATATTTATTACTTCTGCATATGCATTACATACTATGATCACGCTGGCTCCATCCCTTATTTCCTAAGCTACATGTACATATACATGTACCCTCCCCCCCCCCCCCCCCCCGCGGTAGGGAGGGCCCAAATATGCTCAAAATATTCGCATACAGGTCGTCCCCCGTTAATACGAGTCCGGTTAGTACATAAACCCCGTTAGTACATAAGAAATCTCAAGTCCCGGACGAAACGTGGTCACTTCCATACAAATTTTGTCGGTTAGTACATAATTCGTTAGTACATAAACCCCGTTAGTACATAACATTTCTCCGTACCCGCATGTCATCTACCTCAATAGTACATAATTTGTTGGTCTTTTGGCCTTCCAGTGGAGGCACATCGTGTTCTAGTTTTTACTTGTGGACGCAATTAATACATAACATTTGTCAAGTCCCAGAGATTATGTATTAACGAGGGACGACCTGTATTATGCTTTTCGCATATTGGGCACTTGCTTCAAAATATGCTTCGAAATCACACAAAAGCAGAAAAATATGCTCGAGATATGCTCGAAATATGCTCGAAATATGAACTCATATCAGTGATAATTATGCGAATTCTTTGCTCCTTGTAGCAAAATATGCTACATTTGGTACAATATGCTAGATTTGCTACTTTATGCGACCTTGAGTCGCGGACACTCTCTTCTCGGGTCAAATTTTCGCCCCGTGTTTGGATGAGCATTTTTCCTTCCGGGCTAAGTTTGGAAGTGTTCCCTGACCGAGCGTGCCGTGGTAAGTTTCCTTGGCCATTTCTGCAATCTGCCCTATAATTATGCGAATTCTTGGCTCCTTGTAACAAAATATGCTACATTTGGTACAATATGCTAGATTTGCTACTTTATGCGACCTTGTGTCAAAAGGACAAAATATGCGAAAATACAGTCAACTTCGCCAATAACGACATTCGGCGGGGCAACAGAAAAGTGTCCTTATTCACGAAGTGTCCTTATAACCGAAGTCCCATTTGAATGTATGTGAACCCATATTTTGTATAGTATGACATGCATATCAAAATCAAGCTCTTTTCTTGCTCTATGTCAATGTGTACTTTATTTTCATATTGCAGTTGAAAGGAACTAAAAATTCAATATGCAAGGGAAATCAATTGAAAAATATGCCTTTTTGAGCCATCTACAGGGCCAGAGACATGTACATGTATGATGATTTCTGTACAATCATGTACAACTACATGTACATTGTATACATATAGGTGTGCTGGTAAATCCAACAATTTTGAAGCCAACATAAAAAAGGAAGAAAAAGCCCCCCTTGGCTGCATTTTCTTGCATGTGTGCCTTTATAATAATAATATCCATCACCATAGGTTCTGGTACTTCTGCATGACAGGTACATGTACTTGACTGACAGGTACTTGAAATAGCTGTCAAAAGCCCAGAAAGTCGTTATTCAAGCAGTGAATATGACCTGGGGGCACTAAAAGCATGTCGCTATACGCGAATTGTCGTTATTCAGATAGTCGTTATATCCGAAGTTAAATGTATACAGTTAGATGGGACTTTGCTCTGGGCATGGAAATTCGGTCGTTATTCGCGAATTGTCGTTATATCCGAAGTCGTTATTAGCGAAGTTGACTGTATGCGCAAGCATATTCGGGCCCTCCCTACCCCGCGCCCCGAGGTGCGTCTGCCCAGTGTTGACTCCGAGACCCACGGACCACGGTCGGACGAGCTGTCCAGGCCTCACCACCACTGCCGTTTCTGTGCTGCCTTCTCGACACAGTCATATGTATGTACATGTACACTGTATATCATGTGCACATTCACATGTCTGAAGGTTTGTGGTTTTTCAATATAAAAAATAAAAAATGAGGATTTTGCGAGCATAATGCGAGAATCCATGAAAGCATAATTCCATGATCTCGCGAGCATAATCCGCCGGAGCCTAGTACATGTACATGATTGTATTATGCTTTCATGGCTGCTGGCATGATGCTCACAAAATCCTCATACATGTACATGTACATGTATTATGCTTTGGGATCCGGGGATACGTATTCACTTTGTTGTACAATCATGTACATGTACATTGTACATGTACATGTACATGTACATGAGTGTCCCCATACCAAGTTGTCCATGCATGCAACGTTATTTGAAAAGAAAAAAACATTACTTCTTCTATTCATTAGTTTACATGTACTTCTTTTGTAATCAATTTTTTCATTGCCAACAAGTCAACCTCACCCTGCGAATAATCAGCCCCTCTTTCCCTCAGCTCCACCTCCATCATGACTAGGATTAATTAACTGTGCCTCCTAAGTCAACTCTTACTTAGTCTTAGAGTAATACTAGATCAAGTGCATACACCGGTATCGATGTTTGCAATGATACATGTATTTGTCGATAAGATTATAGCCTGCATAGTCATGGCTGGTAAACTCAAAATGCCATGGCTTCGTATCATGCATAATGTCCATGTACATGTACATGTACTTGTACTTGTACATGTACATGTACGTGGAGTTTTGCGGACTACCCGTCGATGTCTCGTCCGCCCCGAAATGCCTGAAAAAAAAGGCTGATTCACTCGATCTTCTCAGTGCTACATGTATGGTATCAAGAGTACATACATGTACATGTAAAAGGGTTATGTACTCTTGATGGTACAGTATGATCGGTATCAGCTTGGGAAAGAACTTTGAAGAATACGAGTTCGACGTTAGTAAAACGGTGATTCCTGAAGAGTGTTGTACGAAAACGTGTTCGAATCCTCTCTTTTTTCCATCGCTTTTTCTCCTTACTCCGGATACATGTACAATGTACTTTTGAAGTATTTCTCCTGTCCTCCTTATTGCCATTGCGCATGGACTCTTGTCGAGCTAGTCTTGATGTTATCCGTAGTTTGTCCAACGCTGGCACTGACTGTATTAGGATTGTACTGTATAGGACTTAGTGGAGTGAGAAGGTGCAACAGACTGTCAGAGCACAATAGACAATACGCTGACATTCGCATGTACTGTACATGTACCTGGTAGTTACTCTTGCTGTTACTGTTACCACTGATAATACCAGGCCAGGGGCAGGGAGTCGTATAATATAAACCGATGACTCCCTGCTGTGCGCAGTGTCTTGTAAGTTGTAGTTGTACACTTGCCCTGTGCCCTGTGCTAGGACTGGAGAATGTAACATACCCGTCACACGATCGTCACACATACTATTCGTACAGACCCAGTGCACGGCGTGTGCTGCGCCGATATCAAAAATAATGTTCCACTTGCTCACACCGCAAGCCGCAAGAAGGCAGATACTCACCCCTGGTCACCGTTGCTTTCCTGCCTTTCGCATACCTCGCGGCACTGGAGCGCTAGCGGCCGTGACTCCGCTACTCTCTTCCCGCTCCAAACACGAACGGAAGGCCAATACAAGGTCACCATCCTTCCAAATGCTTGTACAGTATTGCCACTATTGGTATCGCTCTGCACTTACATTTTTACATGTACGTGACTTAGAATGGGACCTACCGCCCTGCCTGCCAACCGGCTTGCCCCTCCTCCTGATCAGGTGCGAACATCACACGATGAAAAGTCTGTCTTTTGGCAGCTGCTTGTCAAATTCGCAGGCAGCCCACCGTCATCACTCGGAGATCAGTTGTTTTGCAGGCAGCCCACCGTCATCACTCGGAGATCAGTTGTTTTGCAGGCTTGTTGCAAGTACTAATACAATCTGTGGTAGTTACAACCTCTACCTTTACTTGGGAAAAGTAGTTCTACACCGGCTACTGTTGTATTGTATACTGCCAGTACAGTAGTAGTACTGGGCCATGCCAGGGCTTACTACTACTGTATAAGTATGCCGTACATGGTGTGGACTCGATCGCAGGTTGAGATCATCTCCACTTTGGCACTTATTATGATACTCTACCCAGTACATGTACTCCAGTATCATCGACTACAATTGTCATGTACACCTTCATTTTGCTGTTGCTTTATGCCTTCCTTTTTGATGGTTTCTGTTGCTAATTATTTGGATTGAAATAAAAACGATTCGCGCACCCAGTTTGGCCTGCCAATGAGTACATAAGTTAACCCCGGGGTTATGTTTAAGTTTAGCCTCTTGCAGTCTCGGTACAACGACGTTACGTGTCAGCACAGAACTCGCCAACAGGTAATTAGTTCGTAAATGGCCAGGGGTATTTACAACTCATGGTTTTTCAACTTTTTTTACAACTGACACAAGCTATGGCAAACCAAGACGAGTGCAAAGACAGATCCAAGCCCGAGGCTTGGACACTGTGAGGGCCATGCATCTTGCCTCAGCAGATCTACGTCGATGTCGTGGCCAGAAGTAAAGGCCGCTAGCAGGCGATAGAATACAGCTGAAGCGCGCGCAACACATGCCAGACCTTTCTTGCCCTTGGCCTTGACAGTGCCAAGCCGCATGCCAGGCGCACAGCGCAGTGAACTCGACAACTGAAAAACCCGAACACTAGGAAAAGTGCTTTGTAGTACACGCTAGACGAGGACCCATTTGCCTTCTAGGTCTAGCCAAGGCCGGCGCGATGTATGCTGTACACACGTACATGTATACGCTCCAGTGGGATTTTTAGCGCACCCTGCTGATTTCGCTTCCTCTTGCTAACACAGTAACAGTATCACATCAGTCGCCCCCTGCACAGACTGTGTCACTTGCATCGGTGCAGGATGCAAAGTCTTTTTCTCAGAGCCTCAGCTGCAGACGTAAAATTTAGCGGGGAAGGCTTTTCTTCGCCTTCCAGGTGATTTACAGTCCTTCATTCATCGCTCATCTAGGACAAGTCATTCGGGGCAGAGGGTACCGAAGCACACGCTTGTGCTAGTGGAGGCGCTAGCTATGGAGGAGGTACGAATGTATGTGATTCTTTTCCAATAATTTTCTGGTGTGTGCTAGTGAAAGCTGGTCACCGTCTGTTTTCAAGTGTTTTTCTATTCGCGAGTGGCTACTAAATTTGCTTTTGCCATGGACCTAACTACTTGAGCGGCCAGGCTCATTGCCTCGCGCGTATAGTATCAGAGATTTGTGTGGTATGATTGTCACCACCATGCCTTGTGGTGGTCATGGTGTGTTTTGGGGTGCGTTTTTCTGTCGCATGTCTAACGGGCACTCACGATCGCGCACACACATACGCACAAACGCACGCGTGCACACCCATTCACACACAATAATTTTACTTGCAGGAAGTGGCCAAGCTGCTGGGCATTGTCACATCGCGCTGCCCGTGCCATTGCCTGGCGGAGTACGAGAGGCAGCGGCGCAATCGACCGCTAGAAGTGGACGGGCGAGTTCAGCAGCATGACAAATCACCGGACACGGAGGTAGGACCGTGTGAATCAACAACAATTAAGGTGGAACGCTCCCCACAGAAATTTCTATAGGATTCTTTTCTAGTTTTTTTTGCATTGGAAAGATAATTATTGGTGGTTTGGGATCAATAAAAATTGATGGGGGTTGTATTTGTCGATTTTTGTACTGATTGACGAAACTGTTGACGATCACCTCCACCATTACACTGCCCTCTTTAGCCGACTAGACCCTCCTGCACACAATCATCACCACTGCGAGGACACTTCCGTAGACGATATTGATAACTCCTTCAGACAGCTGTTTCGCGAATACATAGCTCATCAGTGAAGGTAGATTCACACATACAATGTTGAATGATAAAATATAAGACCACACTGCTATTGGGGTTTTTCCACATACAAAACTGGCATAGCTGAGGTAATAACGCGGGAAAAGGAAAGTATGAGGTAGTGTTGACGCGCATGGGACATGCATGCAGCGTCAGAAATTCGGCGTGGAAAATCAATCACTATGACTATCGATGCAGAAATAACGTGCCAGAATCAGTGTACTGTGTAGCTAGTGAGAGTCTGTGTATTGCACTTGTCCGAGCGCCATGAAGGCCTGCAAACTCACCTCACGATACTACGATGGTCAAATTAACGGTGCTATAATGGGGTAGATGGCGTGGCAAAAAAATCTTTGGAGGAGGCTTGCAATCTGGGTGGAGGAGGCAATCTGGATGCGGCTTGTACTCCAGTGCGGCGTATACCGTAAAGTACCGCCGGAGTGCTCCGTCTCGCGAGAGCGCCCCACCTTCGTTTTACAGCCATTGGAAGAGAATCGTAAGGCAGAGTGCAACTAAGTTTTGTACAGTGTGAGAACTTTAGTGTACTAATGTCAAACGTGACATGTTCTTATGTAGAGCTGGCATCCCCTCGAAGGTAAACTGGGTACGGATTGCCTGCACAACGTGCATTGTTTGTACAAGGTACGTGTCGTATGACCTACAGACAGGAAACCACCTCCACAAGACGACCACGAAAGGACGAGATGGTTGGGTGCTCTGGCGGTACTTCACGGTACTCCAGTGCGGCTTATACTAATACTCCGGAATTATGGTACTCCATACTCCATACTCCATACCCCATACCCCATACCCCATACCCCATACCCCATACCCCATACCCCATACCCCATACTCCATACTCCATACCCCATACTCCATACCCCATACCCCATACTCCATACTCCATACCCCATACCCCATACTCCATACCCCATACCCCATACTCCATACCCCATACCCCATACCCCATACTCCATACTCCATACCCCATACTCCATACCCCATACCCCATACTCCATACTCCATACCCCATACCCCATACTCCATACCCCATACCCCATACTCCATACCCCATACCCCATACCCCATACTCCATACCCCATACTCCATACTCCATACCCCATACTCCATACCCCATACCCCATACCCATACTCCATACCCCATACCAAGGCCGTCACAGCCGGGGCGGCTGGGGCGGCTGAGGCCGCCCCACTTTTTCGGCCGTTTTTTTTTTTTTTTTTTTTTTTTTGGAGCACATTACAACCAGGGAGTAGTACTACTCCCTGGTTACAACAAAGCACAATGCATGATCGCAGCTTAGCGCAAACGTGACAAATTTTTGTCCCCGATCGTGGTTTGTTGCAGAAAAAAGTCTTTCATTGTAGTTACACTGAAATGGCACCAAATGCCTGGAAATGCTTGCAATTGGCTTCAATTTTTGAATTTTTTCCCGGGGAGGGTAATGTTTGTCCCCGATCGTGGCGTCTTCTTCGTTTGTTGCAGAATCAAAAAGACTTTCATTGTAGTTACCGTACACTGAAATGGCACCAAATACCTGGAAATGCTTGCAATTGGCTTCAATTTTTGAAATTTTCTTGGGGGAGGACCACCGGACCCCCCTTCCATGGCCGCCCCACCTCCAAAGTCGGTGCGACGGGCCTGCATACCCCATACCCCATGCCCCATACTCCATACTCCATACCCCATACTCCATACCCCATATCCCATACTCCATACCGCCGTTTCCAACATACGCTGTTGCTTTGCCTTCTATTTTCCTTTGCTCTGCTCACACACACACACACACACGCATGTATGCACATACACACACACATACACATTCATACACACACACACACACACACACACACACACACTTGTAGCCAAGGCATGTGCAGACATTGTTTCTCGTGCCCTACGCGGAGGAGGCCGACGCTGACTGGCAGACAGCGAATGGTGATGGTGCGGCGTCGCACAGTAGTTGTCATGCCTATGATGTCAGTGCGTATCAGGTGGTCACAGCGGATGCAAGCTGCAACGGCACGCAGCCGTGCACTGCATCCTATGCGGAGATCGAAGCAGCTGGACTGTCTCAGTGAGTACTGTTGGTGTTGTTTTCTTGTAAACCACCCGATGTTCGCATCACTAATTTTTTTGCAACAGAACCAATGAGTTGACGACGGCAAATGTTGGATCATTGTGGTCACACACATACTCCCACTGTTGAAGTTTAATTTCACGATGGCTACTATTCGCGTTATGCTCTTCTCGCAAAATTAGCAAACAATAATACGCCGCAAACATTAGCCAGTTTACAGTACATCTTTTTGCAACGGAGAGAAATTGATGACACGCGGAATGCTATTTCACACGCCGTGTGCTCGAGGTCTTTCATGCTTGGAAGCCTAAAACGACTGGTCTTCAAAGACAGGGTGTATGTTGATTTGATGCGGCCGTAGTTTTAACTTTCAAGGCCAATTCCAACCATCTGTACCCGAGAGGTTGCTTTTCCCAAGTCTGTTTCAATAGCCACATTGCCACATTGTCTTTTCACCTGTGTGCTGGCAGTGCCGTCCACGAATCCCTAGAGGAACAACTTACGACGCTTGATTCTCTCCGCAAGAACGGCGATCCACTTTGCTTGCACCTCCGTCAAGATCTCGGTGGTAAGTAGTCCCCCTTGTCCTCGCTCCCTTGCACCTACCCCCCCCCCCCCCCTGAATAGAACTCTCCCTTGCATTCTGTGTTTGATCCTGGCGTCTCTGACCCTCACTTGAGCTGATTTCCAACGCGTTTATGCAACTTGCGTCCATGTACGGCGTTACAGGCTTGCCTTTGCACTCTCTGTGTGCTCCGTCTGACTCTCAGGGCGCGCTGTATGCCGCGTTGTGCCCGGAGTGGCGAGCGCGGCGCAAACCGGTCGGCCGGATTTGCTTGTAAGTGCCATCCACAACGTATGCATGAACTGCAGTGGTCTACACCATAGAATGCAACACCACACTGTAGCATATTGTCCTGTCTAGACGCTAGCTTGAGATGCACGCCAGGCGTTCCGGATTGCTGTTATGCAGAACTGGTTGTTTTTCGCTGCTGTCGGCAAACATTGACATCACACATTTCCCCACTGTAAGAGCCCATTTTCCCTGTTTGGTATTTCTAATGATTTTTGCCTGAAGATTGCATGAGCGAGAAACTCAAGCTACAGGAACACAGCCTTGTTCCACTTTGTTTGTAACACGTTTGACTACAAGCTTCAGCTGGTCCCCCTTTAAGGGGGGGGGGGGGGGTGCATGGACGCATATGTGTAGGAAAGCTGGTGCATGTCATCATGGTCATAATATGCATGCTAACCCTAGGTCGAACATTTGTTTTTGGGGAGGGGGTGCACCTGCCCCCCCCCCCCCCCCCCCCCGTGCCCCATGCGGGCTACACGCCTGAGCTTTAAGAATGCCAGTGAATGTTTCCGCTTTGGGCTTTCGCTCTGTGTTCGTACATAGATCTTGGAAGTGTTCAGTACATCCCCTGAGTCTGACATCCAGAGTTGTTCCCCGCTGCCAACCATTCCCGGCGCACTGTTGCAAGTTACCAGCACCGCCATAGGCAATCTGGAGCGGCAGCAGAGGCTGCACGATGAAGCGAACCGCTGGAAGATTCTGCTGTCCGTACAGGGTATGTAGCAAAACTGCTGTGATTTCTCGTCTGCTCACCACCGTGGTTACTTGAATCTCTGAAGCATGTGCAGGAAATAGCTTAGCATGTACAGTCAACTTTGCGTATAACGACACTCGGTGGGGCATCAGAAAAGTGTCCTTATTCGAGAAGTGTCGTTATATCCGAAGTCTCATTATATGTATTACAGTTAGATGGGACTTTGCTCTGGGCATGGAAATTCTGTCGTTATTCGCGAATTGTCGTTACATCCGCAGTCGTTATTAGCGAATTCGACTGTAGTTAACACAAAGCATCACATTGACTGCTCTGGACTGACAATACGACCAGTACATGGTCGTCCTGTTGTAGGAACGTTGGTGAAGCTTTCCATATAAGCCAAGGCGATTGTGCAAAGAGAAACCACAAAGGGTTTTAAGAGTAGGGGTGGTTAGGGAATGTGTCTTCCCAGCGCTACCTTCATTATTCTCTATGTCGTCAGACTTCTCCTCTCCGGATAACAAACTATTGTTATGATGTTGTGTAGTTTGTAACCTTTTCTCTGTGGCGATGGTATACCCATCGCGATATTCATACGTTATTTGTGGATGCATTCGAATCTTGTGTCCAGACACGGAGGAAGATGCGAGCGGCAAGCTGTCCAAGCTTTGTCAGTCGTGCCTAAGGCTGGCCCAGGCTAACGGTGTTGTGCTGACGTGGTGCTGTGCGGGGGCTAGCGACAATGCCAAGGTCTTGTATCAGGTAAGATTGCACGGCCGTGCAACCTGTGTAAGACGACCCGGCTCGGGGGGACTTTCGAAAAGCGATCTCTGTTACCATGTGGTCTTCTTATCAAGTGTCATTGTTCATCATTGCCTAGAAGCTGTGGCATCATTCACGGTCCACAGCAAGAAGGCAGCAATGCCTGTACATATGGTGAAGTAAAATATATTATAGATAACATAACATTTGACTGGAAATAGCATGTCTTGGTGCTGGGTTCAGTGGTCTTCTAGGACAGGTGGTCGCTTTATCCCAGTGGTCACCTTGACAGGTTTATCCCAGTGGTCACATTGACAGGTTTATCCCAGTGGTCACATTGACAGGTTTATCCCAGTGGTCACCTTGACAGGTTTATCCCAGTGGTCGCCTTGACAGGTTTATCCCAGTGGTCACATTGACAGGTTTATCCCAGTGGTCACCTTGACAGGTTTATCCCAGTGGTCGCCTTGACAGGTTTATCCCAGTGGTCACATTGACAGGTTTATCCCAGTGGTCACATTGACAGGTTTATCCCAGTGGTCACATTGACAGGTTTATCCCAGTGGTCACATTGACAGGTTTTACTGTACTTGCTTCAAGGTGACCCTCCGTCGGAGGTGTGTTGTCTAGGATTTTCCTCGTAAAGAATATGTAATTGCACCGCTGGCCGTATTGTGAAGCGTGAGCTCAGTTATCACCTCACTCTACACCGGTACATGTGTGTGTGTGTGCGTGTGTGTGTGTATGTGTGTGTGTGTGTCACTGTGTGTGTGTGTCACTGTGTGTATGTGTGTGTGTGTGTGTGTGTGTGTGTATGTGTGTGTGTGTGTCACTGTGTGTGTGTGTCACTGTGTGTATGTGTGTGTGTGTGTGTGTGTGTGTGTGTGTGTGTGTGTGTGTGTGTGTGTGTGTGTGTGTGTGTGTGTATGTCCACTTGTATAATACTTCTGCACAGGCTACATTGGACACAGGGAGCAGTAGGCATCTGGCGGAAACTGATGCGACGTGTGATGATGAGTGTAAGTTTGACACGAATACATTATAGGATTTTTTCTAGACCTGGAGCCCTGGACCCCAAGGCTGGACAAATACCTGCGGTTCTAACTTAAAATGCTTGGTTAGAAAAGCCATCGTCTTCTGAGCTGGGAAGTTGAGGTCTGGACAGCATTAGGGAATTTCGCTCAACAAGACTTCATGCTTGAATTGCAAAATAATCAGCTAATGAAGAGACCTGTTTTTCCGTGCATTTCCGTGTTTCTCCATTTCTCTTTTTCTCGTCCCATATTTCTGTGTAGTTGTAAATGTGGCGTACACATATTCACTGTTGAATAAGTGTGCTTTTGTGTCTACCTTTCACCCATCATGTTCTCCTTTCTGTTTGTGTTTGTTGTTGTTGTTGTTGTTGTTGTTGTTGTTGTTGTTGTTGTTGT
This sequence comes from Sycon ciliatum, assembly GCF_964019385.1. NCBI lineage: Eukaryota > Metazoa > Porifera > Calcarea > Leucosolenida > Sycettidae > Sycon > Sycon ciliatum. Next base: position 7,725,467 of record NC_088645.1, read on the forward strand.
TGTTGTTGTTGTTGTTGTTGTTGTTGTTGTTGTTGTTGTTGTTGTTGTTGTCGTCGTCGTCGTCGTTGCTGTCCGTTACGTCCTTGTATCGATGCATCCGTTTGTTTGTGTGCATACAGCAGCAGCAGGAGTGTGCAAGGTGACTGTTCTCGGACCTGCAGTAGCACAGGGGCAGTTTCAACTTCGTCTTGTCAAGAACCCGGGGTGAGTGGAGCAGTATCAGTGTGTCCAGACAGGCAGACAGACGGATATGTGTGTGTGCGCTCGTGCTTGCTCACGCGCGTGCGTGTGTATGTGTGTGTGTTTCTGTGTGTGCACGTACTCGCCGATCATACGTTTGTTAAACATGAAGCAATTCCACCTCCACCGAACCCGCTCTCTGGCCGAACGATGTCGCTGGCCCTGTGAGAAGTTTGTTGAACATGGCGGAGTAAAAATTCCGCCTTGGATGTCATTACTGTAGTGTAGTCATTCATACGTGTACTTGTGTGTCCATCATGTTCTGTGCTGTACACATTTGCCAAGCCTTCATCATCATCACCTCACACCATGTACATCGTACTGTCTCATTTAGATTCCTGCATTGACCGCAAGCCTGGTTTCCAACATGTACCATGCGCAAGTACAGTAAAAAATAATGAATGTGAGACGGTCCGTGCCTGGCGAAGTGGTCTGTAGTACCAGGCTGGTCGCTAGTCACGGTGGTCTTTAGTTACAGGTTTTACTGTAGTACCAGGCTGGTCGCTAGTCATGGTGGTCTTTAGTTACAGGTTTTACTGTAGTACCAGGCTGGTCGCTAGTCATGGTGGTCTTTAGTTACAGGTTTTACTGTAGTACCAGGCTGGTCGCTAGTTACGGTGGTCTTTAGTTACAGGTTTTACTGTAGTACCAGGCTGGTCTCTAGTCATGGTGGTCTTTAGTTACAGGTTTTACTGTAGTACCAGGCTGGTCGCTAGTCACGGTGGTCTTTAGTTACAGGTTTTACTGTACATCCACACCTAGTTTATGTGTTGCCATGCATGTATGCATACCCTGGTGCCTGCTTCAATAGAAGCCTAGCCCTAGCGTCTGGTTCTGCAAGGCTAAGCCGAGGATTTCTACGAGCTTCGCAGGATTAGCACATTCCTCCATCTGAAAATTTTGCGAATCGATTGCAAGATTCCTTTGAGCTACTGCTAGACGGTGGTTTCTTGTTTTCGCATTGTGTTTCTTTGTTCTAGTGAGGCCTTTTCAACACGCACACTGTCAAGTGTTGGCTGGATTCTCAAGAAGAGTCAGAAGATTCTGGAAGCAGGCCTGATTGCACGCACCGCAGCAGCTACGACTAGTACCAGCCTGGTGCCAAGGCAAAGTTCTTTCGAGGTTAGGCGTGCTCTCCGGTGGTGAAGTGGTGTCTGTGATAGAGACCAGGCTTTGGTAGATGCAGTTGTTGTTGATCTGGCCATACCATAGCCTCGTTGTGCTCTCTGTGTATTAGTACTCATATGGCTCGCTAGGTTGCTGTATTTGTGGGGAGTCTGAATATACGGGTGGTTGCTGGTGTTTGTATAACTGTGTGCGGCATGTACTCCTCTGTGGACACGTGTGTGTGTGTGTGTGTGTGTGTGTGTACGTGTGTATGTGTCTGTGTGCGTGTCTGTGTGCGTGTCTGTGTGTCTGTCTGTCTCTGCATGCGTGTGTGTGTGTGTGTGTGTGTGTGTGTGTGTGTGTGTGTGTGTGTGTGTGTGTGCGTGCGCATGTATTCGTGTGTGTGTGTGTGTACATGCATGTCTGGCTGTACACACACACACACACACACACACACACACACACACACACACACACACACACACACACATGCATGGATGTGTGTATGTGTTGCTGTGTATGTAGGTGCTTCTGGAGATGCAGGATATTGTCCAAGAAGTACGCAATGAAGGTTAGTGAGTAGACAGTGCTGTTTCAAGCACAGCTATGACCAATGACCAATGACCAATGCTTTTTTTTACCTGACAAGTCCATAGGTAGGTCTGCAGTAACGTAAGTAGCAACATAAGATGCAGCAAATGAAGGAACTGGTACTTTTATGTCTATTATCAGCCTCTTCGCGTTGGCATCACCAAGCAAGCGTGACTAGTTTTCGCTTAGGCCAAATGGAGGGAAGAGTAATCTACGAGCAGGGTCAATGAGGTGCTTATACGCATGCAACTGCAGAATGTCAAATGCTTTTTTAAGTTGTTTTAATCTGACAAGTACATAGGTCGGTCTGCAGCAGCAGCAGCAGCATAAGACCCAGGAAATGAAGGGACTTTGTATTGGACTAGAAAAGATCAGTATGCTGGCTAGTGCTTTGTACCCCCCACCTCCCCCAGCAGCCCTGATGTAGCCTGTTCAACTAGGAAGTGGTTGTGGCAAAGAAGACTTTGAGCTTTAGTTCACACATTTTCTGGCCTGTGGACGTTGACAGCCAAAGACAGGTGCCGCATAGTTTCCCGTCGCTGTGACTCAGTGATCTCGTTTTCATGCATTGGACACTAATGTGTTTTGCCGTTTTGCACTCGTACTCGTCCTATAGGCGAGGAACTGTCCAGTACGCTGCACAAGCTGGTCTCCAGGGCTGTACATCGTACACGATCGGAGAGGTGAGCGGCATTCACTGGTCTACTGTCATCTCGCGGGTATGATCGTGTCTTCTGCATCACCACTGTTGCCTGGGCAACCTGGGCAACCTTCGGGGAAGACATGTGTCACTCTCCCACCAATGCTGCCTGGGCAACCTTCGGGGAAGACATGTGTCACTCTCCTTCGGGGGAAGACATGTGTCACTCTCCCACCAATGCTGCCTGGGCAACCTGGGCAACCTTTGGGGAAGACATGTGTCACTCTCCCACCACTGCTGCCTGGGCAACCTTCGGGGAAGACATGTGTCACTCTCCCACCACTGCTGCCTGGGCAACCTTCGGGGAAGACATGTGTCACTCTCCCACCACTGCTGCCTGGGCAACCTTCGGGGAAGACATGTGTCACTCTCCTGCTCAATAGATTCCTACATGATCTAGATTCGGTTACCGTCAGGGAACGAAATAGACCTGCAAAACTGCAAAGCAATTGTTTTCTTCCATTCAATTTACACTGCTTCTCATGCACAGTATACTGCACAACATACGCACACCATCAATCCAAATGCCCAAATATGGAACGTATTATTTGTGGAATTTGACGTGGTTGCTATTCTCTGACCGGCTCGAGACATAGCTGATCGGAATCAGTGCCCAATTCTCCTTCGGATAAACCATAGAAAATGTTGGCGTTCTATTCCCTTTAAGACAGGACAGGTGATCTCCTATTTCAGAGGTCGTCTTGCACAGAGCACGGATGTTTGCAACCGTATACTACCGTATATTCTCTATTATAAGCGCCGTGCTTATATTTCAACACCCCTCTACCCCGTGCTTATATTGGAGACCGTGCTTATATTTTTCAACCAATACATCCATACAGAGCGAGAAGAAATACATGCTAGATATCATGCATGCAGCATTGATTTCCACCAAGACCGTGCTAATAATAGAGACCGTGCTTATAATGTTTCGAAAGGTGCTCACAGTGTGCTAGTATTAGAGACTGTGCTAGTAATGGAGACCTGTGCTTATAATAGAAAATATACGGTATATTTTAGCTAGGTGTGACTCTGTTGGTGTTGTTGTTACAGCGCACACCTGTTCGTCGTGAAGGACAACGCTGCCTCTACGGCTAAGCTGCTGGAGGCCAGTGTCAGCATCAGCAGCGTGGAAGTGGACACCGCAGACAAGGTCAGTGTAAACAAGGTCAGTGTAGACAAGGTCAGTGTAGACAAGGTCAGTGTAGACAAGGTCAGTGTAGACAAGGTCAGTGTAGACAAGGTCAGTGTAGACAAGGTCAGTGTAGACAAGGTCAGTGTAGACAAGGTCAGTGTAGACAAGGTCAGTGTAGACAAGGTCAGTGTAGACAAGGTCAGTGTAAACAAGGTCAGTGTAGACAAGGTCAGTGTAGACAAGGTCAGTGTAGACAAGGTCAGTGTAGACAAGGTCAGTGTAGACAAGGTCAGTGTAGACAAGGTCAGTGTAGACAAGGTCAGTGTAGACAAGGTTGCAGTGTAGACAAGGTTGCAGTGTAGACAAGGTTGCAGTGTAGACAAGGTTGCAGTGTAGACAAGGTTGCAGTGTAGACAAGGTTGCAGTGTAGACAAGGTTGCAGTGTAGACAAGGTTGCAGTGTAGACAAGGTTGCAGTGTAGACAAGGTTGCAGTGTAGACAAGGTTGCAGTGTAGACAAGGTTGCAGTGTAGACAAGGTTGCAGTGTAGACAAGGTTGCAGTGTAGACAAGGTTGCAGTGTAGACTAGGTTGCAGTGTAGACAAGGTTGCAGTGTAGACAAGGTTGCAGTGTAGACAAGGTTGCAGTGTAGACAAGGTCAGTGTAGACAAGGTCAGTGTAGACAAGGTTGCAGTGTAGACAAGGTTGCAGTGTAGACAAGGTTGCAGTGTAGACAAGGTCAGTGTAGACAAGGTCAGTGTAGAGAAGGTCAGTGTAGAGAAGGTCAGTGTAGACAAGGTCAGTGTAGACAAGGTCAGTGTAGACAAGGTCAGTGTAGACAAGGTCAGTGTAGACAAGGTCAGTGTAGACAAGGTCAGTGTAGACAAGGTCAGTGTAGACAAGGTTGCAGTGGTGGAGGAGGTTGCAGTGGTGGAGGATGTTGCAGTGGTGGAGGATGTTGCAGTGGTGAAGGGTACTCAGGGAGCACGATACGGTTTATAGATTGCTCTGACTCGATGTCCTGACTCTCTCGGAAATGGTCGGGCATGGCCGGACGCTGTGATTTTGGCAGATTTCTTCTCCTTCTCCTTCATCATCGCATTCTTTACATGACAATGCCCACACAGTCGCTACATCGCAGTGAACAGTGAGTCATGCAGTAGTATGATTGTAGTATGATTGCAACACTACTACACTGTGGCTATGGTGCCCCCCTCCCCCCCCCCCCCCCCCCCCCCGAGGCACAGCTATCGATTACCATGGCGGTAGTCGCAGTACAGTGTTGGGCGCCAAAGAACGACCAGGCTAGAATTTCAGACATAGTGATTATTTGACTGCATAATATCAACCTCACGAATAGCTGCAACTCGTGATAAACGACGCTTTTGTCGTGCAGGATCGAGGGTCGTTATTAAATTTTACGAGTTGGACTGTATGCTACTGAGCATAGTGAAAGCAACGGTAGGTGCGGATAGTTACCCTTGTTCAATGTAGGAGAAACACAATTGGTGCAGCGCATGTGAAAAGGGTGCTCAGTTGCACTTGACTGAAACGGAGAAAAATATCATTTGAAGTTTGAAATTGCCAACATTTGTGGCTTAAGACTGCGCACACAAAACCACCACCACAGCATTATTTGTTGACGGATTATCATCTGGCTTTTTATATGAAAGCTGAAGGGGCTAACTACTACAGGACATGATAACTCAAAATTTGACCCTAAAGCTGCCTTTTACATGTTCTGCATCAGTTGTCTTTTAAGCTCTCTCCTCCCTTGTCCTCCCTCCTATTCTTTCTTGCCTTTTGTGTCTCGATTGTTCTTTTCACCTTTACTCAGAAGCCACTGCAGTTACCAGTTGGCCAAGGCATAGCTGCTGCATCTCTTAGGCTCGGTAAGTGATGTGTTGTTCACTATTTGTCGACCCCTCCTTATTATAACTTACCTACATGTAACGATCCTTCTATTTTCTTTGTCCATCAAGCCTTCCCTCTGTCCATCTGCCCATAAACTGTAATGTTCTCCTTTCCGTGTATTCTCTCTCTCTCCTCCCCCCCCCCCCCACCACGCCGCACACACACACACACACACACACACACACACACACACACACACACACACACACACTCTCTCTCTCTCTCTCTCTCTCTCTCTCTCTCTCTCTCTCAAATTGTCAAGTGCCTGTTTGTTGCACTGAGTATTTGCCATAATTATCGTTGTGTGTGACTGGGCAATAGATACAACACTGAACATTACTCAAGCGTCCCGTAGCCCTCATTTCAGCCCCGACGTAGACAACAGCTACTGTGTCAGTGATGCCGAGCAGCGGAGAGTGCTGTGCATGCCGGTGCGACGTCACAATGGTGAGCTAGTCACAGGGTTGTTCTTACTCTTGTTCCTAGGACGCACAGTGTGTTGTTTTTACTCTTGTTCCTAGGATGCACAGTGTTTTAATTTTAATTTTATTGAAAACCACAAACCTTCAGGCATGTGAATATGCACTTATGCAGTGTACGTGTGTATGTATAGAGAAAGCAGCACAGAAACGGCAGTGGTGGTGGTGGTGGTGAGGCATCAGCAGCTCGTCCGACCGTGGGTCCCGTAGTCAACACTGGGCACATGCACCGGGAGTGTTTGTGCGTGATGCTGTTACTCTTGTTCCTGGCTCATGGTTTTGCTCTCCGTCTTGCTTCTAGCGCCGGTGCTTTTGCGCATTGCTGAGTACCGACATGACTACAATGTACTGTTCTTGTGCAGTAAAGACGCTGTGTGTGTGTGTGTGTGTGTGTGTGTGTGTGTGTGTGTGTGTGTGTGTGTGTGTGTGTGTGTGTGTGTGTGTGTGTGTGTGTGTGTGTGTGCACCACGTGGGGTATCATCGGGCCAGCATCGATCCCTTGTTTTCCATGGTGTGACGTACTAAGTTTCTAGCACTGATGACACCTACGGATGATACACATGTGCAGCTAGTCAGTGGTACACTCTTGGTGCTTCCTGACGCATCACGTAGCTTCATTAGTAAAAGTGGGTTCTGTTTGTTTTAATCCAGTGCCTTTGTGTGTGTGTGTGTGTATTTGTCTCAGATGTACTCGGTGTTCTACAGCTTTGCCGCAGCAGCAGCAGCAATGGTGAGATAGTGCCCATACAGATGTTTAAAGTACTACCAGAGTTTAGACAATCCGCTGTTCTGTTGGAAAATCCAATTTGACCTAATGCCCTCGTTTAAATTTGATAATTTTGCATTTTGTACCTACAGGTCCAAAAATTCCGCCGCATAGCCTAGCCAATTTTCGTAAAACCTGGCTAGTAATTTGTTTTGGAGGGGTGACGTACTGTATGATGTTGCGCTGGAGTGAGTCAAACAAGTTCAGAGGTGGAGGCTGACGTTTGTTTCTCCACCTTGCTAACATCTTGCCAACACCATGTTCTCGTGTTCTCGTATCCCTGTACAGCTCCCTATTCCACAGTGGATGAGGATGTTGCGCGCATCTGCTCATTACACTGTTCTTCGGCTATCAGTCAGGTACTGCATGGCATGGAGTGATATGGGTGCTGTTGGCGCTGGTGCTGGTAGGGCTGGTGGTACTGGCGCTGGAGCTGCTGCTGCTGCTGTGGTGGTGATGCTGCTGCTGTGGTGGTGATGCTGCTGCTGCTGTGGTGGTGATGCTGCTGCTGTGGTGGTGGTCCTGATTCTGGTGGTGCTGCTGCTATGGTGGTGGTCCTGATGCTGTTGTGGTGGTGGTCCTGATGCTGTTGTGGTGGTGGTCCTGATGCTGTGGTGGTGGTGGTCCTGATGCTGTGGTGGTGGTGGTCCTGATGCTGTGGTGGTGGTGGTCCTGATGCTGTGGTGGTGGTGGTCCTGATGCTGTTGTGGTGGTGGTCCTGATGCTGTTGTGGTGGTGGTCCTGATGCTGTTGTGGTGGTGGTCCTGATGCTGTTGTGGTGGTGGTCCTGATGCTGTGGTGGTGGTCCTGATGCTGTGGTGGTGGTCCTGATGCTGTGGTGGTGGTCCTGATGCTGGTGGTGGTGGTCCTGATGCTGTGGTGGTGGTGCTGCTGCTGATGTGGTGGTGGTGGTCCTGATGCTGTGATGGTGGTCCTGATGCTGCTACTCCTGTGGGGGTGATGCTTTTGCTGCTACTGCTACTGCTGTGGTGGTGGCGGCGGCGGCGGTGGTAGTTGTGGTGCTACAGGTTTATCGGTTGCGGCGCTGATGGTGCTACTGCTGCTTCGGCGGTGGCGGTGATGCTGCTATTGTGGTATTGTATATAGCGGCACTGATGCTGATGCTGGTTGCTACCGGTGCCTGCTTCTACATCTCAAACTACCGTTTCTATTCTTTCTTTTGCAGCAATCACTGTACAAGGATTTGATGGTGGCAGAGAACAGGAGCAACCTGCTCACCGAGCTCATGCTGTTCCACATGCAGGCAAGTTTCATGTGTGTCCTTTTACGCGCCTTGTCCAGACCCCTTGATTATTTGAACTCACCTTTAAGAGTAAGATGATCTTCCCAGTCATCAAGGATACACACACACATGATTATCAAAACAAATTGAGGGCGTCCAGGAACGTTTTCTTGTGTTGTTTTGTTGTCATTATCTGTGTAAAGGATTCCTCTTGCTGTCTCTCAGGGCGGAGGGTGGAGGTAATGGAAGTTAGGCTTTAGCCATTTTAAATAACCCATACCCATTGTTTTCTCTTCTCTTGCCTGTCCTGCGCACACTGCAGGTCCCTGATTCAGAGTTACTGCCCTATATACAACAGCCTGCCTGGAGTCTTAGCGACCTAGATGCTAAGCTACACATCAGTAGTTTCACCTTCACCGGCATGGACATGGAGGAGTCCGAGACTGTCCAGGTATGATGGAAACTGCGTGCGTGTATAGCTGAGACTGTCCATGTATGATGGAAACTGCGTGCATGTATATCCCAGACTGTTCAGGTATGATGGGAACATGTATATCCCAGACTGTCGAGGTAATGACTATACTGCACGCACGTACTAGCAAACCAGCTCTTTACGTGCTCCCAACATAATCTCGGTGCATAGTAAGAGCGTTCACCTTGGGAAAATAATAGCTACAGGTTCGTGTGTGCTTGGGAGTAGGGGTTGGGTCGCTAGGCATATGCGTGATTGTATTGTTGTTGTGTGTGCGGTCATACATTATCGTGTGTTGCTGTGTATCACGTTTCAGGCTATGCTCGGCATGTTTGAGGAAATGCAACTCTGTCAACGCTGGAAAATACCCAAGGAGAAGCTTTGCCGGTAAGTTTTACATGTGAATTCAGGCACTGTACTGTCACGTAATAATAATAACGGACTCGGATGGAGAGCCAAGGTGTAATTTATACAAAAGAGAAAGGACCAAGGATAGGACCAAGGATAGCATGAGCTGATTGTTTAGTAACTGGTTGTGTTAGTATAGCGTAACTTGTAGTTCCTTGGTCCTTTCTCTTTTGTATAAATAATAATAATAATAATAATAGCAATAATGTGGAAGAGAAAAAGACATATGGATACGAGTTAAGAGTAACTCTCCATCACTGTAACATGATACTATATACAGTCAGAAAGTGCAATAACTAGGCACAAAACTGACAGAGTACTGAAACATTCGACGTCCTGACACCTAGCTTTAACACATCTCCGTAGCGCTAACCGACAGCCTTCCAACTTGGAAGGTTCAAGGTTATGGAAAAGACCAAAGAGGGGAAGGCAAGCGCAACGAAAACGAGCAAAAGCCACAGTCCCAACGGAACAAAGAATGTCGATTGTTACTGGACGATGACGAGACCAGTACGATATTTGACAAAGCGGTCTAACTACAATAGTTAGACCGCTTTGTCAAATATCGTACTGGTCTCGTCATCGTCCAGTAACAATCGACATTCTTTGTTCCGTTGGGACTGTGGCTTTTGCTCGTTTTCGTTGCGCTTGCCTTCCCCTCTTTGGTCTTTTCCATAACCTTGAACCTTCCAAGTTGGAAGGCTGTCGGTTAGCGCTACGGAGATGTGTTAAAGCTAGGTGTCAGGACGTCGAATGTTTCAGTACTCTGTCAGTTTTGTGCCTAGTTATTGCACTTTCTGACTGTATATAGTATCATGTTACAGTGATGGAGAGTTACTCTTAACTCGTATCCATATGTCTTTTTCTCTTCCACATTTATTTATGGCTCAACATCCGAGTTTCAAATTGCACACCTGATGAGCCGTCACGAACCATACGGCGAATAACAATAATAATAATAATTTGGTCTCTTTCCCTCAAACCAGTCAATAATAATAATAATTATTATTAATATTCACTGGTTTGAGGGAAAGACACAAACGGGAAAAGTCTGAAGAAAAAATTGACTGTCACCACCAGGACTCGAACCAGGGACCCTCGCTTGTAGCCAGCAGCGATGCTTTAGCTACTGAACTATGGTGTAGTCGTCATCCCAGCAGAGACCGTTCACCATTTTCTTCAGACTTAATAATAATAACTTATTATTAGGATGACCCAAAGGCTGACCGTATAAGGGCCGTGCGCATTCCTGTTGAAGCCGATGTCAGTGCTAGGTTTCTATACAAACAAGTTGTTTATATGCATGTCTACATTGAACCAGGCTGGCGTACCAATGGTTCATCTTGAAAAATCAGGCTTGTGCTCGAAACAGGCTTCTATAGGAGACAGGTTTCAATACAAGACACACGGCCTCAAAATTTCACGGTTTGCTTGAAACTCATTAGACTAAGCTTTCAGCATCGGTAGGAACGTCACCACCTTGCAGAGATCTAAGGCACAGATGCAGCTCCTTAAGTGGCGGGTGGTGAGTAAATCAGCCCACCAGCAAAGTGGTCAAAGACCGAAAATCCCATTCGCTGCATCCATGTTACCCTTGTCTCAAACAAAGAGAAGTACTTCAACGGGTAAATATGATATTCTACAATTTGTTGTGTTTTTGTCTTGTGTAGATTTGTACTGACTGTACAGCGTGGTTACCGGGATCCTCCGTATCATAACTGGCGCCATGCCGTGTCAGTTGCACACTTCTGCTTCTATCTATGGAAGAAGACTGACCATCTGAAACCGCTCACGTAAGACTTGACTCCTGGTTCTTCACAACTGTCAAAAACGGTCACAGCATCCTACTGGATCTGCTGCTTCGGTTTCTGTTTCTGCTGCTGCTGCTGTCGTGCTGGAGCTGCTGCTACTACTACTGCTGCTGCTGCTGCTACTGCTACTGCTACTATGCTGCTGCTGCTACTGCTACTGCTACTGCTGC
>NC_088645.1:7741501-7775082 GCF_964019385.1 Sycon ciliatum
AACACTCAAAAGTGGCCCAATGAAAGGAGGTGCGCCTTATACTCTGATGATCAAATTAACGGTGATAACTAGGGTAGATGTCGGTAATTTGTGGTAAAACAAATGGGGATAAGGGTTGTACTCCAGTGCGGCTTATACTCCGGATAATGCGGTATGTTTTAAGGGCAAGATGCAAACATGCATACACATGTGAGTGCTGAATCAGCCGTAACTGTATCAATCCTTCACCGAACTCAGCGATCAACACTCCTATCAGGTAGCAGAGAGTCTCGGGGATCCGTTGAAACGACCAGTCCAAACTCTCTAAAAGGAAATTTGGGCAAAGCGCAGTCAACTTGATTGCAGTTGCAGACCTTCGTGTAAGAAAAATCCAGGAGAGTGAACAATCACTCTCGCTATCCTCTCAAGAAGGGTGGTGGGAGAGCAGTCCCCACCACCCCCCCCCCTCCAAAAAAAGTCGCTCGCCGTATCTATCCAAGGCGAGCACAATACGGGGGTTTTTCAACATCTTGCCGGCCCAATCGGATTCAATACCCAATAAATGCCACATTCGTTCTGGAAAATCGCCGTACGCACTACAAATGAAACCTGTTCGGACCACAACTTTAGTTTCCCTTCATCAGGGACAATGACACACGCAATGGGAAATTGAGACAATTCGCTAAGATCCATGGTATTTTTGTAGTATTCATCGTAGAGCGCTCCTTTGTTCTGTAGCTGACCACTAAAGACCTGTGCCTGGCGTCACACAGGTCTATGCATGCCCGGACTGTAACGCAACAGACGGAAATCCTTTATGTCAAAATACCGGCAATATGATTGCCACCCAAGTGCGGGAGTGAAAATTTACAACGGTACGTGAAATACCTTGCAAGTGCCGTGACTCCACTATTGGACCTCGGATCGATTTCCTATTTCTTGGAGCCGACAGCTGAGAACTTTCTAATGCGAACAGACCTTTCGATTACTCGATTCCGTTCAGGGAAAGCCAAGTTACGAAATATTTGAGTGTTTCAGAACTTCATAGTGATGCGGATGCGCTCGAAATTCTCAAGGCGCGCGACGAAAAGTGCGCCTAAAAGAAAATATGGAGAGCGAAGGCGCGCGAGAGCGATCGCTCTCCTTTTACCAGATGGTCTGCAGTTGTTGTCGAGGTGTGGCACTGGACGGTTTCTGTGATATCTTAAGCACACGAGAGGGGTCTCCCTGCTGCAGCGAATCCTCTGCATGACATCATACGTGAAAAGGGTGGACATGGTTTTTCGGCATCGTTATCAAGCAATTTGGGAGCTGCTGAGTCTTGACAATAGGCAAGTGAAAAATGTCTGATGAGCGATGCTTTACGGCTTGGTTTGGAGTTGCACTGCTACTTCTGGAGCGATGTCCACGTTCATTTGCCGCTAGTGGAAAAAAATGCACTTGGTTGCTACTGTTCACAGTGTTCCGAATTGGTAGGGACTGAATTCTATAAGAGAACATTCTATGCCATATTTGGTTGTGTACTGTGTTAGGAGCGTGCCCTGGCTTCACAGCCTGGCAAGATGATGAACCGTGATCTTGCTTGCATTCCAGAGGAGCAAATTGGCTTCATCAGCTTCATTGCCCAGCCTGTGTTTGAGTAAGTACGGCTATTGGTTGGTTGATGTGTGTGTGTGTGTGTGTGTGTGTGTGTGTGTTTGTGTGTGCGCGCGCGTGTGTGTGTGTGTGTGTGTGTGTGTGTGTGCATGCATGCGCGCGCGTGTGTGTGTGTGTCCGTGTGTGTACCAAATGGTGAAGTGGTATGTGCAGCGATTTCCAATCGAGAGGTTGCGCGTTCGATTCCCGACGATTATGGTAACACACGTCTTTCTTTTCTTTCATTCCCCTGGGTGGTTACCAACAGCCAGGGCATGCCGGAGTGTGTGTTGTGATGTGTGTCTGGAAAAAAATGAAAAAGACCAAAAAAGTAGGGATTCACTGGCCAGAAAAAGCCACTTCATAGCTGTGTGGTGTAGACCAGGCTGAATACTAGCGGTCAATTCTTCAGCCTTGCAAGCTGTTGAGTGGTGCAATCCCAGCACAAGTTGCTATGCCTTCTGCCGTAGCATCGCTATCATCGCCTCCGGCGATTGGCGTCCAATGGTCAAATGGTGTGTGCACTGCATGTGTGTGTACGTGTCCATGTGTGCTCGTGAGTGTGTGTAACTTGGTATATGTATGGTATTACAGTATCTTTACTATTGGAAAATGAGGTACTGTATAAGCAGAAATATTCGTCTGGAATTTAATTTCGTCTTTTTCGTCCAAAGAGCTTTTGGACTAAATTAAATGCCGGACGAATGTCGATTTGTCCAGCCTTTCAATACACTTTAATGATCCATGGACGGAATTTACAGCCGGACGAACTCCCTTTCTTTGGAGTTGGACGAAATTATTCACCGACGAAATTGTCTGCCTGTACAGTAAGTTAGAAGTTAGTAGGATACTGTCAGATTTGTTTGTGTTTTTACTAAGAGTTTCCATCTACCACCCTATCTGCCTGGTCTGACAGAGATTAGTTAGTGAGCCCAGTGCGCGTGCGAGGCTGTAAATCCGCAAATTTCTGCCTCAGCGCCAGCCCGCTGTGTTTAGCACCGCTGCAGCATAACAGCACTGTCAGCAGGAAATCCGCAGATGATGCAGAAAATCTCCAATCCGGCCGCGAGGACAAGGATGGCGTTCCGCTGTGTGGCTGTGTATGCGTGTGTTTGTGTGTGTGTGTGTGTGTGTGTGTGTGTTTGTGTGTGTGTGTGTGTGTGTCCGTGTGTGTACGTGCATGCCCGTGTGTGTTGTTTGCGACTGATTGCAGATCGCTGGCGGCCCTCTTCCCGGAAACCCAGGAGGTGCTCGACCGTGTCATGGAGAACTATGACAACTGGCAGCGCGTCAAGGAAGACTTCTGGCAGAAGTCACCGGTTAAGGAAGGTTTCAGTACGGTGCAGGCACCTACACCGCCGACACAAGCCAGCGTGACCGGCACATCACCGTTAGCAACGGTAACAGCTGCAGCCCAAGCACCCACAACTGTACAGGCACCCGTGGTACAGGCTTCCATCAATCACACACTGAGCAGCAGCAGCAGCGGAGCATCTACACACAACACGGTGGTGGTGCCCCCACCGGCTGACGACGAGCCAGGCCGAAAGAAGTCCTCGTTCGGCCGTCGTGCCCGGAAGACCGGCAGTGCTACCAGTGTCGGTCCTGCTGCTACTGGTGCTAGTGTGGCCGGTGTAGCTGGGAATGTATCCCCAGCCCAGCCACCGGCCACCAGACGCCAGAGGCCATCGAGTCGTCACAGCGTAGCGCATCTTGCTCACCGACGCAAGGACAGCATTCTGCAGGCGGCCAGCGCTGCTAAGCGGCATGCGTCTCACCAACGCTCCGTCTCGGTGGCCCATCACCCAGGCGGCGAGGTGCAGGCCACCTCGTACATATCCGGTCCCAGCGGTCTCCTAGTTCTGCCGTCGTACACGAGTCGCAAGTACTCTGCCAGCGTGGGGGTGACCGACATTGAGCGAATGCTCGACTGGCAAGCCCCGGTGTCGGTCAGTCGTCGCTTTTCCAGCACGCCGCTGCGGAGTAAGCCGAGTAACGCTCCGGAGCTTGCTTTACATCGTCTTGGCGATGACACCACACTGCGTCGAAGCCTAGCCGAGCGCATGGAGAAGATTACACCGGAAACAACACAGTCCCCCGTCTTAACAGGCCACGAGACAATGGACGAGGATGCGGCAGGCCAAGCGTTGAAGCAAGGCATCACCGAAAAGGATGGCCCTCGCCCCGGAAAACCAGGCAAGATGTCCTTCTCTCGCACGTCTGTAGGCTCGACTTCGTCGTCAGAGGTCACCGCCAGATCATCACAATCCTCACGAGGTGATGCCGACCTACAGTCTGAAGAAGACTCGCAGGACACCGAACACAGTAAGCGCTTGTCAAATGCTCTGCGTGTGTCCGCGTGTGTGCATAGGTGTGTCTGTGTGTGTGTGTCTATGTGTGTGTGCAAGTGTCTGTCTGTGTACGTGTGCGTACGTGCGTGTGTGTGGGTATGGGTGTGCGGGGGGGGGGGGGGGGCGTGTGTGCATGCGTGTGTGCGTCCATGCGCGCGTGTGTGTGTGTGTGTGTGTGTGTGTGTGTGTGTCCCATATGGTGCAGTGGTATGTGCAGCGATTTCCAATCGATAGGTTGCGGGTTCGATTCCCGACGATTATGGTCACACACGTCTTTCTTCTCTTTCTCAGACTCTTCCTGACTTTTCTTTCATTCTCCTGGGTGGTTACCAACAGCCAGTGTATGCCGGAGTATGTGGTGTGGTGTGTGTGTAGAAAAAGAAAAAGAAAAGAAAAAAAAGGAAAAAGGAAAAATAGGGATTCACTGGCCAGAAAAAGTCACTTCAAACAGCTGTGTGGTGGATACCAGGCTAAAAATAGTGGCGGTCAATTCATCAGCCTTGCAAGCTGTTGGATGGTGTAATCCCAGCACAAGTTGCTACAGTAAAACCTGTAACTAACGACCACCGTGACTAGCGACCGGCCTGGTACTACCGACCACTTCGTCAGGCACGGACGGTCTCACATTTAAAATGCACTGTGACTAGCGACTACCTGCTGAACGCGACCAGCGACCGCCTTTTCTTGTCCCAATGTCGAATTTTGACCCGTAACTAGCGACCGCGATGTAGGAAATCAAACATTGCTCAAAGCTCCTTCTCGAAATGTTGATGATTTTCCATGGTCCTGAAAGGACTGTTTCGATACTACAGCTGGACAAATGAACGCAGTCTCATTCTGACTGTGGAATCAGTGTGGACTGCACTACACCTGTCATAATTTCAAGTGCTGTCAAGAACAAACATGATAGGAAGCGTCTTGGAGAGCACATCCAAAGCGCTCTTTGATCGATGTTACTACTCGAAGGAGAAACTAAGACTGAGCGGCTCTCTGTCGAAGTGCAATCACACAGCTCAGTCACCAGGTCACACTGAGTCCACAGAAGTCAGAGAAGTATCCGGCAAAGAAGCACTGTCCTGCATCTCAACATTGCAACAGTTTACGTTGCAGCGTGGTTTGTCTACCATAGCAATAATCTAGAGAAACTTGGTGCCTTCATGAACAAACTTGAAGCCCAGCGCAAAGAGAAGCTTCAACAGGGAACTCTTGACTCCTGGCTTCAGAAGTAGGAGCTGAATTTAATGTCTGCAATAAAACTAGATTTTCTAGCTCTCCAAGTGTTGTATGATCTGAAAGAAGAATGTCAGTGCGCAAGTGGTGGGGGATTGTATTATCTGCACTTTGACATACATATCATATAATGGGATCCATATAATTATGGTCACGCGGTGCAAACCTCTAACTAAAGACCACCTGCCACTAAAGACCACTTTTCCGGGCACCAAGGGGTGGTCGTTAGTTACAGGTTTTACTGTATGTCTAAAACATAGCTGTTCGCTATCATCGCTCCCGCGATGGGCATGTCTGAGGTCTGAGGTGAGTGAGAGAGTAGGGGTGAAAGGGGTGATCCGGGTACCCGTCTATTTATCTGCTGATCCGTTAGCAAACGAGTACCCGTTAGTCATGTACGACGGTACGGTGCCACGGTATTATTAGCTGGCTTATACAGTCGTAATCTACTCACCTCCCACCGCTTAGCCTTAGGAGCTGCATCTGCGCCTTGATCCAAGAGGGTGGTGGCGTTCCTGCGGATGCGGAAAACTGGGCCTTTGGCCGAGTCTCGCGCGAACCGTGAAATTTATTTTTATTTTTTATACAGTCATGCAGTTCGATGTACAGTTTGAATGTGTTGTTGTGGGTTTGATCCTGCTACATATGACAATTTTGACTGTTTTGCATGTAGGGCAGTAGGTGTGCATGCTGCGCTTGTCGTGATGTAGTGCACTTGCTGTGAATTGCATGGCTTTGCATGTCTCTCTGGCATGAAAGGGGGAGGAAGGGAGGGAGGGAGAGAGAGAGAGAGAGAGAGAGAGAGAGAGAGAGAGAGAGAGAGAGAGAGAGAGAGAGAGAGAGAGAGAGAGAGAGAAGTGGGATGCTTGATGGCTGGCATCATGCACTACCCCCTCCATGCCGCAAGCTCTTGACCCTGCAATAGAGCAGACGGGAGGGAGGGAGGAGAGAGAGAGAGAGAGAGAGAGAGAGAGAGAGAGAGAGAGAGAGAGAGAGAGAGAGAGAGAGAGAGAAGTGGGATGCTTGATGGCTGGCATCATGCACTACCCCCTCCATGCCACAAGCTCTTGACCCAGCAATAGAGCAGACGCATAGTTCACTCTTGCGAGTGCAGGTCCTGATATACATCCTTCAAGTAAGGTCCCAATTTCCATTCCCAAGCCTTTCCCCTTTCCTGCCCAATACAATTGACATTTTTCATTGTTGGGCTGCGCTCTTTGATTACTGTGTCCTACCTGCAGATTCCTCATCTAGCGATGCAGTCAACATGTCAGGAAGCAACGGCCAAGGGACAACACGCTCCAACCAGCGTCGACGCAAGCAAGGCAGTCACAACGCACACTTCTACAGCAAACAGCGGCTGGAGGTGGCTGCTTCGCCTTGCAAGCAAATCCTTTCAAAGTGGTTTGGCAATGCGTCGCGAAGTGATCCCGGTCCCAGCCCCGACCTGAGGGCCCAAGTCTCCGGCGAGTCTCTACGACGACCATCGGAGCCAGCCAGGTTTTAGGCGGATCGCATTGATTCGCCACACGCTGTGTCTTAGTCGCACTGCTTGAGTAAGTCGTGTCTGTGCTTGTGTGTGTGTGTGTGTATGTGTGCGTGCACGCTTGTGTCAGTGTGGCAGAGCGCGCCCAGTGTCTTGGGCGGATATTTGGTCTCCTTTTGGCACTCTTTTTCGCGCGGTCTTCCCAAGACGGCAATATTTGCCTCTTGTTCTAGCTTTCCGTGTGCATCAAATTATTCCCAGGGATTATATTTATCTGTTTTTGTTCGTACTGATCTTGCGTAATTGCGGTCAGCGAATCTTCAGAAGCAGTGTCTTCTAAGATACGCACGGTATTACGAGCGTGGGAAGATTGAATAGCAAACGAACAGCAATGCATGCCTGCCAATTCGCCGGTGCAAAGTATTGTTTTGTATTATCTATATAGTATATATATACGTCATGTGTATGGGTATGTCTACCCCCCCCCCCCCCCCTCCACACCTCACACCTCGCTCACTTACCATTCAACAGCTTGTAAGGCTGATGAATTGACCGCCACTAATTTTAGCCTGATATCCACCACACAGCTGATTGAACTGGCTTTTTCTGGCCAGTGAATCCCTATTTTTTCATTTTTTTCCATTTTTTCCCTCCACACACACCCACACGCGCACACACATATCAAATCACATGCGGCTCACGGTGACCGGAGGTGCGTGTTCTTTGGGCTAGTGCCTGTGGCTCTTCAGTTCCTGCGCTTCACGTGTTTGAGGATGATCTATACAAGTATTTTATTATTGTTAGCTGTAGTTTTTGTTCATTTCTTACTGGTTCCAATCATCTTGTGAAGACAGAATTCTATTATTATAGTTACTCGATATGAATAAGGACAAAGTGACGAATGTTGCGGCTTGTTTCTGTCAAGTAAAAGTTCATACAAGCCACCATGAGGTAGTGAGGGTGGCTGCCGGCCTGGTGGTTGATTTTTAGCATGAAACGTTTTGTAGCAGCAACGTTCGTCAGGCTGTCTTTTTTCTCTTGTACTAAAGAACACGCTCTGCCACCATATATAGGCATCTAGCACTCTGAGCAGATAAGGAATTACGAGATTTGATTATAGCGATTTGCATATTATTATTATTATTTGACCGACAAGTGTACAGTCATGTTTATTTTCCTGCTTTAAGTTAATTAACCGTGCAGCACGAATTCTATTTCCAATAGAGAATTATGCTATGTTTTTTCTTTCTTTCTTCTTCTTTTCTTACGTCTCCTTGCAAGTTCAATGCAGCTATTATGCGTGTGTCTATAATACTGTCAGGTGTGGAAGAACTGGGGGGGGGGGGGGGAGGGGGAGGAGGTCAGCATCCTAGCCCAGGCCGTTCTCGTTTTCATGTTCCACAGTCTATGCTGCACAGTTGAGTCGCCGGGTATACATTGGCATGCTGTGCTTGGTGGAATCCTAGCCTGTAAGTCTTGTTCTACAACACTGCGTTCTTTGCTACCCGCCAATACTGTCTAGTGTGAGGGACCTGTAAGCATGGCGATTCAGCATGGATTCCCACACCATATCCATGCAAAGTGTAAATGCCGGATGCAACGGAGTCTGCGAGTGCTTGTAGATGTAGATGTACATCCATGCATTGTTCCTGCAAGATATGTCGCACTATGCATGCGAATGCAGGCAGTGTAACACCACGAACACGCACCCACGCACACACACACTCACATCCACACACACACACACGCACGCGTGTGGCATGCGGCGGTCCATGCTGGGCTGCTACTCTCAGCAGGGTTTGATGTCTGCTTTGGTGCAGTTTCTTTGCTGGTACTTGTATCCTGCCCTGAAGGGACAATGGCTCTCACTTTAATACTAGTATAATTACTTCAAAATTATATTCAGCAGGGGTCGGGAATAGGGCTTGAAAGTGTAGGCATGTGCACTTTCATATAAAATAGAAATAAAGTGTTACCTCACAGACTTGCCAGCCATAGTCATGACACCGTGCAGCTAAATCTTTGATCTTTGGGATTTTATTTTATTTTTTATTCTTATTTTACTAGGGAATTCCCAACAGGCGTCATCGCCTTCTTACAGGGCTAGGGAACCCTAAGAACGTCTTGATGGATGATCTAAATTCAGCAGGTGGTGAGCAGGTGGCAGTGCATTCCACCGGTCAGCACCTACGTAAGAAATTACACTGAAACCATAGGGTGTGCTAGTTGGGATCATCAAGATTCTGTATGGATCCGTGCCTATTTGGGTAGTTTCCTTCGCAAAAGGGTGGCCTGGGGGGGGGGGGGTGGGGGGGAGGTAAACATCAGCCAGTAATGAGTGCACCGGACACCCTACCAGCGAGGAATCCACTGCTAGTACCGAAAAGTCCCACCAAGTCCCATCATTATGTGTATTACTAGTTTTGACGTCATCAGGAAGAATTAACTTCCTTCGTTTCGTGTGTGTCAAACCAAGAGTACATGTACATAACCCCCAGGGGTTATGTACTCTTGGTCAAACTGAACCGCTTTCTTCCGCAAAAAGGCGCGGCATACTTGTACTTTAGCCTGCAGAACATCCAATGCTGAAAGTAGTTGCTATGCAGTCATGCGGCAGTGCCAGACCAGAATTGCATACCGGTATTCTAACGCAGGCCGAACATACTGTTTGTATAGCAATGGTGTTACAGATGGTGGCAACGTGTGCGAGGCAACCCCTGAGACACGGATTTCTGTGCAGTGTCACCTTCCCTTGTACAGTAGATGTACAGTACTCAGTAGTCACGTGTTTAGTTTGGGTACGACTCCCTGTGCGCACACAGCACAGTGGGAACTACAGTCAACTTCGCTTATAACGACACCAGGCGGGGCATCAGAAAAGTGTCCTTATTCGCGAAGTGTCGTTATACCCGAAGTCTCATTATAATGTGTTACAGTTGAATGGGACTTTGCTCTGGGCATGAAAATTCTGTCGTTATTCGCGAATTGTCGTTATATCAGCAGTCGTTATTAGCGAAGTTGACTCACTGGGAACACCACATACGGGCCAATTAGATGTGAAGTGGGTGTCAACACGACTAGTATGAGGTTTGCATTCGCCACTAAGGACTTAGGTCAAGAGGCATAGTGGTGGCCTGCGGATGCGAAGGCTAGTCGTCCTTTCCTTCCAACCCCAACACACCATCCACATCATGCTCCACTCGACTCGGCTGCAGCAGGTCCACCAACATAGGCACCTTGGTGTTACACTCCAAGACGATATGCGATGGACCCAACACATCATAGAAACCACCAACAAAGCCAAAAAACTACTACACCAACTCCACAAGACACGTGGCACAATGAACGCTTCCAGCCTATTGTTAATATTATTATGAAATTAATGACCCAAAGGCATTATGTGCCTATCGAGGGGTTCATTTGATTGAAAGAACAGTACTACTACTAGTATGAACAAAGACAAGACTTAGTAGGGATTGATGAGGAGAGAAACGGGGAAATCAGCTGCAAGGTGGCGGAATATACACGACCTACATCCGACCCGTTCTCGAATATGGCAGCCTTGCCCTCTCCAACATCACACAGCAACAGCGGGACACACTGGAGAGAATTCAGCGCCGTGCTATACGCATATCTGCCTTCGGATTCCCCTCTTTGCACCAGTTCACCACAGTTCCCTCCTCCATCACGCAAAGCGTCCCACCCTTAGCTCACGACTCCTTGCTAAACAAGTCCTACTGGCATGGGACATCCACCACCAAACCTCCCCACCACCCCTGCAACAACCACATCTTGCACAAGAACGTCAACACCAACCATACACCCTTCGACAGACAAGGACCTACATTGTACTCCATCGGACACGCACACACAAACAGGCACCGAGATTGCCCCATCAACAGTGCCCTCACCCTCTACAACTCACTCCCTATCGACATCACAACCCAATCTCGTAGAAATACTTTCCGAAACAATGCATCCAGTCTTCTTTTGAACAGTACCTGTTCCTGCTCCGCCAAAAATAAGCATGGCTTATCCGAAGGAGAATTGGGCACTGATTCTGATGAGCTATGTCTCGAGCCGATCAGAGAAAAGGAACCGTGTCAAATTTCATAAATAACACCTTCCATATTTGGGTATAGGGCTTGATGACGTGCGTACTGCTTAGCTGTCACCACGCTGTGTATGCTCAGCAGTGTACAGTAAAACCTGTAACTAACGACCACCGTGACTAGCGACCGGCCTGGTACTACCGACCACTTCGTCAGGCACGGACGGTCTCACAAAATGCACTGTGACTAGCGACTACCTGCTGAACGCGACCAGCGACCGCCTTTTCTTGTCCCAATGTCGAATTTTGACCCGTAACTAGCGACCGCGATGTAGGAAATCAAACATTGCTCAAAGCTCCTTCTCGAAATGTTGATGATTTTCCATGGTCCTGAAAGGACTGTTTCGATACTACAGCTGGACAAATGAACGCAGTCTCATTCTGACTGTGGAATCAGTGTGGACTGCACTACACCTGTCATAATTTCAAGTGCTGTCAAGAACAAACATGATAGGAAGCGTCTTGGAGAGCGCATCCAAAGCGCTCTTTGATCGATGTTACTACTCGAAGGAGAAACTAAGACTGAGCGGCTCTCTGTCGAAGTGCAATCACACAGCTCAGTCACCAGGTCACACTGAGTCCACAGAAGTCAGAGAAGTATCCGGCAAAGAAGCACTGTCCTGCATCTCAACATTGCAACAGTTTACGTTGCAGCGTGGTTTGTCTACCATAGCAATAATCTAGAGAAACTTGGTGCCTTCATGAACAAACTTGAAGCCCAGCGCAAAGAGAAGCTTCAACAGGGAACTCTTGACTCCTGGCTTCAGAAGTAGGAGCTGAATTTAATGTCTGCAATAAAACTAGATTTTCTAGCTCTCCAAGTGTTGTATGATCTGAAAGAAGAATGTCAGTGCGCAAGTGGTGGGGGATTGTATTATCTGCACTTTGACATACATATCATATAATGGGATCCATATAATTATGGTCACGCGGTGCAAACCTCTAACTAAAGACCACCTGCCACTAAAGACCACTTTTCCGGGCACCAAGGGGTGGTCGTTAGTTACAGGTTTTACTGTAATTGAATGGAAGAAAACAATTGCTTTGGTGTTTTGCAGCTCTATTTCGTTCCCTGATGGTAACCAAATCTAGATGTAGGAGTCTGTTGAGCAGGAGAGTGACACATGTCTTCCCGAAGGCTGTCCAGGCTGCAGTGGTGATGAAGAAGACACGATCATCACTAGGCATGGGCGGGTAATGCTAGCATTATGGCTGGCATTATAGTCCCTTTTTCCAGGTGGCATAATGCTGGCATTATAACACCATTTCGCATGCAAAATTGGCATTACAAGCATAATTGCCGGTCGACAACGGTGTCACGCATGAAGCTGGCTAGGTCCAGTTCCGAAAATCATGCATCTAAACCGGTCCGGCTTCGTCCGGAGACTTGACGTTGCAAATCAACCTTCTCAGTGGATTGTTTCAGACAACATGCTCACTGCTGTTTAAGTTTTTTTCTTCTACGCTTTGGCCTTGATCCAAGACGGCCTTCTTAAATCGACTTTTCCAACTTTTAAACTGGCATTATGGAGTAGTGTGAGCATTATAAGTGGCATTATATCCTCATATTTGTAACAAAGCTTCCAATCTCTCTCTTGTGTATCCTCATATTATGAGCATTGCCTTTAGCATTATCGCAGCAAATAACTAGCATTACCCGCCCATGCCTAATCATCACCCCCAGATCGATTGTAGCGAATTGGAAAACTCATGGTGGATTTGCTTCCACTCCAAGGCAATGTCGAGGTATGAAGGGTGCTTATACTGCCTTCCAACGTGAAGCGGAGATGAACATGGCTTTGCATAGCTGTTGTTCTACGCCAACTTACGTACTCTGGCTGATACCGTAGTGGTATATTGCAAATTTCGTGGACGAACAACTCTAGTCAGTAGTGGCTAGTGAGCAACACTAGCAGGTGAGATTTTTCAATTTGACAAAAATTGTGTTGTTTGATAACTGACAGTGGTAGTCATTTGACTCAGTAGGTGTCTCTGCTGCTTCTTTCCCTTCATTGGTAGGGTTGTGCTTGAAAGTACTGAAGTACAAGCTCTTGAAGTAAAATAAATAGAACATGTGGAACATCAATCTAATCAAGAATCAGAACAATCATGCAATTCGAATTTCAACTTCAAAGCACATGAAATCACAATGATCACAAAGTTGATTTCAACGAACACATACACACATGTAGTATTGCGCAACTTGGAAGAATTAGTATGGGGGATGCATGCAGGGCGATAGTGCGGTTCGAATCCCAGGTTATGTCTAAAAACAAAAAGTAGAAACTTATAAGAATTTATAACATCCCTATGCTTTTTTTGTCTAGGTCATCAAGGCAAAAAAGCATAGCGTAGGGCCCTGAGCTTCCAAGCTCTCTCGTTTGGTGTTTGTTTGTGTGTGCCGTCGGCATGCCTGGCGCTATCCCGTACCTGTCCCGTACCGTACCGTACCAGCAAAGACAGCTGGCCACAATATAGTCCTTATGCACATTGTACAGATGTACGAAGTTCTGTACTATGGCCGTAGGTGTGTACATACCCGGTTGGGTGTTTCAAATGCAAGATCATAACGTGAAGCAACTTGGAAGAATGAGTATGTATGCGAAGTGTGTCGGGGGAATGCATGCAGGGCGATAGTGCGGGTTCGAATCCTAGGTTGTGTCTTGAAAAAATAGGAGAAATGAAAAATTTATAACATCCCTATGCATTTTTTGCCTAGGTCATCAAGGTGGTAGATGGTGTCGTATTATCCTCGAATGCAAAGAGAACGTTTATTTATTTCGCTCAGGGCCCCACGCTATGCTTTTTTTGCCTAGCTCATCATGCATGTTATTCGAACAGATGGAAACTTTTTGCAATACAATGATGTTGCCAATCAGTTCGTTGTAGTATAGTTGGCTATAGTAGGGTCCACACAGCTTTAATTAATTTTGGTGTTTGTTTGTTTGTGCCGTCGGCAAGCCTGGCGCCATCCCGCTATCAAACAAAAACATCGAATTGAAAAATCTCACCTGTTAGTGTTGCTCACTAGCCACTAGTGACTAGAGTTGTTCGTCCACGAAATTTGCAATATACCACTACGGTATCAGGCAGAGTAGGTAAGTTGGCGTAGAACAACAGCTATGCAAAGCCATGTTAATCTCCACTTCACGT
The DNA here is from genome assembly GCF_964019385.1 of Sycon ciliatum. Lineage (NCBI taxonomy): Eukaryota > Metazoa > Porifera > Calcarea > Leucosolenida > Sycettidae > Sycon > Sycon ciliatum. Next base: position 7,755,447 of record NC_088645.1, read on the forward strand.
TGGAAGGCAGTATAAGCACCCTTTATTATACCTCGACATTGCCTTGGAGTGGAAGCAAATTCACCATGAATTTTCCAATTCGCTACAATCGATCTGGGGGTGATGATCGTGTCTTCTTCATTACCATTATTATCTCTCCTTTATTCACTTCTTTCGAAGGCGATAAGCCAGACCCACCGGGACATATTTCCATGGGTGGGACAGCAAAAAGAAAGTGAAAAAACAAACAAAAATAAATAAATAAATAAAACCTAAAAACCAAAGGGACAAGAAATAGTTGAAGGAAGAGGAAGAAAGGAAAGAAACCCAATCCGAACTCCAACATCAAAACAATAATAAAGAATTTGCAGCGACAGGCAAAATACATCAACCAATGAAGGGAGTAACAAAGGAAATATCAGTCTTTATCAGTCGTTATTCAAGTCTCTTAGCTATTGAACATGCAAACGCAGCAGAGGTGCATCTACATGTTAAGGATAGTTCTTAGTATTTTAATCGAACCTTGTATAGCCTCCTGTTGCACAATAGCCAGGTATCCTCCCTGCACAGTCCGAAGGCATTGAGGAGTCTCCCTCACCAAGCCTCCCAGGGCACCGACAACCACAGGGACCACGTCAACCTGGGTGAAGGACCAAATCCTCGAAATATCCCGCTTCAAATCATAATATTTCGAGCGCTTTTCAGCCATTTTCTTATTGATGTTGTTCTCACCAGGAACGCTGATGTCTATAATGTAGGCGATGCGCTCCTTGTCATCAACAGGAGCAGATCAGGCCTGTTTGCTGATAGTTTCAGGTCAGTTGGGACCAAATACTCCCAATAGAGCCGATACCGATCACTTTTGACCAATGCCTTGAGCTGGTGGTCGAATCGTGAAGCACCAGTAGGTAGATCTCGTGCTCTACACATTTCGAAGTGCACATACTTTACTATCCGGTTATGACGTTCGATGTAACTGGTCCGAGCAAGAACTGGGCAGGCACTGACAATGTGGTCAATTGTTTCTAAGCTGCCCTTGCAAAGCCTGCAATTGGCATCAGTTCGAGCAATTGACTTCATTATGGCGTATTGGTAATTTTTCGTTTTGAGGGATTGGTCTTGTGCTGCCATAATCATGCCTTCAGTTGAAGGTTTCAGTGTCCATGATTTCAACCACATGAAGGTAAGCTCCTTAGCTAGGTGATTCTCCTCCAATCGGCTCCAATATCTCCCATGCAGCGGCATAGTGGAAAGTGTTTTGGATTTTCGCTCGGCGCACGCTTGTTTAATGGTATGCTTATTGGGTAAAGCTGGTCCAGCTGCTGGCAGATCCAAACTCGACAGGAACTTAGCGGCCTTTGCAGTTATTGAGTGGCTTTTTGTTGTAGGTTTTTGTTGATGATACTGATAAAGCAGGCTTATTCTGTCTATTGGGCTGGTACTCATGTAGCGGGCCAGGCCACACATGCTCCGGCCGTGCATATCCTCACAAGAGACCAAGCCCCGGCCTCCATCTCCCCTCTTTATTATTATTATTATTATTATTATTATTATTATTATTATTATTCAGTTTCCTCTGAGACAAAAATGCGATAATACTCATAAAAAGGACACACTTCAGTATGTATGTCCAGTGGTTGTCTCTTGTTGTCGCACTACATGTCGCGCTTATTGAGTTTTCTCGCATTTGCACCTTTGTGTCATTATTGCAATTTTCGCTGTTTACTTTAGCTATCTTCTTTCTTTCTTTCTTTCTTTTTGCGCTGTTTTACCACCTTCTTACTGTATTTAATCCACTGTTCCTGTTCCTTTTCCCTTGCCTGTATTTCACCTGATGAGAAGGCTTGAAAGTATACTTGTGAAGACAAAAACTTTCAAGATGTTTGTAATGAGCCTGAAGTGTGTCCTTTTTATGAGTATTATTATTATTATTATTATTATTATTATTATTCAAATAATCGACGTGGAGACAACAATTTTATAATAGCAATAAAAAGAACAAATTCTGCAGTCATCGCCACACTACAACGAAGTCATGAAAGTTTACCAGAATTAATTTTCTTGTCACATTCATCAGTGGAAAGTCGTGACTGAAGAGTAACCATGCTGAACAATGATTAAATATACATTCAATGATGTGTTACGAGAACAAAATACAGTGCCAAAATAGAAAGAGGGAAGGTGAGACAATAGCAGTGAAGTGAGAGCTAAGTGCAACGGTGGGTGAAAAACTAATAATTATAACGCTAAAACTGTGTAGTGAGACAAACAATCATGCTGTGCACCTACGAAAACAATTTTAACGCAACTACATGTTTCTTCTGCTTACAAAGATCAGGCTTATGCAAACGAATACAAACAGCCTCAAGTACTTTCAACTGACTAGCATACCGTGCACGACAAAGAACAGAAAAACTAAAATCATCATACACCTGCAGACACTTAGGGTGAGACAACAAGTGAAGAAAAACGGCAGACTTCTTACGATCACAATCACCATCTGATTCTTCGTCTCCAACAACCGCAACCTCGTCCTCCGTTTCATCTCCCAACTCGTCCTCAGTGTCGTCCTCCGTGTCATTCTCCTCATCAACACTGATCGGTCCCAGGCTCGTTTGACGTTGTTTAACCTCTGTTCGTTGACTCCTCCTTTGATCTTGATGGCAACTTGTTACCATTGTTGTTGTTGTTGTTGTTGTTGTTGTTGTTGTTGTTGTTGTTGTTGTTGTTGTTGTTGTTGTTGTTGTTGTTGTTGTTGTTGTTGTTGTTGTTGTTGTTGTTAAATCTTGTGTTCCCAGTGTCCTCGCCGGTGCTTGATCTCCAGTACTGTAATAATTCATTGAATAATTAGCCGTTGATCGTCTAGGTCTTTGAATGTTGATTGTGTTACTTTCTTTGTTAAATTGCGATCCCTTCAGCCTTCTTTCTCGTTGTTCACAATCAGTGCTTGCCTCATCCATATATGCACGTGCCACCGACACCACAGACTCAGCCCCAGCACCGCCGATGATAGATGTAGGTGGCGGTTCTGGGGGAGGCAACGGCAAAGACGGCGATGAGGGCATTACCTCATCACAGCGACCACTTTGGTCTTGAGCTGAATGTTGTTGTGGTGTGTTATCTTGTGTTGTTATGGTGCATTGTGTTGTGGTGACAATATGCCCATTACCCGACTCCAAGGCTCTCGATACGGGTAATGGAGGCACTATTGCCGATGACGGAAATTGTGCTAACGATGGCTGTGGCCAAGGGTTCTTCAGTGGCCTGCCGCGTTTTGGTCGCAGTGCCCGTGCAGAGCCAGTCAGCATATGCAGTGGGACGTGCTGCTTGATACGTGCGTTCAGATGTTGAAGAGTCCTACCAACGTACCGACTACCGCATTGTCGGCACTCAAATTGGTATACCAATTTAGATGCAAGTTGGGTTGGTATTTGGAGGAATTTGGAGGTTGGTATTTGGAGGAATTCAGCAAGTATTTCGCATCAGTGTTTTACCGGAGCGACCAGCCAACGCTTTTCCCGGCACAGCCTAACAGTAAGGCGAAAGACGAACCATTTACCTCTGAAGAGATTAGGAAGGCCATCATGCACCAGAAAATCGGAGGCGCTGTTGGATGTGATGGGATCAGTGCGGCACTGCTACGTACGGCTTCGACTGTCATTACTCCATGGCTGACTACCCTATTCAACTCCATTAAGGAACTCCACTATTGCCCACCTGACCTTAGATGTGGCCTTCTGGTGCCAGTATACAAACGAGGAAAACCTATGGGTGCACCGAAAAGTTACAGACCGGTCATGCTGCTATCAGTTGTTCGCAAGGTGCTGACCCGCATCATCACCATGCGTTCACAACAATCTACCACCTCATATGTACGTGAAAGTCAGGCAGGCTTTACACCCGGACGCTCCACGGCTGACGGAGTTTTCTATACGCGTGTCATGTGCGAACGTGCACTACTCGGTGACTGGAAATACTCTGCCGCACTATTAGACTTCAGCGGAGCATTTGATACCATTGTCCGTGAGAAGGCGTTGGCGCGATTTTCAGACTCTGGAGCTGCCACTGATGTCGTTGCCACTCTGATCTCGGACACGACGGTGAGAGTGAAACTCAGTTCTCATTTAGGCACAGCGTTTGCTACAAATATCGGAGTAGTGCAGGGGGATCCGCTGTCTCCCATCATGTACAATGTGTATGCTGAGGGAGCCATGCGCCACCTTGATCCTATACTATCGCACTTATCTTTACCAGCACCAACCACCCAATATGCAGACGACACAACAATCCATGACACGGAGAGGCGAGAAGTCGAGGAGATTGTGGAGAAATCAAGTGAAAAATTCAAAGAAGATAACCTAATGTTAAATATTCAGAAAACACAATATATTACGGTAACTAAAGCCGACTCCTCTTGGCGATCTGTCAAGCTGCTTGGCTCTTTGTTGGAGTCCGCAGAGGATATTCAGGCAAGAATAGGTGCTGCGAATAGAGCGTTCGGCTCCATTTCGTGGAAGCGTCATAAACTGAGCTCCAGACTTTGTATGTTCTCTGCCCTCATTTTGCCTATCCTGTTGTATAACTGCGGACTGTGGGCCCTGACACAGCAACTCAGTAATCGGCTGGACGCATGGCACCGCAGAAAATTGCGGTACCTGCTTGGTGTGGTGTACCCTCACCACATGTCGAATGCCAAGGTGTACGCCTCAACGCGACAAGGCCCAGTCAGCACTACCTGTCGCAGACGTCGGCTGCTCTGGCTGGGCCATGTTGTTCGCGAAGGACGTAACTCAGCGTCCTACCAAGCACTGGAGATGGCAATTAATACCCGGGACATCAAGCGCCCACGTGGCCGACCCCATCTCAGATGGATTGACAATATTAAAAGTGATCTAAAGCACGCCAATATTGATATTTCTGACTGTTTTGAACTGGCTCTAGACAAGAAAGAATGGCTGATGCTTGTGGAAAAATGTGCTGCGCTTGCGTAGTTGTTCTTACTGCGATACGTTCTAACAATAATGAGACGCCTTTTGTCGGCTCTTCTGCCTGGATTTCGTTGACAGATGCGTTAAGCCCATGGATCCTTCCATGAGTGACATGCGAACTGTAACTATTATTATATTATTATGGGTTGGTAGGACATCCTTCCTCACCGTGAACAAATGCGGCCCACTGGTTCCGTCCGGCCACGTCTCTATGGGCTACCAAATATACATAAACCGAACTGTCCGTTGCGCCCCATATTATCCATGGTTGCATCACCACAATATAATATCTCTAAATGGCTGTGTGGTTGGCTTGACATCGTGCAAACGTTCTATTGCAAACATACAGTTAAAGACACCTTCGAATTCATTGACGTCCTTCGCTCCCACCCGGTTCCGGCCTCCGCGCATATGTGCTCGTTTGATGTTGTTAGTCTGTTCACGAACGTCCCGTTGGAAGAGACTATCAATATTTGCCTAGATGTGTTGTACCGAAATGATGAAGTTGACACGCCATGGATATCGGAGACGGCGTTCCGGGAACTGATGTTACTCGTGACGACTGGTGTGGAGTTTTCCTTCGGTGACATTATGTACAGGCAGGTTGATGGGGTAGCCATGGGCTCTCCATTGGGTCCAGTTTTAGCGAATGTGTTCGTTGGTTACTGCGAGTCACTGATTGCAGAACAGTTGTGGCCAGCATTGTACGTTCGTTTTGTTGATGATTCCTTCACCTGGTTTGATTCTCTTGAAGATAGCCAAATCTTTCTTGGTATTCTAAGGTTGCGTTTGGTTGGGCATTTTCAGAATGTAAATGAGAACCATTCTGGAATGGGAATCGGCAAGAATCACCTGACCAAACTAACGCGCCAGAATCAATTAGGAATCACTTGACATAGCAATTCCATGATGTCGTTGTGGAACGGCGGCTGTCTTTTCTTTTACCCGACTCTAGTTTCCTTGAGAGAGTCAAGGTACTTCTCTGTGCATGATTTGAGGCACTTGAACCTGTTGCTACATTGTTTGGCTCGTCGCAGCCATTATCATTTTTGATTCCGGAATGAGAATGCTCATTCCAGCATGTGAGGTGGAATGATCATTCTCCAAAAAGAATCATTCTCAGCGATTCCCATTCTAGAATCATGTGGAATGTGACCAACCTAACACACTTTTTTGACCAACCAAACGCGCGAGAATGATTCCGAGTGATTCCAAGTGATTCCCATTTGGGAATGTGACCAACCAAACGTAACCTAAATGACCTACATCCTTCCATACGTTTTACGTGTGAACACGAACAAGCCAACAAACTTCCCTTTCTAGACGTCCTTGTGGAAAAGTCTAGTCAGAGTACCGTAACATCTGTGTACAGAAAGCCTACATTCACCGGCCAGTACATAATGTTTGACTCGTATTGTTCGTACCAATACAAGGTGAATTTAGTGCGTAACTTGGTGGATCGAGCAGAGCGTATTTGCTCCTCTTCCAAACTAGCTGAGGAACTGGACTTCCTTAAGTCCGTTTTTCTAAAGAACGGGTACCCTGACGATCTATTGAAGGAACTCATGAGCGAAAGGCTGGATAAAAAGGAAAAACGTTTTGGCCCGGACAAATGTCCCACGTATCTTTCTCTCCCCTGGAAAGGTAACCTCTCATTATCCATGAGTCGCTTGGTACGGAAAATTGTACAGCAAACTTACTACGCGGTACATTTTGTACCCGTTTTCACAACTGTACGTGCGTTCACGGTGAGGAAGGATGTCCTACCAACCCAACTTGCATCTAAATTGGTATACCAATTTGAGTGCCGACAATGCGGTAGTCGGTACGTTGGTAGGACTCTTCAACATCTGAACGCACGTATCAAGCAGCACGTCCCACTGCATATGCTGACTGGCTCTGCACGGGCACTGCGACCAAAACGCGGCAGGCCACTGAAGAACCCTTGGCCACAGCCATCGTTAGCACAATTTCCGTCATCGGCAATAGTGCCTCCATTACCCGTATCGAGAGCCTTGGAGTCGGGTAATGGGCATATTGTCACCACAACACAATGCACCATAACAACACAAGATAACACACCACAACAACATTCAGCTCAAGACCAAAGTGGTCGCTGTGATGAGGTAATGCCCTCATCGCCGTCTTTGCCGTTGCCTCCCCCAGAACCGCCACCTACATCTATCATCGGCGGTGCTGGGGCTGAGTCTGTGGTGTCGGTGGCACGTGCATATATGGATGAGGCAAGCACTGATTGTGAACAACGAGAAAGAAGGCTGAAGGGATCGCAATTTAACAAAGAAAGTAACACAATCAACATTCAAAGACCTAGACGATCAACGGCTAATTATTCAATGAATTATTACAGTACTGGAGATCAAGCACCGGCGAGGACACTGGGAACACAAGATTTAACAACAACAACAACAACAACAACAACAACAACAACAACAACAACAACAACAACAACAACAACAACAACAACAACAACAATGGTAACAAGTTGCCATCAAGATCAAAGGAGGAGTCAACGAACAGAGGTTAAACAACGTCAAACGAGCCTGGGACCGATCAGTGTTGATGAGGAGAATGACACGGAGGACGACACTGAGGACGAGTTGGGAGATGAAACGGAGGACGAGGTTGCGGTTGTTGGAGACGAAGAATCAGATGGTGATTGTGATCGTAAGAAGTCTGCCGTTTTTCTTCACTTGTTGTCTCACCCTAAGTGTCTGCAGGTGTATGATGATTTTAGTTTTTCTGTTCTTTGTCGTGCACGGTATGCTAGTCAGTTGAAAGTACTTGAGGCTGTTTGTATTCGTTTGCATAAGCCTGATCTTTGTAAGCAGAAGAAACATGTAGTTGCGTTAAAATTGTTTTCGTAGGTGCACAGCATGATTGTTTGTCTCACTACACAGTTTTAGCGTTATAATTATTAGTTTTTCACCCACCGTTGCACTTAGCTCTCACTTCACTGCTATTGTCTCACCTTCCCTCTTTCTATTTTGGCACTGTATTTTGTTCTCGTAACACATCATTGAATGTATATTTAATCATTGTTCAGCATGGTTACTCTTCAGTCACGACTTTCCACTGATGAATGTGACAAGAAAATTAATTCTGGTAAACTTTCATGACTTCGTTGTAGTGTGGCGATGACTGCAGAATTTGTTCTTTTTATTGCTATTATAAAATTATTATTATTATTATTATTATATATGTCCTTTTCTCTTCTACATTTATTTATGGCTCAACATCCGAGTTTCAAATTATTATTATTAAAAGTTGATAAATATGGTGGTAAAGACACACCTGGCAATGTGGCGGTAAACACACGCCTGCCCACACACGCTCTCTAGGCTGCAAAGTTCTGGCACAGAGCTCTCCTTCTCACCACCACCACCATCAGTTCGCGCCTGGCGCCTGGTCGATGCATGGCTGGCGGTATCCGGCATAGCAGGCTGGTACATCAAGTAGCGCATGGCACATAGATGATGACACAGCAACGACATAGCTCGATTGCGACGTACGTTTCGTCCCCGCTGGACTCATCAGGCAATCTTCTTCTTGGATGTCTTCATACGGAGCTTGACTCGGGAGAATGAAATTGAAGACACCACTGCAGCTGTACTTATTGTTGATAAATATGGTGGTAAAGACACACCTGGCAATGTGGCGGTAAACACACGCCTGCCCACACACGCTCTCTAGGCTGCAAAGTTCTGGCACAGAGCTCTCCTTCTCACCACCACCACCATCAGTTCGCGCCTGGCGCCTGGTCGATGCATGGCTGGCGGTATCCGGCATAGCAGGCTGGTACATCAAGTAGCGCATGGCACATAGATGATGACACAGCAACGACATAGCTCGATTGCGACGTACGTTTCGTCCCCGCTGGACTCATCAGGCAATCTTCTTCTTGGATGTCTTCATACGGAGCTTGACTCGCAATCGAGCTATGTCGTTGCTGTGTCATCATCTATGTGCCATGCGCTACTTGATGTACCAGCCTGCTATGCCGGATACCGCCAGCCATGCATCGACCAGGCGCCAGGCGCGAACTGATGGTGGTGGTGGTGAGAAGGAGAGCTCTGTGCCAGAACTTTGCAGCCTAGAGAGCGTGTATGGGCAGGCGTGTGTTTACCGCCACATTGCCAGGTGTGTCTTTACCACCATATTTATCAACAATAAGTACAGCTGCAGTGGTGTCTTCAATTTCATTATTAAAAGTAGAAAGGAAAAGGACATATGGAAACGAGTTAAGAGTAACTCTCCACCACTGTAACTAGATACTATATACAGTCAGAAAGTGTCCTTTTCCTTTCTACTTTTATTATTGGCTCAATACCCGAGTTTCAAATTATTATTATTATTTCTTTTTTTTGTGAAAGGATTGGGAGAACTTCAAATTCAAAGTATCAGTCGGGGAAGTGAACTGCCTGAAAAGAGAAAAAAACGCCAGACCCACCAGGACTCGAACCTGGGACCCTGCTTGTCATGAGCAATGCTCTAACCACTGAGCTATGGGACCAGGCTGAACCTAGAAGGCGCTGACAAGTTTTTCACTCCAAATCCTTTCCAAATTTAATCACTTTCTTTCACCTCTGGTAGTTTCCAGAAACTGAACGTGGTTGGTCCCCTGGGGGAGGGAAAAAGACCCAAGTGCCATCAGTATGTGTGGCACGTGTTGTGAGCTGCCTTTGGAGTGAAAAACTTGTCAGCGCCTTCTAGGTTCAGCCTGGTCCCATAGCTCAGTGGTTAGAGCATTGCTCATGACAAGCAGGGTCCCAGGTTCGAGTCCTGGTGGGTCTGGCGTTTTTTTCTCTTTTCAGGCAGTTCACTTCCCCGACTGATACTTTGAATTTCTTATTTTGTTAGGGATTTCCCAACAGGCAATGTTGCCTTTCCCCATGGTGACAGCTAAGCAGTACGCACGTCATCAAGCCCTATGCCCAGATATGGAAGGTGTTATTTATGAAATTTTAATGATTATTTGACACGGTTCCTCTTCTCTGATCGGCTCGAGACATAGCTCATCGGAATCAGTGCCCAATTCTCCTTCGGAAAAGCCATACTTATATTTGATCACCCCAGGTTAGCCCCCGCTTGTTTTTCATGATTTATGTACCATTGCTAAACACAACTCAATGGAGAAGCCATACAACTAACTCCCTTGCCCAAGCCAAGGACGCCGCGCCGTAGGACCCGAGGGCTGCGTCCCAGCAAACAACAGCAGCTGCAGCAAAGGCAAGATCATGTTCAGGTCAAAGGTCGAAAGGTCAAACTTTCGACCTCCCAAACGAGGCGATTTCCCCAAGATGATGTCAATCGGGCGTGATAAGCTGATTATGACCGCGCGGCGCTGCAGAGCCTGCTATTGGCCGTGATCTGGACGACGATCACGTGCCGTGTAAGAATACTAGTACCTCGACGGTACACATGTACGGGAACCTGCGAAGCAACCCGCGTCGGCGGCGCGTGCTGCCGAGCGTCCTGTACCTGTGTACTGTACTGTACTCTGTAGTCTGCATACCATGAAGCCAAACTACGCCCAAAGCCAAAGTCAGAGAAAGGACAAGGAAAAAGAAGTACCACCGCTAGTTTCTTCCTCAAAGAAGAGTTGCCTTTTGCGAAATACGTCGCTTTCTGCTTTAGTCGTTTCTCAGCAATCAGAGGTGATCAAGTGTTGAGCATATTTCAGATCCACCTTGCAGAGGTCTCCTGGATTACGGAGTGTCGAGGAGGGAAGGCAACATTGCGACTTGTTCAGGTAAGCAGCACTTCAAGGGGAAAGCCTGTGTTTGTTCTGTACCGGTCTTTTCCATTTTGCACATTTTCTCTTTTTCCCAACTCCAATGTTCATTGTATAGACACAAATAGAAGATCCCCCCGATTGGCGTCAGCCTTTGGGTAATCCTAAAATAAAGATTCTTATATTCCCCTGCTGTGCAGTGACTCCGGCCCGTATCTTTTGTCGGAAGTGGACCGTGTGTTGCGGGAGTGTTTGTACCGGTACATTGATGTACTGGCGAGGGCAATATTAGTGTAGGATAGATTTTCCAATGCCGGTTCTGCTGCTTCGAAAAAGAAGAGAAGGAGAGACTCCCGTGACGAATAACCATTAACATAACTGTAGGGAGGCTCGTAGTGTGAGACTGTCCACCTCTCTACAGTGCGCTCTTGGTCCACAATCACCACACATATTCACCACGCCATGGCCGAGTCCGTCGCAGCTTCTGAGTAGTGTTTGTACTATTGGCTTCATGAACGCGAAGGACAAAGGCGAAGTACTACCGGTAACTTCTTTCCAAAAGAAGAGGTGCCCTTTGCGAGAGAGGTCGCTTTCTGCATTGGTCGCAAGCGTTGATGATATTTCGGAATGACCTATGAGAAGCTTTTTGGGGGTGGGAAGTCTCATCCAGTTGGGTGAAGGAAGAACTGCGACTCTTTCAGGTAAGCAACACTTCGAGAAAAGGAAAGCCTTTGTTTCGTCTGTTCGTCTGTACCGGTTCTCTCCCACCCCTCCCCCCTACTGTTCTGTGACTCTAGCCGGTATCTTTTGTTGAGAGCGGACCATGTGTTGTGGGAGTGTTTGGACTAGGGCCAGTGTGCAGGATAGAGTTTCTAATGAGGGTTTCACCTGGTTGACAGAGGGAGGAGAGATCTCCTGTGGCAGATAGTATTAGTAGTAATTTTGTATTTTGTATTTTATTATATCTAAGGATTTCCCAAAGCCTTTGGGCCTGTCGAGGGATCTCCTGCAAGAAGAATGAAATGACAACTTTATGCAGAGGGAGCAGTTAATCGAGGATAGGCTAAGGAAATAGATCGAGGCATACAAAATCTGGTAATTAAGGAGTTGGGATACCGTCAGTGTAATGAATATATCGGCGAAAATGCTGATAGAGAGAATGCTTGAATTCGGGGAGGCTGGTTATAGCGGTAAGAGAAGGCGGTAGGCAATTCCATAGCATTGCAGCTTTGTTGGAAAAGTGGGAAGAAAAACGCACACCGTGATAATCGATGTTAAGTTTGTTTGGTCTTCTTGGACTTGAAGACAATGAAAGGTGAACATGTTGGAGGTGTTCTGGAGATATATGTATAAGTTTAAATAGAGTGACAAGAGCTGATACTTGTCTGCGAAAGTGCAAGGACTCTAAGTCACAAAGTAATGATCTTTACTCCAGGATAACCCAAAGGCTAACTAACGCCTATCGGGGATCTCCTACCTGTGCATGCACAAGAAACATAGCAATATAGGAAGAAAGAAAGTGTGCAAACTGCAAGGTGATTGTGAAATGATAGATGCTGAGCGATCGACCGTGACACTCCTGACAATCCTAAGGACATTGTAAACTGCCATCTGTTTCGGACCTAGTCCTGATAACCCAGATACGACTACCCTGTCAACAGAGCTGATCATTATAAGAACAAGTGGCAACAGATCAGTTTGCAAACTGTAGTGAGCCCACAGAGGGTACTTTGTATGACTTGAAAAAAAACCTTAATGCTCGTTACCGTTGACGTTTTACGGCTTTCTAATGGTCCCTAGTATGTTACAGGTGGAATCCTGATAATTCGAATATGGCTTAATTCGAACATACCGCTTAAGGAGGCTCCAACCCTTTGGGGGTGATTTTTTTTCTTCATAAACCCCCTCCTTTTTGTGGATGAGTGTGCTCTATATCATCCCATGTTACTCCACAAAAAAATTCAGGGGGTGTTTCCGCGGAGATAAGGCTGTTTGAGGTGTATTTCTAGGGGTGGGTGTATTTATCGATTTCGGCCTAAATTTGCTTGTTTTGGGGTCATATTTCAGATTTACCAGTTGTCTGGCTTCTCTTTGTGATTGCAAGTCCTTTCACACATCACAGTGAAGCATTTGAGCAAGAAAATCTGGCAATCAGCATTGACTACTCAGAAAAATAGTAATTTTGGTACAAAAATGAACTTCGCAGAAATGCCCGTCCGCAAAGTACAATTGGGTGCACAGCTTCATATTTTCTTCATGGACATGCCCTTTTTATTTTATTTTTGGGATCCTCATACTTCATAGAAACTAGAAATATATACTTTTAGGGGGGTTACCGTGCATTTTAGACCTCCACAAATAAAAATAGGACAGAAAATTGGCCGATTTTCCACCATTCTTGGAATTGTTATTTTTCAGGTAAGGTGATCATTCTATGCATTCCTTGTGGTATTACTCCAATTTTTGTGTCAAAAGCATTGAATGGTCCCCCAGATTGTTATAGTATACATGGAGACTAGATGAGGCCATGGTTCCTGGGCTTTTTAGCCCTTGATCTGGATATCGGCATGATCCATGCACAACGTTATTCATGATCCAGGCCGAGGCCTACTGACCCTGAGCGCAGTTCAGACCAGCTTTGCATCACAACTCTTGCAATATTTCACTCCTAGTATTTCTCATAAAGCAACAGGCAAAGAGCTTGAGGAGGATAACAATTATTATATTCTGGGGGGGGGGGGGGGGGCAGTTTCATGTTTGTAGTACATGTACATGTACAATGTAGATGCAGGTTCAACTCAATATTGGCAATGAACGACTGCTAGTAATTGTAGCACCCATTAGGTATAATCATAACACTATTCCCAATGACATGGAACAACCACAAGTGTATGTGGGTGCATGCGCATTGCACACATTGATACATACATGTACGCTTCCATGCACATGCTCACAAACAAGTACCTCTTGCACACACAAAAACATGTACGTCATATACGCGCACCCGCAATAGCATACACCCACATGCAAATGCATACTCTTGAGCTTAGTTACCATATTCTGCTGTCCATGCACTTGTGCACACGTGCGCGCACGCGCGCACACACACACACAACATGCACTGCGCGCGCGCGCGCGCGCACACACACAATATGTAGGCTCACACGCGTGCCTGCGTATGTGCATGCACATAGTGCTTATGGGTACAGGTGCATGCATTCATCATAATAGAACTGGTGCGAGTAGTGTAGGAATATTTTCAAATCACTGGTGCTGTACAACACAACATTAACAAAAATACTTCACACTCTGACAATAGAGAATAGTACACTGCAAAACAACATACTCAATTTTCAGTGCTGCATTTTATTCAAGTGGACGCAGGTGATGACTTACTGCTGGCGACGTTGGCAGCTGACAGGTCACAGCTTTCGTAAATAGCCCAAGTCACTGAGCAGTAGCTCACCAACGATTTACCACTCACTCAAGACTGCAATGTTTTCAGCGTAGCAATATATTTCGCCACTTGAGAATTAGAAGTGGATCCACTTACCAGCGTCTGTGCACCCACTTCAATCTCTCTCTCCAAAACGCGCTTACAGTAGGTTTTGGTCCCTGGTGTTACACAGCCAACGAGACGCTTGGCTCCGTTCTCCTTGTTCATGTTTTCGTCAAGCAAAATTGTTCAGGATCTCGAGAAATCGAGCTGTGAAGTCAACTTCTTGCTCACACCAGCGATGCTTTTGAAAACATGCCCTGATACCCACTGACACAATGGAAGAAAAAACAACAGGAACCTCGATGGGGCCCAGGGAAGACTACAGGTGAAGAATGAAACAATATTCCCTGATAAGACTGTCGATCGCGGAGTTCAAATTTTAGTAAGTTGAGATGGGAATTTCCCAACTTTTCGCACTTATCGGCAAAAACAAGACTTTTGCCTGCAAAAAAACAGAGCGCCAGACCGGCTAGCCGGCTGCGCAGCGCAGAAGGTTGGAGCCTCCTTAATTAGAAGTTTTTCCAGGACCGATTTCTATCAATACGAGTCCCACATAAACATTTCAGATAATTCAAACCTCGAACTGCATATGTCCGGTTAATTCGAAGTCCCACAGATTCCTCTTACATAGAAAATGTGTGGGATGTGTGCTGATAATGCGAAGTTAGCAAAGTGTAATTCGAAGTTCACTGTACATTGTACAGTCAAATCTGCCGTTAGTGACCTCTGCTGTAGGCGACCATCTACCGTTAGCGACCGATTTTCCGTGCACCGACGGTTTCACATACAAAATTAATAATTGATCTGTCCAGAGCGACCATCTGCTGTACGCGACCGGCGACCGCGATTTCATGCAAGGTGGCTGCATTCAAATCTGCTGTAAGCGACCGCGACCCACGTTCAGTCAGGCGCGAAACTGTACTTGCCAGTGCGCTGTCAACTGCAAGGTGTGAAAATGCGCTGTCTTGCAAGTGCGATCGACTGGCCCTGGCACCATATTCTATTGAATATCCAAAATGATATTAAAAATCACATTATTCTCATCGATTTGAGTACATGGAAGCATATACATGTATGCATGCCCGGTATGCCGGATTTACCATACATCTGCCGTAAGAGACCGCTTTTTCTTGCACCAAGGGGCGGTCGCTTACGGCAGATTTGACTGTACTGGTCAGTTCAGTTTACATGAGCAGGCTGGGCCGGTCAGTTCAGTATCCGCGAAATCTGTGTCTAAGGTCCATTAGCGCAACTCTGCGTGACCATGAGAGCATTTTGACATACATATTGTGCTGTGGGTTCAAGTTTGGATAATTAGAATGTCCGGATAATTAGAAGTTTTTTCCTGGCATTTTGAGGTTCGAATTATCAGGAATCCACCTGTATAACAAACTTCCTTCTTCCTCGGTCTTCGCCATCCTGACATCTCTTATTGGTGTGAGTTAGCATGATGAGAGTAAACTCCATGATAGTAGTACTAATCATTCCCCTCTGCGTCATGTATTCTTTAGAAATACATTGTATACCAGGGCCGTAGCAGGCGGTCCGGCAGGTCCGGCAGCTGCCGGACCAATGTTTGGCCAAAACAAAAAAACAAAAAAAACAAAAAAAGGAGCTCACACATGTAAGCAGCTCAGAATGTCCACCCATGATGTGTGCAATAAGTAGAGGTATATAAGTAGAGGTAGTACATGGTAATAGCAAGAGTATATACTTTGAAGTTTGAACTCTAGTAGTCCTCAAGTACATGTCATGTACATGTTGTTGCGAATACCATGTATATAGATGTAGATCTATGTGGGTGTTGGTTGTCCTGTGTTTTATGACCTCCTGCCATTCCTCCATTGCAATGTCCTTTCTCCTCCCCCAAGGGACCAAAGGTCCATTTTTGGTTCTTTTATCACATGCGTTTAGATACTGTTGCTATGCCTTCATAGGCTTCAACAAGTTCTGTTTGGACGGACACAACATGCTAATGCCCTTTTTCCTGACTCATGCAGAACATCCTTCTTCCTTTTCTCGCCCTATGTCACTCTGCATGGTCACAATTACATACAACTGTACATACACGTACAATCATGTACACTTTGTACATGTACATGTACCGGCATATGTAGGAGTGTGGGCTCGGGGGGGGGCACCGAGGTCGGATCTTGCCGGACCAACCAAAATGGGGCTGCTACGGGCCTGTATACATGGTAGAGGTGTTCTCACGGGCAGACAGGTAGACTTGGCTCATCATGTATTGTGACCGAAACATTGTCGTCAATATGTGTAGTACGTGTGACACACAGTATCACTTCTGCGGTGTAATGAGCGACAAGAGATACGATCGAGAGATTTTCTTCTAACGTTTGCGTGCCTGGTCGTCGGCAGCCCCATCGCACGCCACATCATGGAAAGTCGATCCGAGCTCAACTTCTGCAGTGAGTGACTAGCGAACCTTACTTT
This sequence comes from Sycon ciliatum, assembly GCF_964019385.1. NCBI lineage: Eukaryota > Metazoa > Porifera > Calcarea > Leucosolenida > Sycettidae > Sycon > Sycon ciliatum. Next base: position 7,772,116 of record NC_088645.1, read on the forward strand.
CCGCACAGTGTGTGCACGTGACTCAAGAGCTCAAGATCGCATGCAGTCGTGGACTATACTTGTGTGCAGTGGAGGTTCTCGCTGCGGTGTGCCGTGCATTGCACAGTGCATTTAGCGAGAGGCCCTACTCATGATGCAAACATGAATTTCGCTCGATGACCATCAGATCTCGGAAGTGATATTGCACACCGCACTTCAAACTTTTAGGATCTTGATTTTTTTGAAACGTTCTCGGCAAGTTCAATACCAAGCTGTCCAGGTACATGTAGCTCTCTATAGTGCACTTGCATCTCCGGGCACAATCATGTGAGAATACACTGGCATCAATGCACTGCAGTACTGTGGGGGCTGAAGAGCTTAGCGCCGAAGAACAGAGCGCCGGAAATGGAGCGCCGGAGAACGGCCAGGCTAGAATTTCACCAATTTTTTGAAACGGTCTAGGCTGGATTTTTTGCAGATGAGAACGGAAACCGTAAGGTACACTATAATGTGCACTCGGAAAGCATAACTCTGCATAGATGTACAGGTATGACTGTACCATCGAATAAGAACGAAACCGCTGTGTACCATCGAATAAGAACGAAACCGCTATGTTCGGGAAAAATAAGAACGGGCTAGGCTAGAACCCTGATGTCGCCTTGGCTGGCAGACAAACTACTTCTTCTACGCTCTCGCCACGCCACACAACAAAAAGACTAGGAAAATAGTTGTGTCTCGATACCGAAAGAGAGATATTTTCTGTAACGAACTTCAAGCGCCGACGAGAGAACTGACGACTAACAACTAACACTGACAACTAACAATTAGTACTGACACTGAGACAAGACGAGACAACGGAATATATAGTGAAGGCGTACAATGGGGGCTAGACATGAAAGTGTGTATACAACGGGGACAGAAGACAGTTCAGCCGCATGTACGCAGGAGCCAAAGACAGTGCAGCAGCATGTACCAGGGTTCAGCAGCATGTACAACACAGAGACACAATCGCAGCAGCAGGTACGACAAAGAGACACAAGCGCAGCCGCATGTACATCAAAGAGATACAAGCGCAGCCACATGTACAACACTGACCCCTGGGGATGAAGATTGTGTTGCTCCGAGTTTCATGCACGAGGTGATCATAATATTATGACAATAGTGATGAGAAAAATATGAGTTTGGCACTCCAGGGACATGGGGAAAAGGTTGTTATAACGAATTTGATGTACTAATGAATTATGTTGTAATCGGACCTGTAAGCAATAGACCACCTTTCGCCAGGGGAGTTCAGATTTCTGTTTAGAGGGCGCGTTCGAATTGTCTTCATCAACTGTTCGAACAAATTTTTTAATTAAGGGGAAGTTAAGGCAAAAATTAAAATTTCACCAGTTGTAGTCTTCGGGGTGCTGAGTTGAATGGTCGTGGTCCGAGGAAGCTGAGACGCTCCCTTCCTACTTGAATCCCAATCGAACTCGCGCACTTCCACCGAAACTGGGTGACTGCGCCCTACTAGATGGGGATTTGTATGCAAAATGTCACTAAAAGCGCCATTTCGTTCTTATAAAAGCACGGATGACCGCGATTGGCCCATATTTTGTAGTCTTTTGGACGCTGAGTCGACTGGTTTTGGTCCGAAAAGGCTGCGATGGAGCGTTCCTCCTTTATTCCCAATCGAACATGGTTGAACAAGCGGTCACGTGGTCCTGGGTGCCCAAATCACCTGGTCACCACGCCAGCAGGTGACAACTTTCACACCAAGGTTCAACTCGAGTTCAACTCGAGTGACAGGACTGCACCCAAAAAAGGTCAAACAGGCTAGTAAGTTGTACCCTGCAGGCACGGTGACCAGGTGACTGGTGTACGCAGGAGCACGTGACCGCTTCTTCAACCATGTTCGATTGGGAATAAAGGAGGAACGCTGCATCGCAGCCTTTTCGGACCAAAACCAGTCGACTCAGCGTCCAAAAGACTACAACATATGGGCCAATCGCGGTCATCCGTGCTTTTATAAGAACGAAATGGCGCTTTTAGTGACATTTTGCATACAAATCCCCATCTCGTAGGGCGCAGTCACCCAGTTTCGGTGGAAGTGCGCGAGTTCGATTGGGATTCAAGTAGGAAGGGAGCGTCTCAGCTTCCTCGGACCACGACCATTCGACTCAGCACCCCGAAGACTACAACTGGTGAAATTTTAATTTTTGCCTTAACTTCCCCTTTAAAGAGATTAGTTGAAGTGTCCCATTAGAACGGTTTCTATCATTTTTAAAGTTTTTAGTGGAATTGTCATGGCGATGATGACGTCCGATCAGATCGACCATCTCCACGTACTACGTGACGTAGCTATTCCAAACTCTTCGGAACTAATCCACCTCTCCCATCGGATGAGGTTGTGGAGTTTCGAGGAGTTTCGTTTTTCTGAAGAGGCCAATAAGGCCACCTCTTCAGAAAAACGAAGCCCCTCGAAAAGTCAAAGAGTGACAATTCGAACGCGCACTAAGTAACATGATTTTTGTACTATCCAGACTAGTTATAATGGGCGGGGACCTGTATTCGGTCAGTAATCAATCAAATGGTGAACCTTTGATAGAACAGTTACTACATTTAGGTGCAATCATCATGCCCTGGTCAGTGTCTGCTCTAGGATTTCAAACCACCCGGGTGCACGTGTATTTCAAAGTTGGACTTCACGACAGAGAATTTCAAAGTATTAGGAAATTAGAGGCCACATGCCTCGTACTGCTCTTTTCTCTCCGAAACTCAACACTTGCAAGCCAGATACAATAGAAAGAAAAAAACATCAGTCACACCACCGGGACTCGAACCAGGGACCTTGCTATTCGCGAGCAATGCTCTAACCAACTGAGCTACAGTATGACTCTTATCCACAGTAATGGCAAACCTATTCTTCTTCTTCGATCAATCAATATTTGGCTTGCATCATACTGGCAACTCACACCAATCAAGAGGGCCCTCGGCCATTCGCTT